>NC_072376.2:140667803-140970833 GCF_028885625.2 Pongo pygmaeus
AAAAAATTTTTATGCTAAAACTGTAATTTTCTGGTATTCTGCATTATTGGAACATATTCCTCATGTTATTATTAATGGTTAAATAAATTGATTCACATAAATGGTTACATCAGTGCCCTGTATATAAGTGTTAAAAAAAACTGCCAACTGGATAGCTATATAATAGAAGAATTGTATGTGATATGTTTGACATGTTTTAGCTCTTGTTAACGTAGGAAATAATTTTTCTGTGTTGTTACTTATCTAGCCCAACTTATAAATGTCACCCTTTTGAGAAATAAACCAATTCTTCAAGTCTGTCATGTCTTGAAGGATATAGTAAACCTTTTTATAGTATGATCTTTTAAGAAGTATTCATGCAGCATTTGAGTCCCTATTGGTGAGTGAGCAGACTATCCAATACTCATTGGCCCTCTGGCACAACAAAATTAAAACAAATAAACAAAAATCCGTGACTACCTAGGGTTGCTAGGATTGCTTAAGAAGAGTCTAAAGTTCTGTTATACATGTGAATGCAGAGGACCCACATGTTTGCATTAGTAAATTAGTATCAAATTTCTTTCACTCTTTTGTGTATCTTAGTGGGAGTATAGCTAAGACGTATTAGGAAGAGTAGATTTATAATCAAAGTCAAATATAAAAACTCAAAAGTGCTATTATGAAGGCTTCATTTGAGAGAGATAAATGTTAACTATTATCATGTGCCAGATGCTAGGGCAATTGCTCTGTTATTATCCCCTTTACACAGAATAAAGGGAACAAAAAAGATTAAGTAACTTGCTCAAGTGGAGTCACTACTAAGCTATTTGACCTCTTCCATTCCCCCTCAGTCACTTCAAAACTTAACAGAGTTTAGATGACATTGGAATAGTAGAATTTTTAAAAATTCAGTCTTTTCACACACCAAACATAAAAATAAAAGAAGCTGCCAGGCGCGGTGGCTCACATCTGTAATCCCAGCACTTCGGGAGGCCAAGGCGGGTGGATCACGACGTCAGGAGTTCGAGCCCAGCCTGGCCAATATGGTGAAACCCCGTCTCTACTAAAAATACAAAAATTAGCCGGGTGTGGTGGGTGCACGCCTATAGTCCCAGCTACTTAGGAGGCTGAGGCAGGAGAACCGCTTGAACCTGGGAGGTGGAGGTTGCAGTGAGCTATCACGCCACTGCATTTCCCCTGGAGGCAGATGTTGCAGTGAGCTGAGATCGCACCACTACATTCCAGCCTGGGTGACAGTGAGACTCTGTCTCAAAAAATGAATGAATGAATAAATAAAGCCATTCCTTTATGTGCTCTAATATTTTGTGTTATTTAGAGCTTATTGATAATACAGGTGAATAAGAGACTATTCACATGATTAAAAAGGGACATACATTTCCTAACCCTTCTCACATGTACACAAGCCCATATTGTAACTTTCGGCACCAGGAAGTAAACAAATTCAGATTCATTCTACAAGAGCAAGTGCCTGGAACTAACTCTGAGGAAAAAAATTATCCAGTGGGCGGGCGGGGCGCGGTGGCTCACGTCTGTAATCCCAGCACTTTGGGAGGCCGGGGCGGGTGGATCACGAGGCCAGGAGATCAAGACCATCCTGGCTAACACGGTGAAACCCCGTCTCTACTAAAAATAGAAAAAAATTAGCCAGGCGTGGTGGCGGGCGCCTGTAGTCCCAGCTACTCCAGAGGCTGAGGCAGGAGAATGGCGTGAACCCAGAGGTCGGAGCTTGCAGTGAGCTGAGATCGCACCACTGCACTCCAGCCTGGGCGACAGAGCGAGACTCCATCTCAAAAAAAATAAAAATAAAAATTATCCAGTGGGCAATAATTTCAAAGCCCTCTTTACTTCTTCCCTATTGCTGTCATATCTGTCTTCAAAACAAAATCTCTTTATGTGTTTACACCAACATGCAAATATCCACCTCTAATTTTTTTCCCTTCTTATGGTTCATTATAATTCACAGGGAACAAATACTTGAGCCAAAGAAAGACAAGCATGTTGTAAAACTGTGACTTCCCAACATATTGGAAATAATAATCTATTAGCAGGCTATCAGTTTCAAAGATAGTCTTTTTTTTTTTTTTCTTTTTTGAGACAGTCTCCCTCTGTCACTCAGGCTGGAGTGCGGTGGCGTGATCTCGGCTCACTGCAACCTCCACCTCCCGGGTTCATGCCATTCTCCTGCCTCAGCCTCTGGAGTAGCTGGGACTACAGGCGCCTGCCACCATGCCCGGCTAATTTTTTTCTATTTTTAGTAGAGACGGGGTTTCACCCTGTTAGCCAGGATGGTCTCTATCTCCTGACCTCGTGATCCGCCTGTCTCGGCCTCCCAAAGTGCTGGGATTACAGGCGTTGCCACCGCACCCAACCAAAGACTGTCTTAATAGATTTGTTTGGATTTGAGGATATGGTTAGTTGAACAAGTGGGATACAACATTAATATCTGACAGTTATTTAAACTGAGTGAAAATATAGATATGCATTTTCTTTTTTCTTTTTTTTTTTTTGAGCCGGAGTCTTGCTTGTCACCTAGGCTGGAGTGCAGTGGCGCGATCTTGGCTCACTGCATCCTCCGCCTCCCAGGTTCAAGCAATTCTCCTGCCTCAGCCTCCCGAGTAGCTGGGATTACAGGCACCCACCACCACACCCGGCTAATTTTTGTATTTTTAGTAGAGACGGGGTTTCACCATGTTGGCCAGGCTGGTCTGGAACTCTTGACCTTGTGATCCGCCCTCCTTGGCCTCCCAAAGTGCTGGGATTACAGGCGTAAGCCACCGCGCCTGGCCTAGACAGGCATTTTCTTAAAAGCCTGGAGGAAAGATATGAAAAGATTAACAGTAGATGTGAGTGATGGGATTATGGTGTTTTCCCCTTCCTATGTTTTGGATTTTCTGAATATTCTGCTATAAAAATGTATTATACAATAGAAAAAAAAACAGCTTTAGAAAAAAATACGAGTGGGGCAGGGTGTCGCAGGACTATAGTTCCAGATACTCAACAGGCTGAGGTGGGAAGATAGCTTGAGGTCAAGAGTTTGAGGCTGCAGCGTGCTACGATTGCACCTGAGAGTAACCACTGCACTCAAGCCTAGGCAACATAGTGAGATCTTGTCTCTTAAAAAAAAAAAAAAAAAAAAAAAAAATATCTTATGGAAGATAAAATTTGTCTATTCCTTTTCTTTTTCTTTTCTTTTTTTTTTTTTTTCTTTGAAACAGAGTTTCGCTCTTGTTGCCTAGGTTGGAGTGCAATGGTGTGATCTCAGCTCACTGCAACCTCTGCCTCCCAGGTTCAAGCAATTCTCCTGCCTCAGCCTCCCGAGTAGCTGGGATTATAGGCATGTGCCACCACACCCGGCTAATTTTTTGTAATTTTAGTAGAGACAGGGTTTCTCCATGTTGATCAGGCTGGTCTCAAACTCCCGACTTCAGATGATCCGCCTGCCTCGGCCTCCCAAAGTGCTGGGATTACAGGCTTGAGCCATCGCGCCCGGCCTGTCTATTCCTTTTCAATTGAAATGTTAAAATACTTGGTAAAGTTTATGTGGGAAACCAAGGCTTCTGATTTTAAGTAGCTAGGAACATGTTCATAGTAAATGAAAAACATCTATATCATAATCTGTGAAACAGAATCTTACATTCTGAAAAGTTACATAATTAATTTTCAACAAAGTGATAAGACAATAAATCAGTTCCTTTTTCTTTCATAATTTATTTTATACACACATTACACACATGTGCCTCTGTGTGTGTGTGTGTGTATGAATATATATATTCTAAGGCACAAAAAAGTGCTTCAGAAAAAGATAATGCTTCTAGATCCATCATAAGTTGGAAGTATATTTGAGGTTTTCCGGTAGTGGTGGTAAAGTTGCATGCATCTGAGGCAGGCGGATCACTTTAGGCCAGGAGTTCGAGACCAGCCTAGCCAACATGGTGATACCCCGTCTCTACTAAAAATACAAAAAATTAGCAGGGTGAGGTGGTGCATGCCTGTAATTCTAGCTACTTGGGAGGCTGAGGCATGAGAATCACTTGAACTGGGAGGCAGAGGTTGCAGTGAGCAGAGATCATGCCACTGCACTCCAGCCTGGGCGACAGAGCAAGACCCTGTCTCAAAAGAAAAAAAAAAAGTTACACGGATTCAAACACCCATTCTGGGGAGGGTAACTGCCTATTTCATAGCTATTTAGAGAGGATGTCAAGTTGCAAGCCACAGATAAATTTGGAAATAACTTACGGTAAAGGCATTGTTTGTTCCCCCTTTTTGTTAGTTACTTAGAGTTTTTCTTTCATATTTAATTTTAGACAAGCCATCTATGATGCATTTGACCGCTTCCTCCATAAATACGCTAACTAATTGGATTATTATATGTAACCAGTGTGGCCATGATGTTTCTTACAAAAGGGAGCTTCATCCTATGATCATGTGAAGGACAAGCAGACAGCACTAATATATCTAATCGCTATCAATGTAGTCTGGAATTCATTGTTACACATCAGTTAACTATAAACTTTGAATACATTCGAATAATTTCAAGATAATATTTGAAGTAGATAATGTTAAAGTGTTTTTATTATTGTTTATTGGAATCCCATATATTCAATTTTAGTCTGTTGTTACTATTTATGAAAAACTAAATTTTTAATCATGAATAATTAAATTAAATAAATTTATTAATAGAAACTTTTCTGGGTTTTAATAAAATTGCTAAATCAAACCAAGATTTTAATATATCAGCATTTACTTTGTACCCTTATAACATTTCACTATTGACTTGATTTGAGAAACATGTTTATTTTTTTAATGTTCTTGTGTTCAACTAATTTTCTGCTGTGGAAATAAATACTTATGATATATAAAATCAGTGTTAACTTTGAATTCTAAAATAATCCTGATAGCTTCATAGATAAGTGCTTTTCTTTTTCTTTTTTTTTTCTTTTAACATGTACCTCTACTTGAATGTAAGTGCTTTTAATAATCAAAGTGAGTGGCAGGGTGCGGTGGCTCACGCCTGTAATCCCAGCACTGGGAGGCTGAGGTGGGCAGATTACCTGAGGTTGGGAGTTCAAGACCAGCCTGACCAATATGGAGAAATCCCCTCTCTACTACAAATACAAAAAATTAGCCAAGCATGGTGGCGAATGCCTGTAATCCCAGATACTCAGGAGGCAGAGGCAGGAGTATCACTTGAACCCGGGAGGCAGAGGTTGCGGTGATCCGAGATCACACCATTGCACTCCAGCCTGGGCAACAACAGTGAAACTCCGTCTCAAAATAATAATAATAATAATCAAAATGAATGTTCTGCAGATAAAATGCATTAGACTTTGCTAGACTAAAACTTTACTAAAGATTAGGGTTTTAAAAAAATGCCAGTAGGCCGAGTGCGGTGGCTCACGCCTGTAATCCCAGCAGTTTGGGAGGCTGAGGTGGGCGGATCACAAGGTCAGGAGTTTAAGACCAGCCTGGCCAACATGGTGAAACCCCATGTCTACTAAAAGTACAAAAAAATTAGCCGGGCATTGTGGCGTGTGCCTGTAATCCCAGCTACTCAGGAGGCTGAGGCAGGAGAATTGGTTGAACCAAGGAGGAGGAGGTTGCACTGAGCTGAGATTGCGCCACTGCACTCCAGCCTGGGCAACAGAGCAAAACTCCATCTCAAAAAAAAAAAAAAAAAAAAATTAGCCACGCATGGTGGCAGGCACCTGTAATCCCAGCTACTCGGGAGGCTGAGGCAGGAGAATTGCTTGACCCCAGGAGGCAGAAGTTGCAGTGAGCGGAGATCGCACCACTGCACTCCAGCCTAGGAGACAGAGCAAGACTCTGTCTCAAAACAAAACAAAATGCCAAGCTTATTTCTCCCTACTAAAAAGTTTCAATTCACAAAAATGGAAACATTGGAAGACCTGTTGCATTAACTGATGGAGTGCAATGGCATGATCTTGGCTCACTGCAACCTCCACCTCCCAGGTTCAAGCGGTTCTCCTGCCTCCACCTGAGTAGCTGAGATTACAGGTGCCCGCCACCATGCCTGGCTAATTTTTGTATTTTTAATAGACATGAGGTTTCACCATGTTGGCCAGGCTGGTCTCGAATTCCTGACCTCAAGTGATATGCCTGCCTTGGCCTCCCAAAGTGCTGGGATTATAGGCGTGAGCCACCACACCCGACCTGATATTTTATTTTTGTTTTTTTAATTACATTTTTTTATGTGCTTATTCTTTGGATTGCTAACCATCTAACTACCCAAATACTTAACAGCTTTGGCTTTTAATTTCAAAATTTAATAGACACATATGTAATTGATTTGTCCCATATAATCTTTATTTTACAGAAAATATTTAAAGTTTTATGTAATAGCTATTAACTCTCTTAAATGGGGTTTATATGGCTTGATTTGGTGCTTTCTTTTTATGTTAAACTTCTCTAGCTGTCAGCTAAAATGTTAAAAAAGTGGAAAATATTTTAGGGTATTGTGTGAAGTTTTACAGTAGGTATATTTGAGTTTTGTTTGAAATCTGTGTTGGCCGTGAATTATTTTTAAATAGGGATTCTTAGTCTACTAGCGATATTTGAATTATAATGTGCCTTTGCAGTCTTTTTAAAGGAGATTTCATTTGTCACCTCTAATGCCTCTATCATCTTAATTTTTTACAAATATTTAAAAATTATTAATGTGAAGTTATTGATGGTAGACAAAGTAGTAACTTCTTTCAAACTACTTTGGCACAACAAGCCAACACTGTACAGCTCTTTGAGCTATAAGCAATTTTACATGTTCAGATGAGAACCTTTAGTTTTAACCAAAAGTATAACATCTACTAAAGTTCTTCCACAAAATACTATTTAAAATAAAACTTGTCAACTGAATTACGATTTTCTTATATTATGTATATAGTGAGGTTATATGATTGAATGCTTTTTGAACAATGGTTTTAGTAAAACCAATACTTTATTATTGTTCACATAAACATTTCTTACTAAGCAATAATGTACTATGTTGTGTGAATTTCTGTTGTTAAAAAAATGAAATTTTGATTTAGTTTTAATTAATTCTTAGGCATAACTAACTTTTCCCAAATAAAGTGTGAAATAAAGTATTTTTAAAATTTCTTCTCTTAACCAGATGTTTTAAGAATATATACCTAGGCCGGGTGCAGTGGCTCACACCTGTAATCCCAGCACTTTGGGAGGCCGAGGTGGGGGGACCACCTGAGGTCAGGAGTTTGAGACTAGCATGACCAATATGGAGAAACCCTGTCTCTATTAAAAATACAAAATTAAAAAAAAAAAAAAATTAGCCAGGCGTGGTGGCACATGCCTGTAATCCCAGCTACTCAGGAGGCTGAGCCAGGAGAATCACTTGAACCTGGGAGACGGAGGTTGCAGTAAGCCGAGATTGTGCCATTGCACTCCAGCCTGGGCAACAAGAGTAAAACTCTGTCTCAAAAAATATATATATATCCCTAAAACTACCTCAGTTGAAGAATTCAAAGTGCAAAATAACTTTTCTTAGAATTTTTAAATCTATTCCCCCCAAAATGGTGGCTTAAGTATTCTCAAATACATAAATATACACATATATGTATATGTATACGTTATATATATATATACGTATATGTATATATATATATACGTATATACATATATACACACACATACATATATATACACACATACGTATATATATATATAAAATCTCAAAGAAGTGCGGTCTGCCATTTGTCTGCCATTTTGAAGATTTAGGTACTACATAAAATATTAGAAATTAATTTAGACCAGAGTTGTAAACTGGTAGTTCACATAGGCCAGTTTGACCCACAGTTATTTTATTGGATGTACATAATATTTCAAAAATGTTTGAATTTGAAAAGTCTTTTGATTGGGTATGCATTCCCCAGTTTGCCACAGCCTACTGGACTTCCCTCTTACATCAGACAACTTCTCTACTTTGTAGTTCCTGCTCAGCCCTGAAGACCTCTAAGTTTGAGACCCCTGATTTAGATCTGTAATTAGAAAAAGCTTCTGAATTTCATGATTTGCTAATGTAATTACTATTAAGTCATTTTAGCATGTGCATTTTAGATTCCTTCTTTGTATTTTTGTAATGTGGTGCTTTCTCTCACAAAGATAATTGAATTGTTAACAGTGTAATTAAAATTTTAAAAATCATTTCCAAATCTTTTATTATATTTCACAATAAAAGTCTATTTAAAAAGCTAATCATTTGTGCTTTTCAAGAGGTATTATTGTAAATACAGTAGACACATGTCACATTTGATTAATGTACCCAAACTCTTGAACTCTTTGTTATTATGCCCTAAACAAGGTAAGACAGAAATAAGCAAGGGAGGCTCTAGCAGAACAGTATCAGTATCTCTATAAAAATAACCAAAATTTTCCCCAAATATGTGTGATCTGAGGGAAATAAACATTCTTACAGACCATAGTTATCTCAATGTTGCTCAGTGTTGAATGTGATAACATGTACACTCATGAATAAATATACTGCAAACAAAATCTAGAGATTTAGTTAGACTGGGAATGGGAGTCTTAGATAGAGTCTCCTATATGTTAATAATAGTAACTGCATTTGGAAAGGTGAGGAAAGATTATGGTAGATTAGACAAAGGGGAAAAAGGTCATTTGGCCACTTTGCAGTAAAATAGCCTAATTCTATGAATATTCTTATAGACAAAATCCTAGGAAACCAATGACTATATGAATTATAAGCCAGGAATTGAATCAGCCAACACCTTGGTGGACTCCCCAGCTCCAGAAGTGTGAGAAATAAATATCTGTTGTCTAAGCCACCAAATTAAGGTATTCTTTTATAGTAGCCCAGACAGACTGAGGTAACAGGTCATGTGAGCAACCATTAAATAAGAGTATAAAACAGCACTGTCCAATATAACTTTATACAGTGACAGAAAAGTAGTCCATCCACTCTACCCAACACAGTAGTCATTAGTCACATGTGGCTATTGATCATGTGAAATGAGGCAATCATAACTGAGGTACTGAAATTTTTTTTTTTTTTTTTTGAGATGGAGTTTTGCTCTTGTTGCCCAGGCTGGAGTACAGTGGCACGATCTTGGCTCACCACAACCTCTGCCTCCCAGGTTCAAGTGATTCTTCTGCCTCAGCCTCCCAACTAGCTGGGATTATAGGCATGCGCCACCACGCCCGGCTAATTTTGTATTTTTTTAGTAGAGACGGGGTTTCTCCATGTTGGTCAGGCTGGTCTTGAACTCCTGACCTCAGGTGATCCACCCACCTCGGCCTCCTAAAGTGCTGGGATTATAGTGTGAGCCACCGCGCCTGACCTGAATTTTTTATTTAACATTCAAGGGTTAAAATTTAATGTGAATAGCCACATGTAACTAGTAACTATTAGATAGCACCGATACAAAAAATCTGAAAAGTGGCCCGGCGCAGTGGCTCATGCCTGTAATCCCAGCACTTTGGGAGGCCGAGGTGGCTGGATCACCTGAGGTCAGAAGTTCAAGACCAGCCAGGCCAACATGATGAAACCCCATCTCTACTAAAAATACAAAAGTTAGCCGGGCGTGGTGGCTGACGCCTGTAATCCCAGCTACTCGGAAGGCTGAGGCAAGAGAATCACTTGAACCTGGGCGATGGAGGTTGCAGTGAGCCAAGATCGCACCACTGCACTCCAACCTGGGCAACAGAGCAGGACTCTGTCTCAAAAAGAAAAAAGAAAAAAAGTTAGGCATAGCAGGGCGCAGTCTTGTGTGCCTGTACTGCCAACCACTCAAAAGGCTGAGGCAGGAGGATCACTTGTACCCAGGAGTTCAAGGCTGCAGTGAGCTATGGTTGCACTACTGCATTTCAGCCTGGGTGACAGAGCAAAGCCCTGTCTAAAAAACAAATAAAAATAGCTGGACGCGGTGGCTCACACCCGTAATCCTAGAGACAACCATTAAGAAAGTACACAGGCCAGTTGCAGTGTCTCACACCTGTAATCCAACACTTTGGGAGGCTGAGGCGGGCAGGTCACGAGGTCAGGAGTTCGAGACCAGCCTAACCAACATGGTGAAACCCCGTCTCTACTAAAAATACAAAAATTAGCTGGGCGCGGTAGCACGCGCCTGTAATCCCAGCTACTCAGGAGGCTGAGGCAGGAGAATTGCTTGAACCCTGGAGACAGAGGTTGCAGTGATCCGAGATCCCACCACTGCACTCTAGCCTGGGTGAGAGAGTGAGACTGCATCTCCAGATAAATAAAAATAAACTGATGTTGACTAAAAAATTTATAGATGCACCAAAATTTCACAAAATTTAGATCTGCAAATTTGACCTACAAAAATCAGTTAAAAAAAAGATTTTCAAAGAAAACTCAAAATACAAAATTAAGAGGGATGAGAATTGATCCCAAGAAAATTAGTTAACAATTAGTATGAGCCGGGCTTGGTGGCTCACGCCTGTAATCCCAGCACTTTGGGAGGCCGAGGCGGGCAGATCACGAGGTCAGGAGATCGAGACCAGCCTGGCCAGCATGGTGAAACCCCGTTTCTACTAAAAATACAAAAAATTAGCCGGGCGTGGTGGCAGGTGCCTTTAGTCCCAGCTACTTGGGAAGCTGAGGCAGGAGAATCACTTGAACCCGGGAGGTGGAGGTTGCAGTGAGCTGAGATCGTGCCACTGCACTCCAGCCTGGCAATAGAGCGAGACTCTGTCTCAAAAAAAAAAAAAAAAAAAAAAAAAAAAAAACCAATTAGTATGAAAGTGGAAATGGGCTAACTGCATCATGAAGAAATTGATCAGAGTTTAACTTGTTTAGTAAAATTTGTTCATGAAAATACTTTATTAATGAAGTGCTATAACTAGATTATGCAGGGTCCTGTAGGATTTTAGTCTCTATGCAAAGAGCTACGGGAAGACATTAAAGGTTTTTCTCCATTGATTTAACATGTGTCTTAAATACATTTTAAGGTGTATTTGGGACAAATTTAGGATTAGGACAAATACCTAATGCATGCAGGGCTTAAAACCTAGATGACGGGTTGATGGGTGCAGCAAGCCACCATGGCACGTGTATACTTATGTAACAAACCTGCACATTCTGCACATGTATCCCAGAACTTAAAAAAAAAAAAGATCGTCAATTGATCGTTAGAAAAAATGTATCTTAAAAAGCTCATTCACTCTGGCTGCAGTGAGAAGAACCAATTGAAGAGGGCCTATAGTTCATGCAAATGTTTCAACTAGAAGGTCATCGACGTGGCCAGGTGAAACATGATGATAGCTAAAGCTAAAACTAGGACGGTGGCAGTGGATATGAAGAAATCTGGATGGATTCAGAGATAATACAGGTGATGGGATGATGGTAGGTTGCGGGGGTGAGGGTGGTACTCTTCAAAGAGATAGATAACCCTGGAAGAAAACCAGTGTGAGAATACAGATTAAAAATCTAGTCTGGCACATACCTTGTTTTTTTGGGTTTTGTTTGTTTGTTTTTTGTTTTGTTTTTTTTTTTTGCCAGAGTCTCACTCTGTCACCCAGGCTGGAGTGCAGTGGCACGATCCTGTCTCACTGCAACCTCTGCCTCCTGGGTTCAAGCGATTCTCCTGCCTCAGCCTCCTGTGTAGCTGGGACTACAGGGGCCTGCCGCCACGCCCCGCTAATTATTTGTATTTTTTAGTAGAGACAGCGTTTCACCATGTTACCCCAGGCTGGTGTGGAACTCCTGAGCTCAGGTGATCCACCCACCTAGGCTTCCCAAAGTGCTGGGATTACAGGTGTGAGCCACTGTGCCCGGCCCATACAGATTTTTATATGTCTAAAACTAGACAGTAAGATGGCAGTTGGAGGCTCAAAGCAGAGGCCTGAACAGGAGATAAAAACTCCTAATCACTAGTATTTAGATGGTAACTGATGTTACAGGCATGGGTGAGATTTTGAGGACAGCCTAGGAAAGGAAGAGGACATTGGACAATGGTTCTCAAAATTTTTCATCTAAGAAATCCTTTAACTCTTTTTTTATTTTTTTTTGGAGACAGAGTTTTGCTCTTGTTGCCCAGGCTAGAGTGCAATGGCACGATCTCACTTCAACCTCCGCCTCCCGGGTTCAAGCGATTCTCCTGGCTCAGCCTCCTGAGTAGCTGGGATTACAGGCGCATGGCACCACGCCCGGCTAATTTTCTTATAGTTTTAGTAGGGACGGAGTTTCGCCATGTTGGCCAGGCTGGTATCAAACTCCTGACCTCAAGTAATCTGTCTGCCTCGGCCTCCCAAAGTGCTGGAATTACAGGCGTGAGCCACCACGCCCAGCCTGAACTATATTTTATAAAAAGAAAACACAGTGAAAGGCGTTCAGGTACTTGATGAGATCCTCACTGTTAGTTTAATGGTAGAGCTAGAACTCTTCTCCTTCCCCTTCTTTTGAATCAGCCCTCCAGAGATTTCTCTTAGCTGGGGCTAAGGGCCCTAATTTTGTTATTTCTGTAACACTTAGTACTTTCCTTTATCACAGCCCTTATTTCATTATATTTAAATAGTTAATTGTGTCCCACCCCCTCCATACCCAGTCTGTGAAGGAAGCAGATCTTATTCATTTTTATGCCCTCAGTGCCTGGCACGGTTGGAGGCATTACCAAGTGTTCCATCAAAGTTTGTAGAATGATTTGAAGTGTAGTGTTCTTTTCACTGTTCCAGCTTGTAGTTTTAAACCACATTAGAGAGGAATTTTAAGCAGAAATTTTATGATCTTCTCCAGTGGTTTTCAAACTGGGTTCCACATGCTTCTGAGAGTTGTTTTTTAGAATTAAAAAATTACGGCCAGGTGAGGTGGCTCACGCCTGTAATCCCAGCACTTTGGGAGGGCAAGGTGGGTGGATCACCTGAGGTCAGGAGTTTGAGACCAGCCTGGCCAACATGGTAAAACCCCGTTTCTACTAAAAATACAAAAAATTAGCCGGGCGTGGTGGTACATGCCTGTAATCCCAGCTACTCAGGAGGCTGAAGTGGGAGAATCGCTTGAATCTGGGAGGTGGAAGTTCCAGTGAGCCGAGATCACGCCACTGCACTCCAGCCTGGGTGACAGAGTGAGACTCCATCTCATTAAAAAAAAAAAAAAAAAAGTACATGCTTTCGTCTTAATGACATTCTAAAACAACTAGTATACAATCTTCTACATCATTTAAGCCAATAGTTCTCAATTCTGGTTACGGATTTGAGTCTCAGTAGAAAGCTTTTAATAAATATTGATGTCCAAGCTATACTCCAGACTAATTAAATCAGAACCTCAGAGAAGGGGGCCCCCTACAAGGGCATTTTTTCCCCCAAAAAATCTTGAGGTGATTTAAATGTACAGTCAAGGCCAGGCATGGTAGCTCACGCCTATAATCCCAGCATTTTGGGAGGCCAAGGCGGGTGGATCACCTGAGGTCAGGAGTTTGAGACCAGCCTGGCCAACATGGTGAAACCCCGTCTCTACTAAAAATACAAAAAATTAGCCAGGCATGGTGGTGGGCACCTGTAATCCCAGCTACTCAGGAGGCTGAGGCAGGAGAATCACTTAAACCTAGCAGGCGGAGGTTACAGTGAGCCAAGATTGCGCCATTGCACTCCACCCTGGGCGACAAAAGCAAACCTCCACCTCAAAAAAAAAAATGTACAGTCAATGTTGAGATTTACCATGATCTAGATCAGGGGTTGGCAAACTTCATCTATAAAGGGCCAGATAGTAAATATTTTAGGCTTTGCAGGCCAACACACAAAATTGAGGCTATAACTTAGGTACTTATATGAGGATGAAAATAAATTTCCACAAATTTTTATTGATGAAATTCAAAATATGATAATAATTATTGTTTCTACTATAGCTCTACTAATGAGAAGAATGGGATTCTTTTTGGAGGAGATAATTCACTTAGTTGAGGATCAAGATTTGTGTTCCCTATCATCAAAATCTGTTGGAAATATTCGTCTGTTAATACTGATCCATAATGAAATTTTATGTATTTCAGCTTTGAAAATGTCTCCACACAGATAGGTACTGCCAAATACTGATATCAATCTAAAAGCAAATGCTTTTATTTATTTATTTGTTCTTTTTTTGAGACAGAGTCTCGCTCTGTCGCCCAGGCTGGAGTGCAGTGGCATCATCTTGGCTCACTGCAACCTCCGCCTCCCAGGTTCAAGCAGTTCTCCTGCCTCAGCCTCCCGAGTAGCTGGAATTACAGATGCCTGCCACTATGCCCAGCTAGTTTTTGTATTTTTAGTAGAGATGGGGTTTCACCATAATGGCCAGCCTGGTCTCAAACTCCTGACCTCAGGTGATCTGCCTGCCTCAGCCTCCAAAAGTGCTGGGATTATAAGGGTGAGCCACAGCGCCCAGCCAAGGAAATGCTTTTTTTTTTTTTTTTTTTTTTTTTCTGAGACAGAGTCTCGCTCTGTCGCCCAGGTTGGAGTGCAGTGGCGCGATCTCGGCTCACTGCAAGCTCCACCTCCCATGTTCACGCCATTCTCCTGCCTCAGCCTCCCGAGTAGCTGGGACTACAGGCACCCACCACCACACTTGGCTAATTTTTTGTATTTTTAGTAGAGATGGGGTTTCACCGTGTTAGCCAAGATGGTCTCGATCTCCTGACCTCGTGATCCGCCCGCCTCAGCCTCCCAAAGTGCTGGGATTATAGGCGTGAGCCACCGCGCCCGGCCAGGAAATGCTTTTAATTGAACATATTCACCATTTGAAAGGCAATTTATAGAATTCTATTTGATTCTGTTCCCAATATTTGCCCTTCTTTATACTGCCTTTTTATTGCCTTTTTTGCAGCAATATAAAGTGATGATAGCACCACATAAGGTCTCTGTTACCGCTACTCAACTCTGTTGTTGTAGTGTGACAGCAGCCATAGACAATACATAAATGAATAAGTATGGCCTTGCTCCAACAACATTTAATTTATGGAATTGAAATTTGAATTTTGCTGGGTGCAGTGGCTCATGCCTGTAATCCCAGCAATTTGAGAGGCTGAGGCTGGTGGATCACCTGAGGTCAGGAGTTCAAGACCAAACCTTGTCTCTACTAAAAAAATACAAAAATTAGCCAGGCGTGGTTGTGCACACCTGTAGTCCCAGCTACTCGGAGGCTGAGGCAGGAGAATCGCTTGAGCCTGGGAGGCTGAGGTTGCAGTGAGCCAAGATGGAGCCACTACACTCCAGCCTGGGTGACAGAGTAAGACTGATCTCAGAAAAAAAAAAAAAAAAAAAAAAAGGAAAGAAAGAAATTTGAAATTTATGTGTTTTTTTATGTGTAACAAAATACTCTTCTTTTTTTCTTTTATTTTTTTTTGAGACAGAGCCTTGCTCTGTCGCCCAGGCTGGAGTGCAGTGGCACAATCTCAGCTCACTGCAACTTCTGCCTGCTGGGTTTGTGCCATTCTCCTGCCTCAGCCTCCCGAGTAGCTGGGACTACAGGTGCCCGCCACCAAGCCCGGCTGATTTTTTGTATATTTTTTAGTAGAGATGGGGTTTTACCGTGTTAGCCAGGATGGTCTCGGTCTCCTGACCTCGTGATCCACCCGCCTCGGCCTCCCAAAATGCTGGGATTACAGACATGAGCCACCGTACCTGGCCCCTCTTTTTTTATTTTCTTAATCATTAAAAAATGTAAAATTCATTCTTAGTTTGTTCCTGTATAAAAATAGGTGGTAAGCCGGGCTCAGTGGCTCACACCTGTAATCCCAGCACTTTGGGAGGCTGAGGCGGGTGGATCATGAGGTCAGGCGTTCAAGACCAGCCTGCCCAACATAGTGAAACCTCTTCTCTACTAAAAATACAAAAATTAGCTGGGCGTGGTGGCATATGCCTGTAATCCCAGCTATTTGGGAGGCTGAGGCAGGAGAATTGCTTCAACCTGGGAGGCGGAGGTTGCAGTGAACCGAGATTGTGCCACTGCACTCCAGCTCGGGCAACAGTGTGAGACTCTGTCTTAAAAAAAGAAAAAAAAAAAGGTGGTAGACAGATTTGGCCCATGGGCCATAGTTTGCCAAGGCCTGATCCAGATAATCTATATGACATTGAATTGTTTTCTAAGTAGTATATTTATACTAGTGCTTATGATTGGAATCAAGCAGTTTTATAGTAATAAATGTGGTTGTTCATATATGTGACATACAGTAATAAAAACATTGTAAGTCAGAAAAAAAGCCAGTAGTCTTTCTTACCCTTCATGTTCCCTATCTATGATTTTGTAATTAGAAAAATATTGGGTCACTGAGTTATGTAGACCTCCAAAATGTTGACACATTTCATTACACAACATCAAAAATTAGGTTCATTAAAATCACTACTGAGCTCATCAGAAAATCTTTAAACACTAGGAAGCTGTTGAGTTCATGGTAATGGTTACAAGTTTTCCAAGCTTCTCATTTTCTCTTGAAAATTTGAAGGTTATCACTGACAACAAATATTGTCTAGTTGTTGCCACTGATGTGACAGCCTCATTTCATTCATTTTTTAGAAAATGTCTGCCGAATTACCTAAGCACAAGTAAACCTATTTTGTTATCAATAGTTTTTTTCTTTTTTGTGTATGTGACAGAGTCTCGCCCTGTTCCCTAGGAGTGCAGGGGCGCGATCCCAGCTCACTGCAACCTCTGCCTCCTGGGTTCTTGTGATTCTCCTGTTTCAGCCTCTGGAGTAGCTGGGATTACAAGCACCCACCACCACAGCCAGCTAATTTTTGTATTTTTTAGTAGAGACGGGGTTTCACCATGTTGGCCAGGTTGGTCTCAAACTCCTGACCCCAGGTGATCCGCCCACCTCGGCCTCCCAAAGTGCTAGGATTACAGGTGTGAGCCACCGTGCCCAGCCCCATTTGATCTTATCTCTAGGGGATCATGACACTGAAACCACAGAGAAGGGAATGCAATCCTCTCATACTACACTGTTCTGCAGTAAGAGATAGCTATAAACTCAAAATAACATAAAGCTGTTTGTGGATTCTTAAATTTTCTGACCAATCTATGAACAAAGCACAAAGGTACCTTATGGTTACTCAATAGAGTATAAGTGATTACTCCTGACAATGTAAGGAAAAGGAAGAAATGTCCAGGATGTGGAGACCTCTCATACGCTGCCAGTGGGTGTGCGAATTGGTACAAGAGTTTGGAAAATGACTTGGCAATATTTGGAACAAATGAAGATATGCAGATCCTATGACTCAGAAATTCTATTCCTAAAATGATACCCTCAATAAGTTGGCACATGCACACCAGAAAAAAAAAGTTCATAAAAGCCATGTTTATAGTAGTCCCAAATTGGAAGCCGAAAAATTCATCAACAATAGCATAAAAAATTGTGATATAGTCATTCAATGAAATACACATACTATAACAGAACAAATGACCTACAGCTACTCTCAACTTATATGAATCTTAAAAACATAATTTTGAATGAAAGAAGCAAGACAGAAAGTAGCATATGATTCCATCTACATATAGTTTTAAAAATAGGCAAAACTATGGGATGCATATTTAGTGATAAAACATAAAGAAAAGCAAGAAATTTGAGGAGGCCAAGGCAGGAATATAGCTCATCTCTACAAAAATGGAAACAAATAAAAAATTTGCCAGGGCCGGGCACAGTGGCTCACACCTGTAATCCCAGCACTTTGGGAGGCCGAGGCAGGCGGATCACGAGGTCAAGAGATCGAGACCATCCTGGCCAACATGGTGAAACCCCGTCTCTACTAAAAAAAAATACAAAAATTAGCTGGGCATGGTGGCATGTGCCTGTAATCCCAGCTACTTAGGAGGCTGAGGCAGGAGAATTGCTTGAACCTGGGAGGCGGAGGTTGCAGTGAGCCGAGATCGCACCACTGCACTCCAGCCTAGTAACAAAGCGAGATTTCGTCTCAAAAAAAAAATTTGCCAGGCTTGGCAGCTCATGCCTCTGGTCCCAGCTACTTGAGTGGCTGAGGTGGGAGGATCTCTTGAACCTGGGAGGTCAAGGCTGCAGTGAGCCGTGATCGCAGCACTACACTACAGCCTGAACAAAAGAGTGAGATCTTGTCTCAAAAAAAAAAAAAAAAAAATGGTGTGTGTTGGTGGGGGGACACATGGGAGTTCTAATAGGAGGGCTGAATGTAAAAATAAAGAAAAGCAGACAACAGTTGGAAGGTAGAACAAAGTGTAGGATGATATATTCTCATTTTATAGAGTGGCAATATAAGAAGCTCTTTCTAAAATTGGTGAAATACTAAGTAAATGTTCAAATTACTTACATTATTTAAAATTTCCAAGTAAACAACAAAAAATATCAGAAGTTGGGAGGAGAATCGAGGAGGGGCTTATGTAAGTGTGTTAAATCCTCATATTTTATAGTGGCAAGGCAAAAGTTGAAAGATGGTAACTTTGGGGATTAGTACCTCTGTGAAGTAGAACTGTTTTTTTTATTTTCATTATAAACAATATTGTACCATTTGGTGTTACCATATGCATAAGCTAATTGCATTTTTTTTTTTTTTTTTTTGAGACGGAGTTTTGCTCTTGTTGCCCAGGCTAGAGTGCAATAGCGCCATCTGCGGCTCACCGCAACCTCTGCCTCCTGTGTTCAAGCGATTCTCCTGCCTCAGCCTCCTGAGCAGCTGGGATTACAGGCATGTGCCAACACACCCAGCTAATTTTGTATTTTTAGTAGAGACGGGGTTTCTCCACGTTGGTCAGGGTGGTCTCAAACTCCCAACCTCAGGTGATCCACCCGCCTTGGCCTCCCAAAGTGCTGGGATTACAGGCGTGAGCCACCACGCCTGGCGGCTAATTGTATTTGAAAAACCACAAGCTATTTTGTAGTATTGTTGAACAACTTTAAAGGAAAAAAAGGCAATATAGCGTACTGTTACGGTTAAGAGTATGAACTATGGACAACTATGAAGCCAGATTGCTTGGGCTCAAATCCTTGCTCTGGCACTTCCTTTTTTTTTTTTTTTTTTTTTTTTTTGACATGGTAGTCTAGTTAGTTCTGTCACCCAGGCTGGAGTGCAGTGGCATGATCTTGGCTCACTGCAACCTCCGCCTCCCAGATTCAAGCAATTCTCCCGCCTCAACCTCCCGAGTAGCTGGGACTACAGGCATGTACCACCACACCTGGCTAATTTTTGTATTTTTAGCAAAGACAGGGTTTCACCATGTTGGCCAGGCTGGTCTTGAACTCCTGGCCTCAGGTGATCCACTGGCCTTGGCCTCCCAAAGTGCTGGGATTACAGGCGTGAGCCACCACGCCTGGCCCTGGCACTTTTTAATTGTGTGATTCTAGGCAAGCCATTTATCCATTTTGCCTCCGTTTCCTCATTTAAAAATTGAGGCAATTATAATCTGTATTTTATATAGTTGTTCTTAGGATTAAATGAATTAACATATGTAAAACACTTAGTGTCTAGCATATGTGTGTTAACTATTACCTACCACTAGGTAGTTAATTGTGAAAAATAAAGCTGAAAGGAAAAGATGAAGACTGAAAATCACCCAGTAGACTTATTAACATGTAAGTCATTTGATATTTTAGTGACACGGTTGAGTGATAGAACCAGAAACTGGACTGAAGAGGGAGAGGTGAAGAAACAGATGCATACTCAATTTTCCATGAATCATTGATCATATTCCTTACACTTTTTCTTAACTCCTTTGACTTTCCCAAAGATAACTACTATCTTTTTTTTTTTTTTTTTTTTGAGATGGAGTCTCGTTCTGTCACCCAGGCTGGAGTGCAGTGGCGTGATCTCGGCTCACTGCCACCCCGCCTCCCCGGTTAAAGCAATTATCTGCGTCAGCCTTCAGAGTAGCTGGGATTATAGGAACATGCCACCACGCCTGGCTAATTTTTGTATTTTTAGTAGAGACAGGGTTTCACCATCTTGGACAGGCTGGTCTTGAACTCCTGACCTCGTGATCAGGCCTCCCAAAGTACTGGGATTACAGGCGTGAGCCACTGTGCCCGGCCTGATAACTGCTATCTTTACTTCTAACACAATAGATTAATTTTGCTCTTTTTGAACTCTAAGTAAATTTAACTCTATACAAATCACAGTGTATTTATGTGTGCCATCTTTTATGTTTACCAGCCTAACACTATGCCTGTGAGATGTATCCATATTGTTGCCTGTAGATGTAGTTAATTTTTCAAAGCTGTATATTATTTCATTATATACTGTATTAGTCAGGGTTCTCTAGAGGGACAGAACTAATAGGATATGAAAGGGAGTTTATTAAGGAGAATTGACTCACACTATCACAAGGTAAAATCCCAGGATAGGTGGTCTGCAAGTTGAGGAGCAAGGAAGTCAGTGGTAGATCAGTCCCCCAAAACCCCAAAAGTAGGGAAGCCAACAATGCAGTCTTCTGTTTGTGGCCAAAGGCTCAAGAGCCCCTGGCAAACTACTGGTGTACATCCAAGAGTTCAAAAGCTGAAAAGCTTGGAGTCTGATGTTTGAGGGCAGGAAGCATCCAGCATGGGAAAAAGATGAAGGTCGGAAGACTCAGCAAGTCAAGTCCTTCCACTTCTGCCTGCTTTATTCTAGCCATGCTGGCAGCTGATTAGGTGGTGCCCACCCAGATTGAGGTTGGGTTTGCCTCTCCCAGTCCACCAACTCAAATGTTAATCTCTGTTGGCAGCACCCTCACAGACACACCCAGGAACAATACTTGGATTGAAGGATTTTTATTCTTCAATCCAATCAAGTTGACACTCAATATTAACGATCACATATACCATGCCACTATTTATGTATTCTACTGCTGGTAGGCATTTAGGCTATTTCCACTCTAGGGCTAGAAGAATGATAAAGAATGCTGGGATTTTTCTGTTCATGTGTTTTGGTGCACTTGTGCACACATTACTGTTGGAGCAAAATGGCTGGGTCAGAGATATGCTCATATTCAACTATAGTAAGTACTGCCAGTTTCCCACAATAGTTGTATTAATTTTGGTAGTGTCAGACTGTTTTTTTCTTTCTTTCTTTTTTTTTTTTTAATGTCATCTGGTAAGTTGTAGTGTTTGTTTTCTTTCTTTCTTTCTTTTTTTTTTTTTTTTTGAGATGGAGTCTTGCTCTGTCGTTCAGGCTGGAGTGCAGTGGCTTCATCTCGGCTCACTGCAACTTCTGCCTCCTGGGTTCAAGCGATTCTCCTGCCTCAGCCTCCTGAGTAGCTGGGATTACAGGCATGAGCCACCAGGCCCGGCTAATTTTTGTATTTTTAGTAGAGACTGGGCTTCACCATGTTGGTCAGGCTGGTCTCAAACTTCTGACCTCGTTGATCTGCCCGCCTTGGCCTCCCAAAGTGCTGGGATTACAGGTGTGAGACACTGCGCCTGGCCAGGTTGTAGTGTTTTCTCTTTGTGATTTTAAGTTACATTTCCCTGCTTTCTTTTTTTTTTTTTTTTTCCTGAGACAGAATCTTGCTCTTGCTCTGTGGCCCAGGCTGGAGTGCAGTGGTGCGATCTTGGCTCACTGCAACCTCTGCCTTCTGGGTTCAAGCAATTCTCCTGCCTCAGCCTCCCAAGTAGCTGGGATTACAGGCACACGCCACCATGCCTGGCTAATTTTTGTATTCTCAGTAGAGACGGGGTTTCACCACATTGGTTGGGCTGGTCTCGAACTCTTTGACTTCGTCATCTGCCTGTCTTGGCCTCCCAAAGTGCTGGGATTACAGGTGTGAGCCACTGCGCCCTGCCCCATTTCCCTGCTTTCTAATGAGGTTAAACATGATTTTGTTTCTTTCTATTTTTTTTTTCTTTTTTGAGACAGGGTTTCACTTTGTTGCCTAGGCTAGAGTGTAGTGGTATGATCGCAGCTCACTGCAGCCTCAATCTCCCAGACTCAAGTGATCCTCCCACCTCAGCCTCCCTAGTGGCTGAGACTACAAGCATGCCACAATACCGGGTATCCATGAAAGTGTCAAATTCTGTAAAATATTTGAAGAGATTTATTCTGAGCCAAATATGAGTGACCATGGCCTGTGACACAACCCTCAGGAGGTCCTGAGAACATGTGCCCAAGATGGTAGGGGTGCAGCGTGGTTTTATGCATTTTAGGGAGGCATGAGACATCAAGTACATTTAAGAAATACGTTGGTTTCGCAGGAAAGGCAGGATAACTCAAAGTGGAGTGGGGGGGGAGCTTCCAGGCCATAGGTAAATTTAAACCTTTTCTGGTTGACAATTGGTTGAGTTTGTTTAAAGACCTGGGAAAGCAGCCAGGCATAGTGGCTCATGCCTGTAATACCAGCACTTTGGGAGGCGGGGGCGGGCGGATCACCTGAGGTCAGGCATTCGAGACTAGCCTGGCCAACATGGTAAAACTCCATCTCTACTAAAAATACAAAAATTAGCCGGGTGTGGCGGTGGGTGCCTGTAATCCCAGCTACTTGGGAGGCTGAGGCAGGAGGATCACTTGAACCCGGGAGGTGGAAGTTGTGGTGAGCCAAGACCGAGCCATTCAGCCTGGGCAACAAGAGGGAAACTCCGCCTCAAAAAAAAAAAAAAAAAAAAAAAAAAAGACCTGGGAAAGAAAGGCATTTTCCTTTCGAAAGAAAGAAAATGTTGAAGTTAAGATAAAAGATTACGGAGACCAATATTATTTTTGAAGCCTTATAGTGGCTACACTTAGAGACAATAGATGACAAATGTTTCCTATTCAGATCTTTAAAAGGTGCTGCGCTCTTAGTTAATCTCTTTAGGATTTGGAAGGCCTAGAAGAAAATACCTAGCTATGTTAACATAGATTATTTACAGATGCAAATTTCCCCCCCTACAAAGGACAGCTTTGCAGGGCCATTTCAAAATATGGCAAAGGAAAGAAAAAAAATAAAATAGGCCGGGCACAGTGGCTCAAGCCTGTAATTCCAGCACTTTGGGAAGCCCAGGCGGGCGGATCACCTGAGGTCACTGAGATTGAAGCCAGCCTGGCCAACATGGTGAAACCCCATCTCAACTAAAAATACAAAAAACTAGCCAGGCGTGGTGTCATGCACTTGTAATCCCAAGTACTCAGGAGGCTGAAGGAAAAGAATCACCTGAACTCGGGAGGCAGAGGTTGCACTGAGCTGAAATCATGCCACTGCACTCCAGCCTGGGTGACAGGGTGAGACTCTGTCTCAAAAATAAATAAATAAATAAAATAAAACAAAATATGGCAAAGAAACATGTTTTGGGGTAAAATATTTTGACTTTCTTCTTTGTTATGCCAGAGTCACACTGGAAAGTAAGCCACAATATATAGGGTTAAATAAAACCCACCTGATGAGAATTTATCGCTTGTAGGGCATGACTCCCCAGACCCCTTAGATAGGAATTTGGGCAAGATAAAAAAAATGAGAGCTTAGTCCTCACTGGCTATATATATATATATATATATATTTTTTTTTTTTTTTTTTTGTAGAGACCGAGTTTCATCATGTTGCCCAGGCTAGTCTCAAACTCCTGGGCTCAATCAATCCACCAACATTGGCCTCCCAAAGTGCTGGGATTACAGGCTTGAGCTACCGTGCCCAGCCTATGATTTTCATATAAACATATGAAGCATTTTGATTCTCTCAGATTTTACACTCAGAATACACTATCTACAGTTAATTCTCAACTTTTTCTCCTACTTAATTATATTATGAGAATACTAAGAAGTTGAGCTGAGATAGGGTTTTGCTGTGTTGCCCAGTCTGGTCTCAAACTCCTAAGCTCAAGTGATTCTCCTGCCTCAGCCTCTCAAGTAGCTGGGACTACAGGCAGCTGCCACTGTGCCCAGCTTTAGGTAGAAATTTAGAACTTGATCTCTTTATTTCATTTCTCATATCCATTAGACTAGCAATTCCTGTTAATGAGATCATTCCCAAAATGTATCTCAAATCATTCCATTGTCCTATGCACTGCCACCTCTTAAGTCCAGACCATCATCATATCGTTCTTGGAATACTACAACTTCATATCTTTCACATTTTGCATTTTGTCACTGCCCATTCCACTTCATTTTCCGTATTACAGCAACAGGGGTATTAACTCTTACATCTTTTCAGTGTTTTTCCATTGCTCTGATAGAATTCAAATTCTGTCATAATCCAGAAGCCCCTGCAGGCTCTGCCTTAGGCTATCTCTCTAACCTCATCTTTACTCATGCTTTGTTTTTGTTTTTTTTGAGACAGAGTCTTGCTTTTTCACCTAGGCTGGAGTACAGCGGGGTGATCTTGGCTCACTGCAACCTCTGCCTCATGGGTTCAAGCAATTCTCCTGCCTCAGCATCCCCAGTAGCTGGGATTACAGGCACCACCACCACACCCGGCTAATTTTTGTATTTTTAGTAGAGACGGGGTTTTACCATGTTGGCCAGGCTGGTCTCGAACTCCTGACCTCAAGTGATCCGCCCGCCTTGGTCTCTCAAAGCGCTGGGATTACAGGCTTGAGCCACCATGCCTGGCCCTTTTCTCTTTTTTTTTTTTTTTTTTGAGACAGGGTCTGGCTTGAACCCGGGAGGCGGAGGTTGCAGTGAGCTGAGATGGCGTCACTGCACTACGGCCTGGGTGATGCAGCGAGACTCTGTCTCAAAAAAAAAAAAAAAAAAAATTAAATTAAATAAAAAAGTGAAATGGAACTGTAAGAATGTCTTCATAGCCCGGCGCGGTGGCTCATGCCTGTAATCCCAGCACTTTGGGAGGCCGAGGTGGATGGATCGCCTGAGGTCATGAGTTTGAAACCAGCCAGGCCAACATGGTGAAACCCCCGTCTCTACTAAAAATACAAAAATTAGCTGGGCGTGGTGGCGGGCGCCTGTAGTCCCAGGTACTCAGGAGGCTGAGGCAGGAGAATGGCGTGAACCTGGGAGGCGGAGCTTGCAGTGAGCCGAGTTCGGGCCACTGCACTCCAGCCTGGGTGACAGAGCGAGACAGAGGCGGTGGCTCTCGCCTGTAATCCCAGCACCTTGGGAGGCTGAGGCCGGCAGGTCACCTGAGGTCAGGAGTTCAAGACCAGCCTGGTAAACATGGTGAAACCCCGTCTCTATTAAAAACACAAAAATTAGGGACGGGCGCAGTGGCTCATGCCTGTAATCCCAGCACTTTGGGAGGCTGAGGCGGGCGGATCACTTGATGTCAGGAGTTCAAGACCAGTCTGGTCAACATGGTGAAACCACATCTCTACTAAAAATACAAAAATTAGCCAGGCAGCGGGTACGGTGGCTCACACCAGTAATCTCAGCACTTTGGGAGGGCGAGGAGGGTGGATCACTTGAGGTGAGGAGTTCAAGACCAGCCTGGTCAACATGGTGAAACCCCGTCTCTACCAAAAATACAAAAAATTAGCTGGGCATGGTGGTGCATGCCTGTAGTCCCAGCTACTAGGGAGGCTGAGGCAGGAGAATTGCTTGAACCTGGGAGGTGGAGCTTGCAGTGAGCTAAGATCCCGCCACCACACTCCAGCCTGGGCAACAGAGTGAGACTATGTCTCAAAAAAAGAAAAATTAGTCAGGCATGGTGGCGCGTGCCAGGAGAATCGCTTGAACCCAAGAGGAAGAGTCTGTAGTGAGCCAAAATCGTACCACTGCACTCCAGCCTAGACAACAAAGTGAGTCTCTTTCTTAAAAAAAAACAAAAAACAGGCCAGGCGCGGTGGCTCACGCCTGTAATTCCAGCACTTTGGGAGGCCAAGAGGGGGCAGATCACCTGAGCTCAGGAGTTCGACACCAGCCTGGGCAACAAGGTGAAACCCTGTCTCTACTGAAAACACAAAAAATTAGCTGGGCATGGCAGCACATGCCTGTAGTCCCAGCTACTCGGGAGGCTGAGGCAGGAGAATCTCTTGAACCTGGGAGGCAGAGGTTGCAGTTAGCCAAAATCATGCCTCTGCACTCTAGCCTGGACTCCAGCTCAAAAAAAAAAAAATACCAACAAAGAAACAAAAAAAGAAAGATATTTATGGCTGGTGTGTGGCTCACGCCTGTAATCCCAGCACTTTGGGAGGCCGAGGTGAGTGGATCACTTGAGGTCAGGAGTTTGAGAGCAGCCTGGCCAAGATGGTGAAACTCCTTCTCTACTAAAAATTCAAAAATTAGCTGGGTGTGGTGGCAGGCACCTGTAATCGCAGCACGACACCACACCCAGCTAAAGTTTTGTATTTTTAGTAGAGACGGGGTTTCACTGTGCCGGCCAAGCTAGTCTTGAACTCCTGACCTCGTGATCCGCCAGCCTTGGCCTTCCAAAGTGCTGGGATTACAGGCGTGAGCCACCTCGCCTGGCTGATGGCAGTGTTTTGAACCAAACAATTTGTTCTTCCAGACTAGGTGAACACCCTACCCAAGGGCAGATAATCCACAGATTGGCTAATGACTTGTATAATCTGGCTGGAAAAAATAAGTAGGGTCAAGCAGTCTTTTATCCTTAATTTTGAACCAAGAAGCAGAGGAAGAGTCTGGCAGGTAGCTGCAGAGGCAGAATGAAGTAACAAGATAGAGGTTAATAACAGCAAATTGGGTCAGTCAGATGAAACTAAAATCAGACGGAACGCTCAAATTTTGGAATTTTAAGTTTATTATTAACAGGACACCTTACAGAGGTGTGAGGCTAGGCGTGGTGGCTCACGCCTGTAATCCCAGCACTTTGAGAGGCCAAGGTGGGGGGTGACTTGAGGCCAGGAGTTCGAGACCAGCCTGGCCAACATGGTGAAACACCGTCTCTACCAAAAATACAAAAATTAGCCAGGTGTGGTGGTGGGCGCCTGTAATCTCAGCTACTCGGGAGGCTGAGGCATGAGAATCGCTTGAACCCGGGAGGCAGAGGTTGCAGTGAGCCGCGATCGCGCCACTGCACTCTAGCCTGGGCAACAGAGAGAGACTACCTCTTAAAAAAAAAAAAAAAAAAAGCCGGGCGCGGTGGCTCACGCCTGTAATCCCAGCACTTTGGGAAGCCGAGGCGGGTGGATCATTTGAGGTCAGGAGTTCAAGACCAGCCTAGCCAACATGATGAAAACCCGTCTCTACTAAAAATACAAAAATTAGCCGGGTGGTAGTGGCGCGCCTGTAATCCCAGCTACTCAGGAAGCTAAGGCAGGAGCATCTCTTGAGCCTGGGAGGCAGAGGTTGCAGTTAGCCGAGATCACGTCACTGTACTCCAGCCTGGGCAACACAGTGAGACTCTGTCTCAAACCACCACCACCACCACCACTACCAATAAAAAATACAAAGCGCCACTAATAACAGAGCTAGTAAAGATGGATGGGAATATAGGTGGAAGTACAATCCCCGTTTAATTGCAACAAGGTTCTCCAGGTTGCTCAGGGTTGGGTAAAGTGGAGATCACTGACACGGAAAACAAGAAAACCCTTATTGTTTATAGCTGTTATGTATGAATAGGTTATTAGCCTTAGGAAAATCATTTGTGCCGAATACAGTTTTTGAGTAAGCAAAAAATATTAACGTCAAGTTGAATGTAATTGAAGCGACTTATTGGGCGTGGGGTGGGGGTGGGGGTTGTAAGCCCATACAAAAGGCCCGCACAGATAATTTATTTAACAAGGCTATGGGGTTGGGGGGGGCTCGGAAAAAAGTCAGCGGCGGAACCTGCTCTCAGCCATCTCGCACCAGGACACAAACACTGGCTCAAAAATACACGCATATGAAACGAGTAACATCTCTAAGTGAATGTGAGTGCCAAGTAGAAAGCTCGTATCCGATTTATCAAAACGTCTTTGTACCATTTTAACATCCATTCCAGGAAGAAAAAACCTATTGGGAATACGGTTAATTTGTAATTAAGTGCTATTTCCCCAAATTAAAGAAACAGGTAACAAAAAAATTTTAAAAGCCGGCGAAATACTATTTAATTTACTCAGGAACACTTTAAAACTCTTTTAGTTGGTGGGTGGGAATCCGGGCGGGGAAGCGCACTAAGCCGAACGCTCGGGCAAAGGTTTCCTAAACAGTTACGGAGAGGTAACTCCGCCTTCATCTGGGACGTGGCTCAAGATTACAGGTGATCGCGGTGCCCCGAGGCGCCAGGAGGCAACCTTCACCTGGGGGAGGCGTCGTGCGCCAGGGGGCCAAGCGGCCGGGCCGCGGAGCCCACTTCACTTGGGAGCTGCCCCAGGCCTGGGGTCGACACCGCGTCCCCTCCCTTAGCTTAGCTGCGACCCAGCTTTAGAGCCTAAGGGCAAATCGAGCGCTCGGTCCTCCCGGCGCCATGTGCGCGGCCCGCCCAGGCCCTTAGCCGCCGTCGCCGCGGGGGCAGGCCGCGAGCCAGCCGCGAGCCACAGAGGCCTGGTGCGCGCCCCGCCCCTGAGCCTGCAGTCGGGGCGGCCTCAGCCAGTGAGCCGGGAGTCGTCCCCTTCGTCCTCCCTCGCACTCGGAGGGCCGCTGGGGCGGGGCAGGCCCTCGGGCCGGGCAGCACCCGGGAGGGCGAATCCGTCAGCTCCCGCGGGAGGCCCGGCGAGGGAAACAGCCGGTGAGTAGCCACGTCACGCTCCTCAGGGAGGCCCCGCCCCGTCCTCTCGGGCCGCCCCTCTTCGCCGTCTCCACGCCTCCGCGGGCAGTTACCGGCTCTGGCTGCTCGCGCCTCCCCAACTCGGGTAAAGCTCCTCGGCCTCGGCGTGCTGCGCCTCCGCGGCTGCCCTGCGCCAGGTGAGGGCTCGCGGCTCCCGGCTGCGGCTCCCGGCGCGTGGTGGCGGGCTCGGGGCGTGCGTCGCGGAGAGGACGGGGCCGGCGGGCGGTTGGAGCTCCGTTCGGTGCGGGGAGGGGCGTCACGCCGGGCGCTGCGCGGCCTCGGCGGGCGGCGGCAGCGGCGGCCACGGCCGCCGGGCTCTCGGGTTGTCTGCCCCCAGCTGGAGCCGGTCGGTGTCCCGGCGGAGAGACGGGCAGTCGGGCTCCCTGGCCTCGGGGCCACCCCGGCTGGGGCGGCTGGGGCAGAGGGACGATGTCTGCTCGCGTCCCGATGCCCACCGCCCATTCTCGGGAGGAGCCGCCTGCGGTGACTGCTGAGAGGGAGTCGCTGTTGGCCGCGGCGAACCGGCCGGCCGAGCAGCCGCCCCCGCCCGAACGTGAGGGCAAAGAGGCGGTGAGGGAGGAGAGGGCCGCGGCCGCTACTAGCGCTGGGGCGCGGGGAGAGCCGTCGCCGGCGCTGGTGCTGGGACGCAGCGTGCCCCAGGCGGCTGTCCCCGTGAGGCCCCTGGCGCTGCACCTGGCGCACAAGGTGCGTGGGCCCGGGGGTCCTTTCGGCGGGGAGCCGCCACCACCGCCACCGCCGCCGCCGTCGCCGTTGCCGCCGTTGCTGCGGGATCCGCCGGCCGAGGACGCCCGGGAAGAGGCGGCAGCTGGCCCTGCGGAAAAGCGGCAGCCGCCGCCGCTGCCGCCTAAAAGAAATCCCTGGACCAAAAAGCCTCCCCAGCACCTGTCCCCAGACACGACAGGTCCGCCACCGCCCCCGCTGGAAACCCTGGAGGCAGGTCTGTGGTTGCTTTTCCTTGGGCACTGGCAGGGTGCGGGCAGGGGCGACTTGCGGGACTTGCCGGCGCGTGGCGGCGGTAGCGGGCACCAGGCCCGGGTAACGGCAGGCCTCCCCTCCCTGTCAGTCGGAGGTAATTTGTTCCAAGGTGTCATTCACTCTGCCTATTTACATACATGGGCATCTGGGAAGGGAGCGGCAGGAAGAGGTGGGACCTCAGGTTCTCCTTGCCTGATGGGGGCACGGAGGTGGTAGCTTGGCGGCGCAGCCCTGCTGGCGCGGTTGCAATTGTGTTTTGTCCCCACGTGTTAGTGACTTGGGAAAGTAGCTAACTTTAGATACTGCAGTGCTTCGTATGGGAAAGTTTTGGTAGACTTTTTTTTTTTTAATAACAAAAAAGGATTGAAGCAAGTCAGAGCAAGGGGATTTATTCGTAAGTGGAAGTGCGATTGTAGTCTTTTGTGAAATAAGATGAAAATCTCAAGGTTTTCAAAATACTGCTAAGCAGTCATATTAAAAATGAGACTTTAAATGTGGGTTTTAAAGTGTTTTATGGGGGGAGGGGGGAGGGATAGCATTAGGAGATATACCTAATGTTAAATGATGAGTTGATGGGTGCAGCACACCAACATGGCACATGTATACATAGGTAACTAACCTGCACGTTGTGCACATGTACCCTGAAACTTAAAGTATAATTAAAAAAAAAAATAAAGTGCTTTAAGTTATAAGTGTGCTGGAAAATAATTGAAATAGGATAATTGACATGCGAGCGTGGATTGCACATTAGGTAAATGGTTTTCTAACATTGTCAGCTCTCCTTCCCTTTAGAGGAGATAAGATTATGCCACTGTATTTGAATGCTGACCAATGCTGTATGGCCCTCGGTGCTTTATTTTGATTGTAGTAACTGCAATTTAAGAAAGTTCAAATGGGCGGGCGCGGTGGCTCACGCCTGTAATCCCAGAACTTTGGGAGGCCGAGGCGGGCGGATCACCTGAGGTCAGGAGTTCGAGACCAGGCTGGCCAACATGGCAAAACCCCGTCTCTACTAGAAATACAACCATTAGCCAGGCGTGGTGGTGGGCGCCTGTAATCTCACCTACTTGGGAGGCTGAGGCAGGGAGAATCGCTTGAACCCGGGAGGTAGAGGTTGCAGTGAGCCGAGATCGCGCCACTGCACTCCAGCCTGGTCGACAGAGTGAGACCCACTCTCAAAAAAAAAAAAAAGAAAGTTAAAATGGAAATTAAAAACCATGACAAAAAGCAGTATCTGGCCGGGCACGGTGGCTTACGCCTGTAATCCCAGCATTTTGGGAGGCCGAGGCGGGTGGATCACCTGAGGTCAGGAGTTCAAGACCAGCCTGACTAACGTGGAGAAACCTTGTCTGTACTAAAAATACAAAATTAACCGGGCGTGGTGGGGCATGCCTATAATCCCAGCTACTCGGGAGGCTGAGGCAGGAGAATCGCTTGAACCCGGGAGGCAGAGGTTGCGGTGAGCCGAGATCGTGCCACTGCACTCCAGCCTGGGCAACAGGAGCAAAACTCCGTCTCAAAAATAAAACAAAAAACTGTATCTTCTACTTTCTAAATTAAGTTGTAAATGAGTTGAACTTTTTATATGCAAATGACAGCTATTTACTTGCAAGTCTTCATTTTTATTTAAAATTAAAAGTTAGCAGTAGAATAGGAAATATTTGAGCGTGTTTACTGGCTTGTGAGAATCAAATGCGATGAAGAGGTGGTATAAATGTAAGGCGATTGGCTGTGCGCGGTGGCACACGCCTGTAATCCCAGCACTTTGGGAGGCCGAAGCGGGTGGATCACCTGAGGTCAGGAGTTCGAGACCAGCCTGGCCAACATGGCGAAACTCCGTCTCTACTAACAATACAAAAATTAGCCGGATATGGTGATGCGTGCCTGTAATCCCAGCTACTCAGGAGGCTGAGGCAGGAGAATCGCTTGAACCCGGGAGGTGGAGGTTGCAGTGAGCCAAGACTGGGCCACTGCATTCCAGCCTGGGTGACAGAGCAAGACTCCGTCTAAAAAAAAAAAAAAAAAAGTACGGTGATTGTTATAAGCACCCATTATGTTATGTTAACATTTCTTCAGAGGAGCTCTCCAAAGTGGGAGATAAGTGTTGAGTTAATTGATTCTTATTGCCTTTGCACAGAAATACTCCTCATTAATTGTTGATAAATTTTGACACTTGCAGAAAAAAAGTTTGCTCCGGATTTAATATTGGCATAATTCCTTCCTCGCTGTAAAGAGCTGTTTGTTTACTCCTGTTACTAACTAAAGAGAACATGGTTAAGTAAAGACCTCATAAAGTTTTTCTTTTTTAAAACCCAGTGGCAAGCACTCTAAAATTTAGCAAAGAAAGAAAACCCTGGAGAATCATCTTATTTGCTGTTTCACCTCTCTACTTCTAGACTTACAGACAATTATACATTCAGTGAATTACCAAGTAGGAACTCTTTGTTGATCGTAAAGCGAGTATCATAGATTTTAAAACTTTGAAGCCATGCATGGTAGTATGTGCCTGTAGTTTTAGCCCCTTGGGAGGCTGAGACAGGAAAAATCAGTTTTGCCCAGGAGTTTGAGGCTGTAGTGTCCTATCATAGTGCCTGTGAATAGCCACTGCATTCTAGCCTGGGCAATATAGCAAGACCACGTTTAAAATAATACTAATAATAATATTAATAATAATAATAAAAATAATGATAATAGAACTTTAAAAACTGTCAAGGTAAGCCTTGGGAACTTTAATTGCAAATGACCTGTGAAAAATATTTAACGGTTAACCTATTGGTACCTTCATTCTCCAGTCTTCACTGGAGATTAAGAACACTGTGATACTAGTTGTATGGTATGGTTCACGGAAATTTCAGTTTTGCTGTTGTCTTGTGTAGGCAACTCTTTCTGTCTTTGGATGTAATCCATTCTGCACTGGCAGGAAGACCATCTTTCAGACCTGGAAGAGTGTAGTAATAGTGTAGTAACCATGGTCTCTTCCCAGCACTGACTCTGCACCGTTCTCCCACAATTTTTCTTTCTTTTCTTTTTTTTTTCCCCCATGAGATGGGGTCTCTCTGTGTTTCCCAGGCTGGTCTTGAACTGCTGGCCTCAGGCGATCCTCCTGCTTCCCAAAGTGCAGGGATTACAGACATAATCTGGCTTTCTGTTTTCTTAAGCAAATTTACAACTTCAGGAGTAAAGAAACAGGACCACAGTCTATTTGCAGTTAAATAACTTAGGTAACTTAGATAAAAGAGATTGTGGTGTTTTGAGAGACTTGGGTTCTAGTGCAGGTATTGTCACTAACTGGCTAGTTGACTTCTGGCAAGATTTCTGGGCATTATAAATGAATAACATGGATAGACTCATCTCTTCTGGTTCATAATACCAGAGTGCCACTTATAACCTGGCTGCCTTGGCTTCCATTTATATATTTATTTAATATTATTTAATTTATTTAAATAAATACATTTTACATTAGTTTATTTAAATAGGTAGATAGATTGTCAGTCTTGGTCTATTGCAGTGGTGAGATCATAGCTCACTGCAGCCTTGACCTCCTGGACTCAAGCAATTCCCCTTGCCTTGGCATCCCAAGTAGTTGGGATGGCAGGCACGCATGTCATTCCATGGAATTAGCCATGCCCGGCTAGTTATTTTTAATTTTTTTTTGTAGAGACAGGGGCCCCCTTTGTTGTCCAGGCTGGTTTTGAGCTCTTGGGGTCAAGCTATCCTCCTGCCTCAGCCACCACAAAGTGCTGGGACTACAGGTGTAAGCCACCCTGCCTGGTGGCTTTCTATTTTCTATTTTCTTTCTTTCTTCCTTTTTTTTTTTTTTTTTTTTTTTTGAGACAGAGTCTCGCTCTGTCGCCCAGACTGGAGTGCAGTGGTGCGATCTCTGCTCACTGCAAGCTCCGCCTCCCGGGTTCACACCATTCTCCTGCCTCAACCTCCTGAGTAGCTAGGACTACAGGCGCCTGCCACCATGCCCAGCTGATTTTTTGTATTTTCAGTAGAGACAGGTTTCACTGTCTTAGCCAGGATAGTCTCGATCTGCTGACCTCGTGATCTGCCGGCCTCGGCCTCCCAAAGTGCTAGGATTACAGGCGTGAGCCACCGCGCTCGGCCTTTTTTTTTTTTGAGATGGAGTTTCATTCTTGTTGCCCAGGCTGGAGTGCAATGGTGTGATCTCTGCTCACCGCAACCTCCTCCTCCTGGGTTCCAGCGATTCTCCTGCCTCAGCCAGCCAAGTAGCCGGGATAACAGGCATGTGGCACCATGCCTGGCTAATTTTTATATTTTTAGTAGAGACGGGGTTTCTCCATGTTGGTCAGGCTGGTCTCGACTTCCCTACCTCAGGTGATCCTCCCACCTCCGCCTCCCAAAGTGCTGGGATACAGGTGTGAACCATCATGCCTGGCCAGGCTTTCTATTTTCTTGTCCTTTTTTTTGAGACAGAGTCTTGCTCTGTCACCCAGGCAGGAGTGCAATGGTGCGATCTTGGCTCACTGCAACCCCTCACCTCCCAGGTTGGAGCAATTCTCCTGCCTCAGCCTCCTGAGTAGCTGGGACTTCAGGCGCACGCAACCATGGTTGTCCGGCTAATTATGTTTTTTTTAATTTTTACTAGAGATGGGGTTTTACCACGTTGGCCAAGCTGGTCTCGAACTCCTGACCTCAGTTGATCTGCCCGCCTCGGCCTCCCAAAGTGCTGGGATTACAGGGGTGAGCCACCATGGTTGGCCTCAGGCTATTTTCTTAAGCAAATTTGCAACTTAAGAAGTAAAGAAATAGGACCAGAAGTTGTTTAAAGTTCACAGTGGGTACCTCTACATCTATTAGTTATCTATTAGTGATTGTATAATTTATACTATATAAATTGTGTAATTCTCCAAAACAGGATGCTCTTTGAGAGAGATAATTTTATTGAAATAACAGACTTAAATCAGGTCTATCCTGCTCAAACTTGGATTTACTGTCACTCTGTTAATGAGGTAAAGGAATTCCATCCACAAAATTTTGCCAGGAAGTTTATTACTACAGTTAGAAAACATAGGAAACACAGGGGAGAATATTTCAGGACAGAAATTATGAATTTTCTCTACATTACAACCTGCAGATCTAAGTGAACCAGATTCTTGATGCCTCGGCCCTTGTGAGAGACTTTCTTCCACTTTTAGGATGATTTTGATCATGTGTTGCTGTTTCTAGAAATCCAGATGAGGCACTCTTCAGCCAAAGTTGCTGCCCACCCAAGAGGCCTTTTATCTTGAAATTTAGTCATGAGACCAGAAGGAACTTCTCCCATCTGTGTCCTGACTTGGTATTAGTTTTATTTTGGATACCTCCTTTTTTTTTTTTTTCTTTTTTTTTCTTTTTTTGAGATGGAGCCTCGCTCTCGTCGCTCAAGCCGGAGTGCAATGGAGCAATCTCATTACAACCTCCATCTCCTGTGTTCAAGCTCTTCTTCTGCTGCAGCCTTCTGAGTAGCTGGGATTACAGGCGCTCGCCACCATGCCTGCATAATGTTTGTTTTAGTTTTTTTTTTTTTTTTTTTTTTTTGAGACAGAGTCTCGCTTTGCTGCCCAGGCTGGACTGCAGTGGCACAATCTCGGCTCACTGCAAGTTCTGCCTCCCTGGTTCACACCATTCTCCTGCCTTAGCCTCCCGAGTAGCTGGGAATACAGGCACCCGCCACCATGCCCAGCTAATTTTTTTATTTTTAGTGGAGACAGGGTTTCACCGTGGTAGCCAGGATGGTCTCCATCTTCTGACCTCATGATCCACCCGCCTTGGCCTCCCAAAGTGCTGGGATTACAGGCATGAGCCACCGTGTCCGGCCTTTTTTTTTTTTTTGAGAGGGAGTCTCGCTCTGTTGCCCAGGCTGGACTGCAGTGGTGCAATCTCAGCTCACTGTAAGCTCCGCCTCCCGGGTTCACGCCATTCTCCTGCCTCAGCCTCCCGAGTAGCTGGAACTACAGGCACCTGCCACCACGCCTGGCTAATTTTTTTTTGTATTTTTAGTAGAGACGGGGTTTCACCACGTTAACCAGGATGGTCTCGATCTCCTGACCTCGTGATCCACCCGCCTCGGCCTCCCAAAGTGCTGGGATTATAGGCATGAGCCACCGCGCCCGGCCAATAATTTTTGTATATTTAGTAGAGATGGGGTTTCACCATGTTGGCCAGGCTGATCTTGAATTCTGGACCCCAGATGATTGACCCACCTTGGCCTCCCAAAGTGCTGGGATTGCAGACGTGAGCCACCACACCCGGCTTTTTTTTTTTTTTTTTTAAGAGACCGGGTCTCACTTTGTCACCCAGGCTAGAGTAGGAGTACAGTGGCACAATCGTAGCTCACTGGCAGCCTAGAACTCCTGGGCCCAAGGGATTCTCTCAAGTAGCTAGGACTATAGGCGTATACCACCATGCCTGGCAAATTATTTTATTTTTGTTTTTTAAATTTAAAAATAGAGAGTATCTTGCCACATTGCCTAGGCTGGTCTCAGAACTCTTGAACTCAAGCTATTTTTATTTTTATTTTTTGAGATAGGGTCTCACTATATTGCCCAGGCCTAGTCTTGAACTTTTGGCAGCCTCAAAGGATTCCCCACCTCAGCCTCCCAAAGTGCTGCTATTATAGGTGTGAGCCTGGCCTGGCAGATTCCTTTTTTTTCCCTCTTTTAAAGAATTTATTTTAAATCTGTTATATCACACAATATGTTTTATACACTGACATATAACCCCCTAACAAGATAAAGCAAAGACAAAAAAGTTTATCTTATTAGAAAGAAGATACACCATCACTTATTCTCTTCAAGCATTATTGCACTTTAACTTTTCTTAATTTGACAAAGCATTCATGAAACAGTCTGCAGACTAGTTTTAACAGATAAATAATACCTGTAAGCAGACATGATTGTCCTAAATTGTTTATTAGGTATGAATTTTACAAACTTTACTTATATTGGCTGTAACGGTGGAGCTGGAGAGTATTGCGCCTTCTCCAAGCTCCCTGGTGAGAACCAACAATAGTGTGGTGGCACTTAAGGCCCTTTCCAAGGCCATGGCTCTTTCGGCCTGCAGATGGCAGCCCATGCATCTTCCTATGCTTGTGGACTGGTTTGGTGATCCATTGGGTGTCAGGATTTCTTCTGATAGCTTTATGGGATGGATCAATGAGGATAACCTCAAAAAACTTGTATGTGGAATCTTCACCAACCCAGTGAGAATTCAGGACTTTTAGAGCCCCACAGTGGCATCCAGCTTGCTCCTTTGCAATGGACTGAAGACTTTGAGCAAACTTTAGCTGGTTAACACCATGATGGACAGGCTTGCCATAAGTCGCACCCTTAGGAACTGGGTGCTTTTGGCCACCATGGCGAACACGAATCCTATATATAACGTAAACTTGCTTGGCCTTGTAGCCCAGTTGGTGCGCTTTATCAGGCCGGATGGGGTGGGGAGCCCTGTGGAGAGCAGAGAGCTGGTGGTACTGCCAGCAACCGACTCTCAGAAGAAAGCGCATGGCATGAGACTGCTTTTCTCCATAGCTCCTGGATTTACTTGTATGCCCCATCTTGGCTTACCTGATGGCTGCCGCTAGACGGAAGGGGCGCAGATTCTTTTATTAAAATCACAATATGGGTTTATTAATCCCTTACTTGTAGTTATGGTTGTTTTTTGCCTATTAAACATTAGCATTCTAGTATAATTTCCATTCTTTTACTCATAACAATATGATGTTTCAAAAATACTGATTTTTTTCTGTCTTTTTCATTCTTATTTTTCTCGAACCATATGTTCATCATCAACCTCTTTTCTCCTACTGTTTGGTTCATCAACCCTATTTTCTGTTTGGTTCCTAGAAACCTCAAGTAAGCTTACTGTTGTTACCCTAATGAAATACCATTTTAAGTAAGTTATATAGAAAAAATGCATAAATATATTCTCCTTACAAAAATGAAAAACTTTCATGTCACCTTAAGATAATTTACTGAGGTGGGGCGCAGTGGCTCACGCCCGTAATCCCAGCACTTTGGGAGGCTGAGGTGGGTGGATCATGAGGTCAGGAGATCGAGACCATCCTGTCTAACATGGTGAAACCCTGTCTCTACTAAAAATACATAAAAAATTAGCTGGGCGTGGTGGTGGGCACCTGTAGTCCCAGCTACTTGGGAGGCTGAGGCAGGAGAATGGGGTGAAGCCAGGAGGCGGAGCTTGCAGTGAGCAGAGATCGCACCACTGCACTCCAGCCTGGGTGACAGAGCGAGACTCCGTCTCAGTAAAAAAAAAAAAAAGAAGGTAATTTACTAAATCTGAACGCCTTTTAAAAATTGCTGAGGTCTGCCCGGGCATGGTGGCTCATGCCTGTAATCTGAGCACTTTGGGAGGCTGAAGTAGGCAGATCACCTGAGGTCAGGAGTTCGATACCAGCCTGGCCAACATGGTGAAACCCTATCTCTACTGAAAATACAAAAATCAGCCGAGTGTGGTGGCCGGCACCTGTAATCCCAGCTACTCGGGAGGCTGAGGGGGGAGAATTGCTTGAACCCGGGAGGCAGAGGTTGCACTGAGCCAAGATGGTGCCATTGCATTTCAGCCTGGGCAACAAGTGAAATTCCGTCTCAAAAAAAAAAAAAAAAAAAAGGCTGAGGATGACCGGCTGTAGTGGCTCATACCTGTAATGCTAACACTCTGGGAGACCAAGGTGACCAGGGTTTGAGGACAGGAATTTGAGATCAGCCTGGGCATTATAGTGAAACCCCATCTCAATTAAAAAAAAAAAAATAGCTAAGGAGTGGTCCTAAATATGGCTGACATAGTTGATTTAGAGATTTACCTATTATCTTGATTTTTTCATTTTTGTATCTAGAAGAAACAACATTTTTATACATATGTCTTATATCCATGTGTGCCTTTCTCTAGGGTAGATGCTGAGAAGTAGAATTGTTAGGTTATAGGGCATTTTTTTAGTTTATGAGTTGCTTTTTATTTATTTACTTATTTTTTAATTTTTTTTTTTTTTTAAATATTTTGAGACAGAGTCTCGCTCTGTCGCCCAGGCTGGAGTGCAGTGGCGTGATCTCGGCTCACTGCAAGCTCCGCCTCCTGGGTTCATGCCATTCTCCTGCCTCAGCCTCCTGAGTAGCTGGGACTACAGGCGCCCGCCACCACGCCCAGCTAATTTTTTGTATTTTTAATAGAGACGGAGTTTCACTGTGTTAGCCAGGATGGTCTCGATCTCCTGACCTCGTGATCCGCCACCTTGGCCTCCCAAAGTGCTGGGATTACAGGCGTGAGCCACCGCGCTGGCCTTTACAAGTTGCTTTTTAAAGTAACTGTATAAATTGATACTCCCACTATTAGAGTTTGAGAATTGTCTTCTTTCATTTTTTTTTTTTTTTTTTGAGACCGTTTCACTCTGTCGCCAAGGCTGGAGTGCAGTGGCACTGTGTCGGCTCAGTGCAACCTCTGTCTCCTGGGTTCAAGCAATTCTTCTGCCTCAGCCTCCCGAGTAGCTGGAATTACAGGCGTCTACCACCATGCCCAGTTAGTTTTTATATTTTTAGTAGAGGCAGGGTTTCACCATGTTGGCCAGGCTGGTCTTGAACTCCTGACCTCAGGTGATCTGCCCGCCTCAGCCTCCCAAAGTGCTGGGATTACAGGCATGAGCCACCGCGCCCAGCCATTCTTTCACATTTTAAAAAGCACTAATTTTTACCACATTTTCCCTTAAATACGATAAAATGTGAAATATTGATATAATCAGTGCATTTTCTTAATTAAAATATTGCCAAAAGATTATGGTCATAAGAATTAAGCTGAGTGAAATAGGCTCTATTTATTGTGTTGTAGCTTTTGTTTAAAGTATCCTAGCCCTTAAAAATATATTATTTTCTTTATCTGTTTACAGTTATTTCCTTGTAGGTCCCAGGGTTTAAGGATAACATTTTATTATTTATTTATTTTTATTTTATTTATTTATTTATTTTTTGAGATGGAGTCTCTCTCTGTTCCTCAGGCTGGAGTGTGGTGGTGCAATCTTGGCTCACTGCAACCTCTGCCTCCTGGGTTCAAGCGATTCTCGTCCCTCAGCCTCCAGAGTAGCTAGGATAACAGGCACCTGCCGCTATGCCTGGCTAATTTTTGTGTTTTTTCGTAGAGACGGGGTTTTGCAATGTTGGCCAGGCTGCTCTCGAACTCCTGACCTCAGGTAATCTGCCCGCGTTGGCCTCCCAAAGTGGTGGGATTATAGGTGTGAGCCACTGTGCCCAGCCTAAGAATAACATTTTAAAGATAGTGAAATAATGCTCAAAAAAGATGTACTGGTATATAGTTTCTGTCTTACTAATGATGTTTGAAAAATGGAGATATGTAGATACCGTGCTTGTTCATGTATATTTATAGTAGCTTAAATTTGCAGGGTGTTTTATTTGTTTGTGAGAAAGGATCTCGCTCTGTTGTCCAGGCTGGAGTGCAGTGGCATGATCATAGCTCACTGTAGCCTCGAACTCCTGGGCTCCAGCAGTCCTCCTATCTCAGCCTCCTGAGTAGCTGGGACTACAGGTGCACACCACCATGCCCAACTAATTTTTTTTTTTTTGTAAAGACAGGGTTTCACTTATGTCGCCAGGGCTGCTCTTGAACTCTTGGGCTCAAGTGATTCTCCCACCTTGGCCTCCCAGAGTGCTGGGATTACAGGCTTGAGCCACTGTGCCTGGCTTGTTTCTTACTTAGAAACAAAAAACAGGTTTCATCTGTTTGAATATACATGTTTTAGGCTGGGTGCGGTGGCTCACTCCTGTAATCCCAGTACTTTGGGAGGCTGAGGCGGGCGGATCACAAGGTCAGAGATCCAGACCATCCTGGCTAACACAGTGAAACCCCATTTCTACTAAAAATACAAAAAATTAGCTGGGTGTGGTGGCATACGCCTGTCGTCCCAGCTACTCAGGAGGCTAAGGCAGGAGAATTCGCTTGAACCCGGGAGGCGGAGGTTGCAGTGAGCCAAGAGAGCACCACTGCACTCTAGCCTGGGTGACAGAGTGAGACTCCGTCTCAAAAAAAAAAAAAAAAAAAAGAATATACATGTTTTTTAATGTGAAAAAATTTTAAATTTAAAACAATTTACTAAACTGGCTTGCTATTTCAGTCTTAGGTGTTCTCTAATGACATGCAGCGTGATTTCCTCCATGTTAAAACATGAGAAAATGAAAAATTTCCTTTCTTAGGCTTCTTTTACCTGTAATCTGTACGTATATATAATTTTTTTTTTTTTGAATCAGAGTCTCATTCTGTTGCCCCGGCCGGAGTGCAGTGGTGCAATCTCGGCTCACTGCAATTTTCATCTCCTGGATTCAAGTGATTCTCCTGCCTCAGCCTCCTAAGTAGCTGGGATTATAGGCATGCGCCACCACACCTGGTTAATTTTTGTTTTTTTAGTAGAGATGGGGTTTCGTCATTTTGGCCAGGCTGGTCTTGAACTCCTGGCCTCAAGAGATCTGCCTGCCTTGGCCTCCCAAAGCTGTTTGGATTACAGGTGTGAGCCACTGAGTCTGGCCTGTATATATAAAATTATATTTAAAACCTGGTGGACTTCTTTCCATGTCAATACATATACAGCTTTGTCTGATTTCTAAAAGTTATATAGTATTTTGTGTATTATTACGTAGAGGCTGTTTAAATAGGATTATCAACAAAGTTGCACTGAACATCCTATATGGACATCTTTGTACCTTTTCTTGATTCCTAGATAATTTCCTGAAAATGGAATTCTTTTATTAAAAGTTATATACATTTTAGATGACAGATTACCCTTGAAAGATATACTACCTTGGCTGGGCGCCGTGGCTCATGCCTGTAATCCCGGCACTTTGGGAGGCCGAGGTGGGCGGATTACTTGAGGTCAAGAGTTTGAGACCAGCCTGGCTAACATGGTGAAACCCTGTCTCTCCTAAAAATACAAAAAAATTAGCCAGGCGTGGTGGTAGGCGCCTGTAATCCCAGCTGCTTGGGAGGCTGAGGCAGGAGAATGGCTTGAATCCGGGAGGGGGAGGTTGCAGTGAGCAAAGATTGCGCCACTGCACTCCAGCCTGGGCGACAGAGTGAGAAGATTCTGTCTCAAAAAAAAAAAAAAAGAAAGAAATACTACCTCATACTCTTACCAACAGCATGAGAGAAATAAAGAGACTCTGTCTCAAAAAAAAAAAAAGAGTTATATTTGTAATTTTCTCCTGTTACATATATATATTTTTGACAGAATCTAGCTCTGTCGCCCCAGCTGGAGTGCAGTGGTGCAATCTAGGCTCACTGCAACCTCCACCTCCCAGGTTCAAGTGATTCTCCTGCCTCAGCCTTCTGAGTAGCTGGGACTATGGGCATGTGCTACCACACCGGGCTAATTTTTCTATTTTTAGTAGAGATGGGGTTTCACCATGTTGGCCAGGCTGGTCTCAAACTCCTGACTCCAGTGATCCGCCCGTCTTGGCCTCCCGAAGTGCTGGGATTACAGGTGTGAGCCACCAGGCCCAGCCTATATTCTGTTAATGAAAGGATTGTTCCGTCCGTTCAGTGTAATACACTGTGGTTTTTTTTTTGTTTTTGAGGCGGAGTTTTGCTCTTGTTGCCCAGGCTGGAGTGCAATGGCAAGATCTCAGCTTACCGCATCCTGTGCCTCCCAGGTTCAAGCAATTCTCCTGCCTCAGCCTCCCAAGTAGCTGGGATTACAGGCATGCGCCACTGTGCCTGACTGATTTTGTATTTTTAGTAGAGACGGGGTTTCTCCGTGTTGGTCAGGCTGGTCTCGAACTCCTGACCTCAGGTGATCCACCCACCTCGGCCTCCCAAAGTGCTGGGATTACAGGCGTGAGCCACCGCGCCCGACAACACTGTTAATATTTCTTACTTCTTGATTTGGAGACTGAAGATCACCTTGAATCTATGTGTCAAATGGAGTTGATTTTTTGCTAGGAATTTGAGTCTCAGAACCTTGGATTTTGGTTGGAAATGATGATTATACTGATTTACTGAAATTGACATAATAGTTATTTTGTTGAATTTATTGAATGAAGTAGTTGTAAAAACAATTCTATATATTTTCTTTAGAGTTCGGTTCCCTCAAAATTATAAAAGCAGGAAAGCTCAAGACAAAGAAATCCAACAAGGTATGTCTTCATAGGAAATAGTTCTTAACTGTATTGATTTTTGAAAATTGTGGCTAAGAACTCTTAGGTTATTATAAGTGTATTTTTCTTCTAATTGTATTATTGGTATTAGATTAAAGTTAATATTATGGAAAATCATAACCTTTATCCAAATCTCTATATATGCCTTTGTTATCATGTATAACTCAATTTAATGTTATTAAATAGTGGTGAAAGTTTTATCATAAGATTAAGCCATTCTTATTTCAAAATGTTCTATTGTTTGCAGAAACTTTTTGATTAATTTGGCAGATGCCTGCATATAACTGATTATAAATGATTATTAAAACTCCTTTCACTTTTAGAAAATGTTTTTTTCCTGCTTAAAATTTCTAAAACTAATTTGCAGACCTAACACTTATTTGTTACTTCTTAGGCTAGTGATTTCAGTGATATGGAGAATTGGCCAACACCAAGTGAATTAGTGAACACTGGAGTGAGTATTATTTTAAAGTTTTTTTTTTAAAGAAAGGAAAATGTATTTATTTCAACATGCAGAATTTTATTTTACTTAAAATGTAAAGAATTGTCATACTGGGGGACAGATTTTTTTTATTTGTTTGAGAAAGGGTCTTGCTCTGTCTCCAGGCTGGAGTGCAGTTGGTGTGATCACAGCTCATTGTAGCCCCAAACTCCTAGGCTCAGGTGATCTTCCTACCTCGATCTCCACAGTAGCTGGGACTATAGGCACGCACTACTGTGCACAGCTAATTTTTGTATTTTTCATAGAGACAGGATTTTGCTGGTCTCCAGCTCCTGAGCTCAAGTGATCCTCCTGCCTCAGCCTCCCAAAATGTTGAGATTACAGTATGAGCTACCATTCTGGCTGAGGAACAGATTTAAAAACTTGATTCATCAAGAAGATTACATTTTATTAGTTTAATTTGCAGTTATTCTTTGCTGCCAGTAATATTAGTAATGAACTTGTCTTAAGCTTTACTCATGGTAAGCTTAACCTAACCTATTATTTATTTCTTTTTTTTTTTTTTTTTTTTTTTTTTCTTTGAGACAGGGTCTCACTCCATTACCCAGGCTGGAGTGCAGTGATGTGATCACAGCTCACTGCAGCCTTGGCCTTCCAGGCTCAGGTGATCCTCCACCTTTGCCTCCCAAGTGACTGGGACTACAGGTGTGTGCCACCACACTGGCAGATTTTTAAACTTTTTATAGAGATGGGTCATGTTGCCCAGGCTGGTATCAAACTCCTGAGCTCAAGCAATTGGCTGGCCTCAGCCTCCCAAAGTGCTGAGATTATAGGCGTTAGCCACCATACCTCGCCTATTATTTCTTTAATAATGAAGACATATTATAAATTGTAATCAAATTTTTATATTTGTATAAAATCACATATATTGATAAAGAGGCACTGAAAACGTGGCGGCTATCCTTTTGATAGTTTACCCGCTTTTCAGATCACCTAATTTAATTCATCACATTTCCCTCATCTGGTTGTATTATTTTTTTGAGACGGAGTCTTGCTCTGTCGCCCAGGCTGGAGTGCAGTGGTGGGATTTCAGCTCACTGCAACCTCCGCCTCCCGGATTTAAGTGATTCTCCTGCCTCAGCCTCCTGAGTAGCTGGTATTACAGGCACGCACCACCACATCTGGCTAATTTTTGTATTTTTAGTAGAGATAGGGTTTTGCCATGTTGGTCTCGAACTCCTGACCTCAGGTGATCCACCCGCCTTGGCCTCCCAAAGTGCTAGGATTACAGGCGTGAGCCACTGCGCCCGGCCTCATCTGGTTGTATTCTTAAGAGGTAATCTTATATTTGAGATTTGCATTTTCTAGAATTTTATATATGTGGAAGCATTTAGTAGGTACCCTTTTTTTTCCTGGCTTCTACTCAGCATTATTTTGAGATTTACTTGTGTGTCAGCAGTTCATTCCTTTTTCTTACTGAGTAGTATGGATGTAACACAGTTTGTCCATTCACCTATTGTTAATGGACATTTGGATTAATTTTACATTTTGGTTGATACAAATAAAACTGCTATATGAACGTTTGTGTAGAAAATTTTTCATTTTTTCTTGGATATGTAACTAGGTTGGATCATATAGTAGCTACCTGTTTTAGCTTTTTAAGAAACTGCCGAATTTGCACTTCTATCAGCAGTGTACGTGAATTCCAGTTACTCCACATCTTCACTCACTCTCTCTTTTTTTTTTTCTGAGACGGGGTCTCACTTTGTCACCCAGGCTGGAGTACAGTGGCATGATCTCAGCTCATTGCAGCCTTGACCTCCTGGGCTCAAGTGACCCTCCCTACTTCAGCCCCACAAGTAGCTGGGACTATAGGCATGCACCACCATGCCTGGCTAATTTTTTTGTATTTTTTGTAGAGATGGGGTTTTGCCATGTGCCCAGGCTGGTCTCAAACTCCTGAGCTCAAGTAATCTACCTGCCTTGGCTTCCCAAAGTGCTAGGATTACAGGTGTGAGCCACCGAACCCATCTTTGCTCACCCATAATATGGTCAAGTTTCAAAAAATATTTTAGCCATTCTAATAAATGTGGAGTGGTATCCCATTGCAGTTTTAATTTGCATTTTTCTGATGAATGAATGCAATAATCTTTTCATAGATTTGCCATCAGTATATCTTTTTGATGAAGTATCCGATCAATCTGCCCATTTAAAAAAATGGAAGGCTGGGTGCAATGGCTCATGCGTGTATCGCAGCACTTTGGGAGGCTGAGGAGGGTGAATCATTTGGGGTTAGGAGTTTGAGACCAGCCTGACCAACATGGCGAAACCCCCTCTCTACTAAAAAAAAAAAATTAGCCAGGTGTGGTGACATGTGCCTGTAATACCAGCTACTAGGGAGGCTGAGGTAGGATAATTGCTTGAACCCAGGAGGTGGAGGCTGCAGTGAGCCGAGATCGTGCCACTGCACTCCAGCCTGGGCAACAAAGTGAGACTCTGTCCCCCCACCCCCGCCCCGCAAAAAAAAAAAAAAAGTGGTATTGATTTCTTGTTACTGAGTTTTGAAAGTTCATATGTATTTTAGGTAAAAGTTCTTTATCAAATACTTAGCAAATACTTTCTCCTAGTCTGCAGCTTTACTTTTAACTGTCTTTTGAAAAGTAATTTTTTGCTTTTGATAACAGTTTTTGTCATTTGTTTTGCAATTTTAGGTTAGGTATATTGCCACGAATTTTTGGGTATGTTAGTGAAAATATTAATGGAAATCATTTCATTCTGAAAACCTTTTTGTAGTTTCAGAGCGTCCTCAGCCAAGGAAATAAAAAGCCACAAAATAGAAAAGAAAAAGAAGAAAAGGTTGAAAAGAGAAGTAACAGTGAGAGCAAAGAAAACCGGGAAACAAAATTAAATGGTCCTGGTGAAAACGTCAGTGAGGATGAGGCTCAGTCAAGTAATCAACGAAAGAGAGGTCAGTTTGTCCATATCTTTATTTTGATTTTAATGTTTGAAGAAAGTTGTAATGAGGAATTGTATTTCATTAACTGATCTCTGGTCGTCAAAAATGTATAGTTTGTGTTTCTTCAGGCAAACAATCTGCAGTGGTAACTCATTTGCTTTTGTAACATTTCTGAACTATTAGACTTTCCTTTTTGTATGTAACTTGTATTCTATGCAAGAAAATGGAATGGAGTTCCACTTAGAGGTACAGTTGTAGATACATTCTTGGAAAGTTGTGTGACAATTATTGTTCTTTTAGATCTGCATTGGAACTGCTCCCTATATTTAGGGAGTACTGTGAAAATTAAATACATTTTTTTCCTAAGAGAAAAGTGAGAATAGGCCGGGCGCAGTGGCTCACGCCTGTAATCCTAGCACCCTGGGAGGCCGAGGCAGGTGGACCACTCGAGGTCAGGAGAAATGGTGAAACCCTGTCTCCACTAAAAATACAAAAAAAAATTAGCCGAACATCGTGGTGTGCGCTTGTAGTCCCAGCTGCTCGGGAAGCTGAGGCAGGAGAATTGCTTGAACCCAGGAGGTGGAGGTTGCAGTGAGCCGAGGTCGCGCCATTGCACTCCAGCCTGGGCGACAGTGCGAGACTGTCTCAAAAAAAAAAAAAAAAGTGAGAATAATTTTAGTCAACCTTTTCCCTCATAGCATTCCCCTGTCAAAATTACACTTTGAAGGAATGAAAATATTGTCTTCATACCCTTTTCCATTTTCTTTTCTGAACTTTTCGTGTGTCTAGGGACAGTTTATGATTTACCTGCTTTGTAAAAGCGTATACTCATTCAGTGGTCGGAGTCTTGGTAAAAGTGTCTTCAGGCACTTCTAGGCAGAAAAGGGCTTTAAACTGTTAAGTTGTCAGTGACTGAAGCAAGGTGATTTTCTGGGAGCAGATGAGGTTAGAGACATAGATAGACAACGTCCATGGTATACAGGGCCTTGGAGTTACAATTCTATTTTGAGTGCCATGGGAAACCATTGAACCAAGATTCTCTGGAGGTGATATGGCATGGGAGGGAACATTTAATGGTAAAGTTGTTGCCAACTTCTTTAACACTTTAACTTTTACCATAGACTGATCACTTACTTGAATAGTTTGTCTTTTTTTTTTTAAGAGACAGAGTCTTGCTCTGTCACCCAGGCTGGAGTGCAGTGGCCCAATCTCGACTCACTGCAACCTCCGTCTCCTGGGTTCTAGCAATTCTTCTACCTCAGCCTCCTGAGTACCTGGGATTACAGGCGCACACTGCCATTCCTGGCTAACTTTTTGTATTTTAGTAGAGACGGGGTTTCACTGTGTTGCCCAGGCTGGTCTTGAACTCCTGAGCTCAGGCGATCCACCTGCCTCGGCCTCCCAAAGTGCTAGGATTACAGGCATGAGCCACCGGGCCTGGCCGAATAGTTTGTCTTTTTAATAAATAACTAATCTTTAGTGCAGGATAAGCATTATATTCACTTGATACAATGAATAAAGGCTAATTGCTCAAAAACAGTGACAACAAGACAAGTGGTTGTTAGAAAAATTTCTTCCTGTTTCTTTTTTTTAATTTTTAAATTTAAAAATGTTTTTAAAATTTTGAGACAGGGTCTTGCTCTGTCACCCAGGCTGGAGTTCAGTGGCATGCTCATGGCCCACTGCAGCCTCGATGACCTGGGGTCAAGAGATTCTCCCACCTCAGCCTCCTGAGTAGCTGGGACTACAGGCATGTGCCACCACGCCTGGCTAATTTTTGTATTTTTTTGTAGAGACAGGGTTTCGCCATGTTGGCCAGGCTGGTCTTGAACTCCTGGGCTCAAGTGATCCACCTGCCTCAGCCTCCCAAAGTGCTGGGATTAGAAGTGTGCGCCACCATGCCTGGCCTCCTCATTTCTTAACTACTTCGTCACTTAACTTTTTCCTGCTTCCTACATACGTAAGTAGTGTTCTTGACTGTCTAGAATCCATACAGATGACAGATTTGTTATCCTGATCTAAAATTTGTCTTTTTTTTTTTTTTTTTTGAGATGGAGTTTCACTCTTGTTGCCCAGGCTGGAGTGCAATGGCGTGATCTCCAGCTCACTGCAACCTCTGCCTCCTGGGTTGAAGCGATTCTCCTGCCTCAGCCTCCCGAGCAGCTGGGATTACAGGCACCACACCCAGCTAATTTTGTATTTTTTTTTTTTTTTTTTTTTTTTTTAGTACAGACGGTTTTCTCCATTTTGGTCAGGGTGGTCTCGAGCTCCCAACCTCAGGTGATCCGCCCGCCTTGGCTTCCCAAAGTGTTGGGATTACAGGCGTGACCCACCGCACCTGGCAATTTGTCTTTAATTGCTTCAATTAAAACTGGTCAGTCAACAGTAAAACCCAGGTGTTTTGTAGTTAGAACAATTCATATAATCAAGCTATTAATTGATCTAGAGTACAGATTTTTGACTTTAAAAGAAGGGCTTCTTTATGTCAAGGAATCTCACTGACAATTTATAGTATAAGATTAAAAGCCTTTTTAGATGCATTTATATTCACTTTTCCTCATTTGATCCATAGTTTGCAGGATTTATAGGATATCAATATTGTAGTTGCACACTAATATTTATTTTTAAATTACCTTGGCAGTTTTTTCATTGCCATGAGTCTTTATTTTGGTAGAAAATATAGATTGGGCAGAATACTGAACATTTTGAAACCTGAGCTATGGCATTCATGAATAGATGGTCTTCAGAATTTCACTATAGAATAACCATAAATAATTAGTTACATTGTCATTTAGTCATCAAGAAAAGTTAAACTGCTTGTGTTTTTTTTTTCCTTAGGAAGATGCGTAATAGCTGTAAAAAGTTCTGTCAGGTTAAAAAAATTTTATACTTATCCCTCTTCCCTCTTATATTTTGAGAAACCTCATTCATTAGTAAAAATCCTGGGTAAATTAATATTTTAGGCAGTGATCTGGAACTAAAAGTGCTGCAAACCTGAAGCCTAACTTTCCAAAGTATACATTATAGCGTTTTATCAGATATATCCCATTCTAAAGCCTAAGAATTTTAAATTAAACTGATTTTTTTTTAAAAAGCCTAAGAATCAAGTACTAAACAGGAATAGTATGTATATGTACTTTTTTTTTTTTTTGAGACAGACTCTCATCTCTGTCACTCAGGCTAGAGTGCAGTGGCACGATCTCGGCTCACTGCAACCTCTGCCTCCCAGGTTCAAGGAATTCTCCTGTCTCAGCTTCCCGAGTAGCTGCGACTACAGGCGTGTGCCACCATGCCCGGCTAATTTTTGTATTTTTAGTAGAGATGGGGTTTCACCATGTTGGCCAGGCTGGTTTTGAACTCCTGACCTTAGGTTATCTGCCCACCTCAGCCTCCCAAAGTGCTAGGATTACAGGCGTGAGCCACTGCGCCCAGCCTTTTTTTTTTTTGAGATCTAGATATTGGACTGTTAATTGTCAGTGAAGTATTTTGGTCTGATGTAGGCTTATGCAGAGGAGAATGTTTTCATGTTACTTATATTGACATTGTTTCTTCTATGAAATGATAGATTGGTCCAATGTGATGTAAGGAGTTCAGTTGTGTGTTTGGGATTTTTGGGCGGCTGGGCTTCGAGCTTGAACGCTTTCTTAATTGATGGCTGCTTTTAGGCCAACTATGGGGATTGTACTTTTTACTCTCTTTACAAGGTTTTTTCCTAGTGTCTAAAGAGCTGTCCCTCTTTAGACTAACAGTTAAATTTACAAGGGGATTGGGGGTTCTGTAGGCAAATTTAAAGTTGAACTAAGATTCTGTCTTGGACAACCAGCTATCACCCAGGCTGGAGTGCAATGGCACGATCTCGGCTCACTGCAAGCTCCACTTCCCAGGCTCAAGCTATTCATGCCTCAGCCTCCCGAGTAGCTGGGATTACTGGCGTGTGCCACTACACCTGGCTAATTTTTGTATTTTTTAGTAGAGACAGGGTTTCTCCATGTTGGTCAGGCTGGTCTTGAACTCCTGGCCTGAAGTCATCCGCCCACCGTGGCCTCAAAGTGCTGGGATTACAGGCATGAGCCACCATGTCTGGCCTCTTTACAAATAATCTTAAAATACACATTATGTGTTTCACTTATTTGATTAAAGTTCAGAGTGCTTTCAGATTGCAAGGGTTTAGTGAAAATTGTACATTTGTCCTTAAATGATTTTATTTTGTTTTCTTCAAGCTAATAAGCACAAGTGGATACCACTCCACTTAGATGTTGTAAGATCAGAGAGTCAAGAAAGACCTGGATCCCGGAACAGCTCAAGATGTCAACCTGAAGCAAATAAACCAACACATAACAATAGGAGAAATGATACACGAAGTAAGTTACCATTCTAAGACAAAAATGACTAAGGAAAGACTTAGTCTTAATGCTCATTATTTTAGTAACCACATGTATAAACCATTTGAGAATAAGTTGAAGACATCATGTCCCTTTAACCCCAAATACCTTCAGGGTATATTTCATAAGAACAATATAACCGTAATGCAATTAACAACAATGAAACTAACATTAATACAATGTGATTGTCCACAGGCAGATTTTTCTCAATACAGTCCTTTATAGTCGTCCCCTCCCCTGCTCCAAGGATCCATTCTGGGATCACCCATTTAATTTAATTTTTTTTTTCTCTTTAGGCTCCATTAGTCTAACAGTTCTTGCTTTTGTCTTTCATGACGTTGATCTTTTTGAAGGTTGTAGGATAATTGTATTGTAGGTATCCCTTACTTTGGGTTTTCTAATGTTTCCTTATGATTGGATTGGGGTTGTGAATTTTTGTCAGGAGTACTGTATAAGAAAATATATCATTTTCTTTTTAGTGAATCACATGGGAGTATGACCTTGGTTTGTCCCATTATTGAAGATACTAACTTTGATTACCCCTGTAACTTTGATTATTAGTTTGATTACAACATTAATACTAACTTTGATTACCCCTGTAACTTTATTTATTAGATTACAACATTGATTATTATTATTATTATTTATGTTTTTTGTTTGAGATGGAGTCTCATCCTGTTGCCCAGGCTGGAGTGCAGTGGTGTGTGATCTGGGCTCACCTCTGCCTCCCGGGTTCAAGCAATTCTTCTGTTTCAGCCTCCCAAGTAGCTGGGACTACAGGCGCATGCCACCACACCTGGCTAATTTTTTATTTTTAGTAGAGATGGGGTTTCACCATATTGGTCAGGCTGGGCTCGAACTCTTGACCGCAGGTGATCCACCCACCTCGACGTCCCAAAGTGCCGGGATTATAGGCTTGAGCCACTGCAACTGGCCACAATGATTATTAACCTTGATTACTTGGTTGAGGTAGTGTACTCTAGACTTTTTAAAAATTTTTAAGTTTCTTCAGTTTTTTTGTTTAATTTCTTTTCTCCCTTTGTAATTACTGTGTAATTTGTGGAGAGAGGCTTTGAGACTGTGGAGATAATAATTTTCTCAGACTTTTCAAACAAGCCTTAGCTTTCTTTTTTTTTTTTTTAATTTAAGTGATGGGGTCTCATTCTGTTGCCCAGGCTGGAGTGCAGTGGGACAGTCATAGCTCACTGCAGTCTTGAACTCTTGGGCTCAAGCAATCCTCCCACCTCAGCTTCCCAAGTAGCTATGATGACAGGTGCATGCCACCATGCCTGGCTAATTTAAAAAAAAGTTTTATTTAGAGACAGTCTTGCTACGTTGCCTGGGCTGGTCTTGAACTCCTAGCCTCAAGCGATTCTCCTGCCTCGGCCTCCCGAAGTGTTGGGATTACAAGCGTGAGCCACCGCACTTAGCTTCTCCCTCTTTATTGCCAAATAATATTCTGTTGAAGGCATATAGCCCTTTGTCTTTTCATCTGTTGATGGATAAGTGGCTCGTTTATAGTTTTTAGTCTTCATGAATAACGCTGATGAATAGTTGTTCACAAGGCTTTGTGTGGAATGTATGTATTTCTCAAGTGCCTGTGAGTGAATTGATTGGTCATATAGTAGCTGTATATTTAACATTATAAGAAACTGCCACTTGTAGCATTTTACATTTTCATCAGCAACTGTTTTTCTTTTTGCTGTGTTAAGTCCCATGTCTAGTGAAATTCCTGTATTTTGGATTTGGCTGATTGCTTTGTCATGGTATTCTTTTTTTTTTTTTTTTTTTTTTTTGAGACGGAGTCTCGCTCTGTCACCCAGGCTGGAGTGCAGTGGCGCGATCTCGGCTCACTGCAAGTTCCGTCTCCCGGGTTCACGCCATTCACCCACCGTAGCCACCCGAGTAGCTGGGACTACAGGCATCTGCCAGCACGCCCGGCTAATTTTTTTGTAGTTTTTAGTAGAGAGGGAGTTTCACCATATTAGCCAGGATGGTCTTGATCTCCTGACCTCATGATCCGCCCTCTTTGGCCTCCCAAAGTGCTAGGATTACAGGCATGAGCCACCTCGCCCAGCCGCTTTGTCATGGTATTCTTTGGCATTTGCATGTTCCTTTTCTTGAGACAGGATCTCACTCTGTCTCCCAGGCTAAGTGCAATGGCATGATCTCGGCTCACTGCAACCTTCACTTCCTAGGCTCAAGCGATTCTCCCGTCTTAGCCGCCTCAGTAGCTGGGACTACAGGCATGCACAACCGTACCTGGCTAATTTTGTATTTTTTTGTAGAGATGGGGTTTCCCCATGTTGCCCAGGCTGGTCTGAAACTCTTGGGCCCAAGCGATCTTCCAGCATCAGCCTCCCAAAGTGCTGGGACTAGAGGTGTGAGAGCCACTGTACCTGGCCTGCCTGTTCCTTTTGTCTTTTCTCTTTATAACTGGCAATAAGAAAGAGCTAGGTTGATTAGGTTCAGGGTTATTTTTTTGCTTGGAATACTGCTGTGTGTGTTTCACTTTCAGTTGTGTTAATATTGAGTTAGCCCAGGTGTTAGGTTGATCAGTCCATTATAAAGTATTCCATTAGTCTTTTTTTTTTTTTTTTTTTTTTTTGAGACGCCTCACTCTGTCGCCCAGGCTGGAGTGCAGTGGCGCGATCTTGGCTCACTGCCTTCCAAAGTGCTGGGATTACAGGTATGAGCCACTGCACTCCGGCCCATTAGTCTTTACTGAATGGTTTTACTTTCATTAAAATCATTGGCCAGATACTTTTTTTTGAGACAGAGTCTCGCACTATTGCCCAGGCTGGATTCTCCTGCCTCAGCCTCCCAAGTAGCTGGGATTACAGGCATGGGCCACCATGTCTGGCTAATTTTTGTAGTTTTAGTAGAGGCAGAGTTTCACCTTGTTGGGCCAGGCTGGTCACGAACTCCTGACCTCAAGTGATCTGCCTCCCTCGGCCTCCCAAAGTGCTAGGATTACAGGTGTGATCCACCGCATCCGGCCCAGATACATTTTTCCACAGGGTTTGCTCAGATTTTCAGAAAGCAGAGGAAAGGATATGTGGAAACAATAGGATGAGCATTTGTTTTTATAGTTTTCTGCTGAAATCTGATAAGGCATGTCCTGTGAATGGATAAGAAGGCCTAAGGAAATTTTACAGACTTAATATTAGCATTCAAAAATTTTAAATATACCTATGTAGAGGTAAATATATTTTGATTAAAAAAATTTCCAATATATTATGAAAAACTTTAAACATACAAAAAATTAAAAGAATTGTTCAGTGAATACCTGTCTAGCCACCATCTAGATTAATAATTTCTCTGTATTTAATTCATTCGTCTGCTGAATCCCTTGAAAGTAACTTGGAGATGTTGACGCTTTATCACTAATGTCCTAAGAAAATGCATCATCTAAGAAAATCACACTAGTTTCCTAGTACCATCTAAAATCTAGTCAATAGTTAATTTTTCTCAGTTGTCCACAAAATATGACTTTTAAATTATAAAACTTTAGCTAAATGCAGTGGTGCAAGCCTGTAGTCCCAGCTACTTGGGAGGCTGAGGCAGGAGGATTGCTTGAGCCTGGGAATTCGGGGCTGTAGTGCCCAATGATCATACATGTGTGGGGGAGAGCATAGATATATATGTATGTATGTATAAAACTTGTCTATAGAAAAATGGACCTTTTTTCCTATTGTTTTTCAAAATGTCATTTTAAGTTTTTATTCTAAAAGTAATTGATTCTCATAATTTCATTAATTTTTTTCTTATTAAATATTGAATATATAAGAAAATAGACAAAGTTATACCGAACAACAATATAATGAGCTGAGTATGGTGGCACTCACCTGTAGTCCTAGCTACTTGGTAGGCTGAGGTAAGGAGGATTGCTTGAGAGCCCAGGAGTTCGAGGCTGCAGTGAGCTATGATCATGCCACTGCAGCCTGGGTGACAGAGTGAGACCCCATCTCTAAAATCAATAATGATGATGATGATGATGATGATGATGAAGAACAGTGGAAACTCACCCTGTTTAAGAAATGTATGTTACTATTACTTTTAAACTTCGCTTTGTGCACTCTGCAGTTTCATCCCATTGTCTCGGAAAAAATGAGCTTAAGTGCATTGGTTTCTTGCATGTTTTGAAATCGCCATGCAATGTGACTTTATCAACATTCTTTGGCAGGAATTTTTGTTTTTTTAAATTCAGCCTACTTTTCTTTAGATTAATGCATGTTGGTTGTATTACTGTAAGTCTTCTTTTCCTGCTGAAAGGCTGTTTCACTATTTGATAAAATCTGTACTAACGGTGGGTATTTGGATTGTTTCCAGTTTTTTTTTTTGATATTAAAGTACTACCACGAACATTTTAATGCATGTTTTCCAGCACACAAGTACAAGAGGCTCTCTAGGGTAATTTTTTCAGACTGCAGACTACAGTCTGTGAGTGGGTTATGAAATCAGTATATTGGTTCATGATCAGGTTTTTAAAAACCTAGAGTGCTTCACATAGTAAATTTTTAAATGTTATGTGTTTAAATTATAAAATTTTTTGTAAGCGTACTTGTGTGTGAAATAAATAAGGCTTACTTACAGATTAAGGCAGAAATGTTTGAAAAAGTGGCTGGGTGCAGTGGTGCACACCTGTAATCCCAACACTTTGGGAGCGGGAGGTGGCTGGATCGCTTGAGCTCAGAAGTTTGAGACCAGCCTGGGCAACATAGTGAGAACTCATCTCTATTAAAAAAAAAAGAAAATGTTTGAAAAAGACTGTTTTAGGTCTAAGCATTGAGGATGGAACTATGGGATCTAGGGTAATGTTCTCAGTGAGGGTGATTTTTTTTTTCCCCAAAGAGTCATTTGGCATTGTCTGGAGATATTTGTTACTGGTTGTCACAACTGAGGGATTGAGTGGGTGCTACTGGCAGCTAGTGGGTGGTGGTCATGGATGATGCCAAACATCCTGTAGTCCACAGAACAGGCCACCACACCAGAGTCTAAAGTGCTGAGGTTGTAAAACCTTGTCTCTAGGATTTGCATATCTTCACATTAATTAGATTATTCCAAGTTGATTTTCAAAGTAGATATACCTATTTTCAGCCTCATTAGCAATACATGAATGTTCTGTTTTTTGAGACAGAGTCTCACTCTGTTAGCCAGGCTGGAGTGCAGTGGTGAGATCTCAGCTCACTGCAACCTCTGCCTCCCAGGTTCAGGTGATTCTCCTGCCCCAGCCTCCCGAGTAGCTGGGATTACAGGTGCCCACCACTATGTCTGGCTAATTTTTGTATTTTTAGTAGAGACGGGGTTTTGCCATGTCAGCCAGGCTGGTCTCGAACTCCTGACCTCAAGTGATCCACCCACCTCAGCCTCCCAAAGTGCTGGGATTACAGGTGTGAGCCACCGCACCTGGCTAATGTTCTACCTTTTTAAACTTTGTCAACATTTCATATTAGAGACATTAAAATATTTGTTGTACTGGGGTAAAGAGCCTTTCATTGTCTGAATTTGCATTTCTTACAGTCAATAAGGCTGAGCACTGTTTTCGTTTTTCTTTTTTTTTATGCTGAGACAGAGTCTCGTTCTGTTGCCCAGGCTGGAGTGCAGTGGCAGGGTCTTGGCTCACTGCAACCTCCGCCTCCCAGGTCCAAACAATTTTTCTGCCTCAGCCTACCAAGTAGCTGGGATTATAGGCACTCCACCACCAAGCCCGGCTAATTTTTTGTATTTTTGGTAGAGACAGGGTTTCGCCATGTTTCCCAGGCTGGTCTTGAACTCCTGAGTTCAAGCAATTTGCCTGTCTCAGCCTACCAAAGTGCTGGTATTACAAGTGTGAGCCACCACACCACGCCTCTTTTTATGATTTCTTTTTTTTTTTTTTTTTTTTGAGAGGGAATCTCGCTCTGTAGCCCAGGCTGGAGTGCAGTGTGCAATATTGGCTCAATGCAACCTCTGCCTCCTGGGTTCAAGTGATTCTCCTCCCTCAGCCTCCTGAGTAGCTGGGATTACAGGTGTGTGCTATGGCACCCGGATAATTTTTGTATTTTTAGTAGAGGCGGTATTTCAGTATGTCAGCCAGGCTGGTCTCCAGCTCCTGACCTCAGTTGATCCGCCTGCCTTGGCCTCCCAAAGTGCTGGGATTACCGGCCTGAGCCACCACGCCCGGCCTTGTATGATTATTGACCCATTGGTAGGCACCGTTTTCTGTATTTGTTGTCCAGTTGCATTTTTTTACCCTGCTTGTATTTTAGACACTTTTCCCATTGAGTGGTTGTGTCTGTGTGTGTTGCATGAGAGAGAGTGGTATGAGTTCTTACATGTACTCTAGATAGAATTTCTATATTTCCCTTCAGATATCTTTTTCAATTTGTTTTGTGTTTTAATTTCATTTTTACTTTATAAGGAATGTCATTTACTTAAATAGAACCATCCTTAAATATTTCGTGAGAAATGTTTTTTAGCAGTTTTATGTAGTACAAACTTAGTAGTCTTGGAACTTCTTGAATCTTTGACAGCACAATCTTAATAAAACTATCTCTTTACCTTTCTAGTATGTTATTTTACTTGTTAGAATGTATTCTTCATGTGTCAGTACCTTTTAGGCTCTGTTTTATGCTAGAGATATTTTTGAGAAATTCTTATTGGATCTCTTCAGTTTGTATCCATCTGAAAAATGCCTGGCTACTGTTAATTAGTTACAAAGTGGAAGAAGGTGGCGACTATGTTTTCATAAAGACAATCATGTTATTTTACTTGGCAAATCGAAGTATATAAAAATATTTTTATTTTTAAAAGGTTGGAAGCGAGATAGAGAAAAAAGAGACGATCAAGATGACGTTTCCAGTGTGAGAAGTGAGGGTGGTAATATCCGAGGTTCCTTTAGAGGTCGAGGAAGAGGCCGAGGACGGGGAAGAGGACGAGGCAGAGGAAATCCTCGATGTATGACATAATTTTTGTTTTGTTAAATTAGATAAACTTTGAAAAAAACAGAGCAACTATCCTCTATTAGGTTTTAACTAATTTTCTTTGTCTGATAATAGATGGTTTTATGTTTGTTAACCTTTGAAGTTCTTCACTTTATCCGTAGTAACTATTTTTTTCTAATATGTGATTACCTTTCTTTTTCTTTATTCACATCAAGTGAACTTTGATTATTCATATGGTTATCAAGAACATGGTGAAAGGACTGATCAACCATTTCAAACAGAACTTAATACCAGTATGATGTATTACTATGATGATGGTACAGGTGTACAGGTGTATCCTGTGGAAGAAGCATTGCTTAAAGAGTATATTAAGCGTCAAATGTAAGTGGATGTTTGATGTAAGCAGATGGGATAGCAAAATCTGTTGCAATATCAAACTTTAATGTCATTGATAATGAATATGTTATAATTTTTTTTTTTTTTTTTGAGACAGAGTCTCACTCTGTTGCCCAGGCTGGAGTGTAGTGGTACGATCTTGGCTCACTGCAACCTCTGCCTCCTGGGTTCAAGTGATTGTTCTGCCTCAGCCTCCTGGGTAGTTGGGATTACAGGCACATGCCACCACACCTGGCTAATTTTTGTAGTTTTGGTGGAGAACGGGTTTCGCCATGTTGAACAGGCTGGTATCGAACTCCTTGCCTCAGCTGATCTGCCCACCTTGGCCTCTCAAAGTGCTGGGATTATAGGCGTGAGCCACCGTGCCTGGCCTGTTTATAACATTTTTAAAGCTACTTATTTGTAAAGGTTGGAAAATGTTAAAAATTATTTTGATTACATATTTTTAGGGAATGTGATTAAAATAGGTATTTTAAAAATTTTATATTTGGTTTATGTTGTTTATATAAGTCTCCTGGCTTCTGTATTATTTAGATATTTTTCTCCTTAAAGGAGATTAAGTAAAATGTTATTGCAAAATATGAATAAATATGAGACTGTAAAGCTTCTCTATATATACTTGAAATTGAACAAGTAAAATTTGGCTTATTATTTGCCAATAGGTGTTTATATTAGAATTTGCAAATGAACATAAATAAAAAATGGTGGTATCTTTTGATTTCCTCTTAGCAATTGACTTCTGAATTCTTAAGTTTTTTTTTTATCTTCTAAGTTTTTCTTTGTGACACAATTAAATGGGGACTACCTTATATTTTAGTTCAGATTTCTTACTCTAGTTCTCATAGTAGTTGCTTTCTGGGTACTGAATGTGAAGTCAGGAGAATATTAGTTCTATTTTCTGAAAGAAAAAACAAACCCTATGCATATTAGTATTGTATAGGATATTTTGCGTATTTATATAGTATGTTTTTATAGAGGCAAGAGAAAAATGTTGCCAAGCAGTTGGTTTAACCAATTTGTTAAAACTTGAAATTTTTCTCTCCTTACAAGGTGAAGGAAAAGGGCTATTTTTGAAAGGGCATAAGCATTTTAAAATCATCTATTTTTCCAAAATAAAATAGACTCTACTCTGTTACTAGAAAATTTCTTTATCATCATCAGTCAGGCACCTTCCTGGGTTGCCTTCATGGTGGATCCAATTTGCTTACAGTGTGGAGCAACTTGTTTATATTGTTCTTGCTTCTTTTGTTACAGTTGATGCAAACACTGAAGAAAAGGGCCTTTTTATGGGCAGAAAGTGCTTGACATGTGGCTGTCAACTTCATACCATTATTACTGTCTTTTTTGTAACTTTTGCTGCCAAGTCCCTTCTGAGACCTGACAGTGGACATGCAACTCCATGTCAGGATAATCGGCCTCCAGTGTGCTCATACAAGTGAGGGAGGAGCAGAGCTACTTCAGTGTTGACAAAATTTCTGATCATGCAGTGTAGAATCCAGAGCCTCTAAGGTAGGACTTGATGATGTCCCTAGGACACTGAGCAAAATGTCAGACATGGCATTGGTCATGCCTCTTTTTTTGTTGTTGTTCTAGCAGTAGGGATTTTGGCAAATGTTAGTAGAGCACTAGCTTTAGTGTGGCTTGTTATTTTTATACCATTCTTTGATTAGTGGAGATGTGGCTTTTGATTAAGGAGTCCTGCTTCTTACTTTGTATTATTTGGTTTCTAATATATAGATAGGCAGATTGATTGAGATTTTGATTTTCCTTTTAAGAAGTCACTGAAAGTTTTCCTGGTCAGGTGCGGTGGCTCACGCCTGTAATCCCAGCACTTTGGGAGGCCGAGGCGGGCAGATCACGAGGTCAGGAGATCGAGACCATCTTGGCTAACACAGTGAAACCCCGACTCTACTAAAAATACAAAAAATTAGCCGGGTGTGGTGGCGGGCGCCTGTAGTCCCAGCTACTCTGGAGGCTGAGGCAGGAGAATGGTGTGAACCCTGGAGGCAGAGCGTGCAGTGAGCTGAGATAGTGCCACTGCAGTCCGGCCTGGGCAAAAGAGCCAGACTCCGTCTCAAAAAAAAAAAAAAAAAAGAAAAGAAAAGAAAAAAAAAAAGTTTTCCTGACACCCGTGGAAAAATGATGCAAAATGTATTGTAAAGTATGAGGCCTAAACGTATTCAAAATGGTTGAGGGTTTTGTTTTTTTTTTAAACTTTTTTTTTTTTTTTTTTTTTGAGATGGAGTTTCGCTCTTGTTGTGCAGGCTGGAGTGCAATGGCACGATCTCGGCTCACCGCAACGTCTGTCTCTCGGGTTCAAGCAATTCTCCTGCCTCAGCCTCCTGAGTGGCTGTGATTACAGGCATATGCCACCATGCCTGGCTAATTTTTGTATTTTTAGTAGAGACGGGGTTTCATCTTGTTGGTCAGGCTGGTCTCAAACTCCTGTCCTCAGGTGATCCACCCACATCGGCTTCCCAGAGTGCTGGGATTACAGGTGTGAACCACCGTGCCTGACCTTTTTTTTTTAAAACATTTAAAAAATTTTTATTGCACTCTACTTGTTTTTAACTTTTTAAAAAAATTTTTTGAGATGCTAATTTTTGTATTTTTATTAGAGACAAGGTTTCACCATGTTGGTCAGGCTGGTCTCGAACTCCTGACCTCGTGATCCGCCCTCCTCGGCCTCCCAAAGTGCTGGGATTACAGGCGTGAGCCACCACGCCCGGCCTACTTGTTTTTAACATTTTAAGTGAAAATTTGTATTAATTGTTTGTGATGTCAGCATTAAAATGTAAAGATCTTGATTATTTCTAGCTGTGATAATCTCTCTTGGCACTCAGATGACAGCACTCTTACAGATTTGCAGATCTTTAGAGATTTTTTCCTTTTTTCTTTTTCTTTTTTTTTTTTTGAGACATTGTCTCACTCTGTCGCCCAGGATGGAGTACAGTGGCGCAATCTCGGCTCACCTCAACCTCTGCCTCCCGGGTTCGGGTTCAAGCAATTCTCCTGCCTTAGCCTCTCGAATAGCTGGGATTAGAGGTGCGTGACACTGCGCCCAGCTAATTTTTGTATTTTTAGTAGAGATGGGGTTTTGCCATGTTGCCCCGTCTGGTCTCGAATGCCTGAGCTCAAAGTGCCTGGCCAGGACAGTTTATTATTGATTTAGGGAAGTTCACATCTCACAGCTAAGAACAGTTGTAACTTGTGACTAAATCAAATGTCTTAATGTCTGAAATTTTAGAATTTTTTTTTTTCTTTTGAGATGGAGTTTTGCTGTTGTCACCCAGGCTGGAGTGCAGTGGTGCAATCTCGGCTCACTGCAACCTCCGCCTCCCGAGTCCAAGCGATTCTCCTGCCTCAGCCTCCCCAGTAGCTGGGATTACAGGCATGCAACACCATGCCTGACTAATTTTGTGTTTTCAGTAAAGTCGGGGTTTCACCATGTTGGTCAGGCTGGTCTCGGATTCCTGACCTCAGGTGATCTGCCCGCCATGGCCTCTCAACGTGTGGAAATGACAGACGTGAGCCACCGCGCCCTGCATGAAATTTTAGAATTTTAACACATGTATTATGTATCTACCGCATGCCAGACACTATGAATAAGGCTTTTGAGGTATAACAACCATCAGAATCTTCATTTCTTTAAGACTTAGATTTTTTCCTTCAGTGTTTAAAAAGAGTAAATGAGGCCAGGGCATGGTGGCTCACTCCTGTAATCCCAGCACTTTGAGAGGCCGGTGGATCATCTGAGGTCAGGAGTTTGAGACCAGGCTGGCCAACATAGTGAAACCCCGTCTCTACTAAGAATACAAAAATTAGCCGGGCATGGTGGCACACACCTGTAGTCCCAGCTACTCAGGAGGGTGAGGCAGGAGAATCGCTTGAACCTGTGAGGCGGAGGTTGCAGTGAGCTGAGATCATGCCATCCCACTCCAGCCTGTGCAATAAGAGTGAAACTCCATCTCAAAAAAAAAAAAAAAAAAAAAAAAAGAGTAAATGATTTACTAGTGTTACTGAGATATCAGTAGTATTTCAGTAGTCTTTGAGAGAGCTTTGCACTCTGACAATTGGGTAAATATCAAACTATTAAAGGAAAATTAGGATATTTACATTCTTAAAATAAGCTGATTTATTTTCTTCCCCTTCAGTAAAAGGTAGCTGAAAACCAGTTTCCAGTTATAGGTGCCTTTTTTTCAAAGATAGAATTTGGCCCATATACTTGAAGGGCATCTTTAGTCACTGAGTTTTATACCCCAAAATGTGAGCTGGTTTGTTTTCTCATAACCTGTATTCCATGTTTGAAAACTTTATCTGTGATTTGGAAATAGTGTGGGATTATTAAACTGTAGGCCCCATCATCATTGATGTTATGTATTTCTTTTATATCATTCTTCTCTATATTTTCCCCATTTGTCTTCTTCTCTGTCTTTAAAATCCTCATACTCTCATTTATATATATGGAGGCTATAATTTTTTTTTTGAGATGGAGTCTCGCTCTGTTGCCCAGGCTGGAGTGCAGTGGCGCAATCTCAGCTCACTGCAAGCTCCGCCTCCCGGGTTCACGCCATTCTCCTGCCTCAGCCTCCCACCTAGCTGGCACTACAGGCGCCCGCCACCTCGCCCGGCTAATTTTTTGTATTTTTAGTAGAGACGGGGTTTCACTGTGTTAGCCAGGATGGTCTCGATCTTCTGACCTCGTGATCCGCCTGCCTCGGCCTCCCAAAGTGCTGGGATTACAGGTGTGAGCCACCGCACCCAGCCTATGAAGGCTATTAGTTAAACATGTATTTCTCTCTCTCTCTTTAACCTTTCCTGTGGTGTGGATAAACATGTATTTCTCAAAGGCTATTATTAAATGTATTGTGAATATTATCTTTATATCTTGGGATTTGTAGTTACTGATCATACTGACAGTTCATCCATTTACACTTCTCTCGCAAAGGTTAAGTGGGTTTGTGTTTTTCAAGAGAAGATAAAACATTTAATCATCTTCTATATTTTTGCCTCCATGTGCCTCATGGTGTCAAGGATATTCCTTCTTTAGCTATATTCTGTTCACCCTTAATGTCTTTCTTTTTTTTTTTTCTGTTTGAGATGGAGTCTCGCTCCATCACCCAGGCTGGAGTGCAGTGGTGTAATCTTGGCTCACTGCAAGCTCCGCCTCCCAGGTTCACGCCATTCTCCTGCCTCAGCCTCCCGAGTAGCTGGGACTACAGGCGCCCGCCACCACGCCCGGCTAATTTTTTGTAGTTTTAGTAGAGACGGAGTTTCACCATGTTGGCCAGGATGGTCTCGATCTCCTGACCTCGTGATCTGCCCGCCTTGGCCTCCCAAAGTGTTGGGATTACAGGCGTGAGCCACCACGCCCGGCTGATGTCTCTTATTATTGTTTTTAGACAGTCTTGCTCTTTCACCCAGGCTGGAGTATAGTGGCACGGTCCCTGTTTACTACAACCTCTGCCTCCCGGGTGCAATCGATTCTCCTGCCTCAGCCTCCCAAGTAGCTGGGATTACAGGCACCCGCCACCATGCCCAGCTAGTTTTTGTGTTTTAGTAGAGATGGGGTTTCCCCATATTGGTTAGGCTGGTCTTAAACTGCTGACCTCAAGCGATCCACCCACCTCGGCCTCCGAAGGTGCTGGGATTACAGGCGTGAGCCACCTCACCGGGCCACCCTTAACGTCTTATAGTCTATCAAAGAAAGAAGCATGGAGAATTTGAATCATTCAAAATATATATGTGCACATATGCCTGTGTGTTCACTAAGTTTTTTTTTTTTTTATTTGAGATGGAGTTTTGCGCTTGTTGCCCAGGCTGGAGTGCAATGACGCAATCTTGGCTCACTGCAATGTTTGCTGCCCGGGTTCAAGGGATTCTCCTGCCTCAGCCTCCCGAGTAGCTGGGATTATAGGCATGCGCTACCACACCCGGATAATTTTGTGTTTTTAGTAGAGACAGGTTTTCTCCATGTTGGTCAGACTGGTCTTGAACTGCCGACCTCAGGTGATCCACCCGTCTCAGCCTCCCCAAGTGCTGGGATTACAGGCGTCAGCCACCGCGCCTGGCCATGTTCACTGAGTTTTTAACTAAGAATTGTGCTGGTTACTAGGCTTCAGAAGTATTAAACATGTCAATACTTTGTCAATTTAGAAAACAAAATGAACTACTTTTCTGTGTGCGAATTTGACAAGGGATACTTCCAGTATACCACTCTTCTCAGCGACTGGGAAAAAGGTGGAAGGCGTTATGCTAACATGGGATTAGCTTTGTTATCTAATGCTTAAATGAAACAAGTAGAAGTGGCTTTGTAAAGATTTTCATGTAATTAACTCATTAAAATCAATTATTGAACTATTTTAAGGTAAAATGAGCAGCTTAATTCTTTATATTTAGTGAAGCTGATCTAAATAGAAGTTATTAATTTTTTGGAAAATAATCAGTATTTTAAGTATAAGAGAAATTATTAATTCAGTAGGGTTTTTTGCTATCTTATATGTTTACCCTATCTATGTTGTATTAGAGCTATACATATTGTTAACCAAATTACAATATTTTCATGTTAATGATTGGTTTTCACAGTTAATGTGGGAGCAGTAGAAATATTTATTTCCTACTAAATAAATGGATGAAATTCTGATTTCTCTTTTCAGTGAATACTACTTCAGTGTAGAAAATTTGGAACGAGACTTCTTTCTTCGGGGAAAGATGGATGAACAAGGTTTCTTGCCTATTTCCCTGATTGCTGGTTTTCAGCGTGTTCAGGCTCTCACTACAAACCTTAATCTCATCTTAGAGGTAATTGCTCATTTGAAGAACAATTTGTACTTTCCGCTCAAATTTCCTTTGTACCTAAAACTTCTCTAAAAAACAAAGTATTAAAAACAATCTGTAGTTGCTTGAGGCTCAGACAGCATTCCATGATGTTTTTCTATTTTGTAAAACCTTCATAAATGTCTAACCTTGGAAACCCCTGAAAGTATTGCTAATAATGTTACTATGTATTTTCTCCTTCCCCTCCCCCTCAGTTAGTCAACCTATTTTAAACCTGATCCTTCAAACTTTAACCCTTTTGAACATCCCTGGTCCTTAAAACTTCTTCAGGGCTGGGCGCGGCGGCTCACACCTGGGTGGTAGAGTGCAACGGCGCAATCAAACAAAAATTTCTTCAGGTTACTGTAAAAAAGCATGTGTTCCTGTATATATATATACACGCATATACGTATATATACACACACATATATATACGTAGATATACACACATATATGTATATACACACATATATGTATATATATACACACATATATGTATATACATATGTGTATATCTACGTATATATATGTGTGTATATATCTACGTATATATGTGTGTGTATATATACGTATATATATGTATTTTTTAAGACAGTGTCTCTCTCTGTTGCCCAGGCTGGAGTGCAGTGGCACGATCTCGGCTCACCACAACCTCCGGCCTCCCGGGTTCAAGCAATTCTCCTGCCTCAGCCTCCTGAGTAGCTGGGACTACAAGCACACACCATCATGCCCGGCTAATTTTTGTATTTTTAGTAGAGACTTGGCTTCACTGTCTTGGCCAGGCTGGTCTCGAACTCCCGACCTCGCGATCCGCCCACCTCTGCCTCCCAAAATGCTGGGATTACAGGTGTGAGCCAGCACTCCCAGCCATTCCCACTTATTGAAAGGCTAATTTAAAATAGTCCTTCTGGCTGGGCATGGTGGCTCATGCCTGTAATCCCAGCACTTTGGGGGGAAAAAAATCTGTCATCTGGCCTGTTTCTAGAAATGCTTTCAACATCCTTTTTTTCTAGCCAATTTGTTTCCCTACACACAGCCCTTGGTAACCACAATCACTAGTCTGTTTTTTTTTGTTTTTTTTTTTTGAGACAGAGTCTCATTCTGTTGCCCAGTATGGAGTGCAGTGGCACAATCTTGGCTCGATGCAACTTCTGCCTCCCAGGTTCAAGGATTTTCCTGCCTCAGCCTCCCAAGTAGCTGGGATAACTGGAGTGCACCACCATACCCAGCTAATTTTTGTATTTTTAGTAGAGACAGGGTTTCCCAATGTTGGCCAGGCTGGTCTTGAATTTCTGACCTCAGGTGATCCACCCCCACTTGGCTTCCCAAAGTGTTGGGGTTATAGGTATGAGCCACCACACCTGGCCACTAGTCTGCTTTTTATCCCTGTAGTTTTGCATTTTCCAGACTATCATAAAATTTTAAAAGTTGTAGCCTTTTGTTTCTGATTTTTCACTTAGTATTGTGCTTTTGAGATTCACCTATGTTGCATGTAGCAGTAGTTGTTTCATATTGCTGACTAGTATTCCATGGTATGGATATACCACAGTTTATCCATTCATTTGTTGGTGGACATTCAGATTGTTTATGGTTTTGGAGAGTATGAGTAAAGCATGAAGATTTTTATAGGCATATATATATATACACACACGTATATTCATATATTTCTGTTGGATAAATATCTAGTATTGTGATTGCTGGAAAGTATAGTAAGTATATGCTTATCTTTATAAGGAAATGCCAACCTGTTGTCCAAAGTGGCTTTACCATTTTGCATTCCCATGATGTTGTATGGGACTTATTCCTCAGCCTTATCATTGCTGATATTGTCAGTTTTTTGAATAATAGATATGTAGTGGTTTCTCATTGTGGATTTTTTGTTTTTTTGGGACAAAGCTTCAGTTTTGCTCTTGTTGCCGAGGCTGGAGTGGAGTGCAATGCCATGATCTTGGCTCACTGCAACCTCCGCCTCCCAGATTCAAGCAATTCTCCTGCCTCAGCCTCCCAAGTATCTGGGATTACAGGCGCCTGCCACCACGCTCAGCTAATTATTTTATATTTTTAATAGAGACGAGATTTCACCATGTTGGCCAGGCTGGTCTCGAACTCCTGACTTTCAGGTGATCCATCCGCCTTGGCCTCCCAAATTGCTGGAAATACAGGCGTGAGCTACCGCGCGCCTGGCCTCATTGTGTTTTGTTTGTTTGTTTGTTTTTGGAGACAGAGTCTCTCTCTGTCACCCATGCTGGAGTGCTGTGGTGCGATCTTGGCTCACTGCAACCTCCGCCTCCTGGGTTCAAGTGATTCTCCTGCCTCAGCCTCCCAAGCAGCTGGTACTACAGGCGCATGCCACCACGCCTATCTAACTTTTGTGTTTTTAGTAGGGATGGGGGTTTCACCATGTTGGCCAGGATGGTCTTGATCTCTTGACCTTGTGATCTGCCCTCCTCAGCCTCCCAAAGTGCTGGAATTACAGGCGTGAGCCACTATGCCTGGACTCATTGTGGTTTTAATTTGCATTTCACTAGTGATTAAAGTTATTAGCAGTTTTTCATGTGCTTTTTTTGTCTGCATACCTTATTAGTGGAAATGTCTGTTCAGATTTTTTGTTCGTTATTATTGAAATGTTTTTTAAAAGATAATTGTATGAGTTCTTCATTCTGGATACCAGTCCATTATGTATTTTGCAAATATTTTTTCCTAGTTTTCGTCTTTTCATTTTCTTTTTTTTTTGAGACAGAGTCTTGCTCTGTCACCCAGATCGGAGAGTGTAATGGCGTGATCTCGGCTCACTGCAACCTGCGTTTCCTGGGTTCAGGCGAGTCTCCTGCCTGAGCCTTCCGAGTAGCTGGGATTACAGGCACCTGCCACCATGCCCGGCTAATTTTTGTATTTTTTAGTAGAGACAGGGTTTCACCATGTTGGTCAGGCTGGTCTCGAACTTCTACCTCAGGTGATCCACCTGCGTTGGCCTCCCAAAGTGCTGGGATTACAGGAATGAGCCACCACGCCTGGCTTCATTTCTTAACAGGCTTCTTTGAATAGCAAGTTGTTGAACACATATGTGCTTCGTGTTTTAAAAATCAACTACAGAGCTGGGCGCGGTGGTTCATGCCTGTAATCCCAGCACTTTGGGAGGCCAAGGCGGGTGGATCACTTGAGGTCAGGAGTTTGACACCAGCTTGGAATCAACATGGTCAAACTCTGTCTCTACTAAAATACAAAAATTAGCTGGACATGGTGACATGCCTGTAATCCCAGCTATTTGGGAGGCTGAGACAGGAGAATTGATTTTACTATAGTAAAATCCATGTTTTGAAAACAATGTAAAATAATGATTTGTTGGTGTATAATTAATGGTTCTTGGTTTCATGAAAATACTGTAAGCAATGTCATTATTGCATTTGTTTATAGATAAGTATATAAGTTTTCTATATATTGTAATTAACGGAGAAAATTAGTTTTTTTTTTTTTTTTTGCAAAATTTGCTCTAGAGCAAATATTATGATTCATAGTAAAATGAGTTTGTTTATTTATTTACTTATTTATTTATTTTCATTTTTTAGTAGAGATAGAGCTCCACCATGTTGGCCAGGCTGGTCTCGAACTCCTGGCCTCAAGTGATCTTCCTGCCTCAGCTTCCCAAAGTGCTGGGAATACAGGCATGAGCTACCGCCCCCGGCATTAGAATGAGTTTATTAACTGCTGCCATTGTGCTATAGCAAAGTGCTGTAGCCAACTCAGCTGCCGTTTTTTATGAAATGGTTGCCATTTTTTCCTTGTCTACTTCTGTACGAATGTCATTGTAATTTTATTATTGTATGCCTTTTTGGTCTGTTTGTAGTCCCATTAAATCCTCAAGCACAATTTTAAGATCATTGACATTTTGTTTTTACAAGCTACAGCAGTAAGGAAGGATTTTTAAAAGGAAGCTTTGAGCTACTGTTATGGTTAGCACTGATACAGTAGCTAATGATACACTACAAAATAATACCACTATTGAAAAGCAGAAACACATAAGCATAGCAATTTAGAAGAACATAAGTCTGCATTCACTTAACATTCATTATGCACCTACCATTTGTAATAGTAGGAAAGGTGTTCTTTTTCTGTTGAGAAAGTAAGGCTTCATTAGGCATTGCAGTGTTAACATATCAAGATCATGGACCTGTGAATATGTCCTTTGTAGCTCTGTGACTATGGTCAGTGTCTGGAGACAGTAATATATATTTCCTAGGGTTGTCATGAGGATGAATTGTGTTAATGAAAGTATCTGGCAAATGTAGTAAGCTCTAAATAAGTAAACATTTGCTATTATTGTTAGTCTTAAACGATGTCTTTCTATTGATAACTCCTTTATCTTCATGCATTTCATTTTTGCCAGCTTCTTCTCATATGTATTTGAATATGCTCAAGTTTTTCCTTTCTTGAAAAACTCTCAGGAGAAGCAAAATACTTTAGCTGATACCCGTGTCTGCCCTGGTTGAGTATGCAAACGCAAACCAAACTTGTTGAATCTGATTCTTCTCCACTCATTTATTTTTTAGCTTACGGCATTCTTGATGTCTTCCCCATAATTGAAAGCTTTTTGTGTCTTCCATTTGTTAGAGCAAATTGATCCTGGTTCTATAGCTTACCAGTTGTATAACTAAGCAATTAACGTAATATCTTCATGCTTCAATTTTCTTGTTAAAATATAGCAAATAATACTTAAGCTATAATAGAGTATGAGGATTTAGAGGAATAATTAATATAATATCAGCCTCAGAACTGTGCCTGCTACTTTCATCTCAAACTTTGTTTTCTAAATTGTCTGAACTTGTGGTTCCTCAAAACTTGTGCTCTTTTCTTTTTATCTCCAAGTCTTCGCACATTCAAGTCTCTCTTACTACCAGGCAGTAAGAATGCAACATCTATGTATTCCGGCATTGGTAGTTATTCATAGTAGTAGGTCTGTATCATTAAGAAAAGAACCAAAATTAATAGCTAAGTCAGTTAAAACCTCAGATAGTGGAAAATACTGATGTACCCAGTAACTCATTGTTTAGGAGTTCAGGATTACCAAGGCTTGGTTTTTAATAAAAATATGTGTAACTCTGTTTCTTCTAGGTCTTTACCTTAATTTTGTGCATGGTGTAATTTTTATATGATCCTTTTATGGCCTGAGTGATGAATGTTTCACTTTCTGTGTTCTTCATTTCCCTTTTAAATTTATTATTTCTAAATAGGAAATAAATTACACAAAATTCAAAACTGAAAAGGTTATATGGTTATCTTCCAGTGATTGTCCAAGGAAGAAAAAGGTATATGGTAAAAAAATTTTTTTTCCCATTTTTCACCAACAATGAATGAATTGCCTGCCTTGGTAGTGGTCAGTGTTACTTCTTTCTTGTGTCTTCCTCCTGAGATAGTTTGTTTATGTAAGAGAATACTATGATACCTTACTACATACAATGTTTGTTATGCCCCTTCCTCTTTTTTTTTTTTTTTTTTTTTTTAAGACAGAGCCTCTCTCACCCAGGTTGGAGTGCAGTGGCATGATCTTGGCTCACTACCACCTCTGCCTCCCAGGTTCGAGCGATTCTTCCGCCTCAGCCTCCTGAGTAGCTGGGATTACAAGCGCCTGCCACCACGCCTGGCTAATTTTTGTATTTTGGTAGAGACGGGTTTTTGCCATGTTGGCCAGGCTGGTCTGGAACTCCTCACCTCAGGTGATCCGTCCGCCTTAGCCTCCCAAAGTGCTGGGATTACAGGTGTGAGCCACCATGCCCAGCCTCCTCTTTTTTTTATTTTTTATAAAAAGCATGTATTGGAAGAGGCTTTAGTAGCTGTACATAAAGAACTTTGAGCTTTTCATCCCACAAGTTTTTCTTTAAATATTTTCTTTTAAATTGAGGCATAATTTATACATTATTATTATTTTATTTATTTATTTATTTTGAGATGGAGTCTCATGATCCACCTGCCTCAGCCTCCCAAAGTGCTGGGATTACAGGTGTGAGCCACCACGCCTGGCCTTTATACATTATATATTGTAACTCATAAGATTAGAGATGATTTTTTTTCCTACGTATACGGTCAGGTAACTGCCATCCAGATTAAGATACAGAACATTTTCAAGACCCAAGCAAGCTGCTTTCTGTACCCTCCTAGTCAATACCACTGCTCTCCCTTTTAAGAGGCCTCTCTCCTGTTCTTGAACTTCACATAAATGGTGTTATGACTTTTATATCTGATTTATTTCTGAAGTTATTTCTGTGAGATTTATTCATATTGGTGTATAGCAATTGTTTACTTTGTTTTTTGGTAGTTTTTCCATTGTATGAATATAACAGTTAATCAATCTTTCTTTTCTTTCTTTCTTCCTTTTTTTTTTTTTTTTTTTTTGGGACCGATCTCACTCTGTGGCCCAGGCTGGAGTTGTACTGACCTGATCTCAGCTCACCGCAACTTCCACCTCCCAGTTTCAAGTGATTCTCCTGCCTCAGCCTCCCGAGTGGTTGGGATTACAGGCACCCACCACCAAGCCTGGCTAAGTTTTTGTATTTTTAGTAGAGACAGGGTTTCACCATGTTGGCCAGGCTGGTCTCAAACTCCTGATCTCAGGTGATCCACCCGCCTCGGCCTCCCAAAGTGCTGGGATTACAGGCTTGAGCCACCATGCCTGGCAACAGTTAATTTTTCTATGCTCCTATTGATAGACATATTTGGGTTATTTCCACTTTGGGTCTTTGATGCTACTGTGAACATTGTCATAGATATTTCTGGGTGAACATAAGCATTTATTTTCCTGGGAAATTGGTGGGTAACAGGGCATAAATGTGTGATTACCTTTTGTAGATACTGCTAAACATTTTTTTAAAGTATTGAACCAATCAAAACCACCACTATTGGGAGTTTGACTTGCTTCACATTCTAACCAACACTACTGGCAGTCTTTTTCCACAACTTTACTTTGGAAAATTTAAACATATGGGAAAGTCAAGGAGTTTTGTTTTTGTTTTTTTTTACATTCATGGATAGATAACATATGGTAAAATACAGCGATCTTAGATGTTCACTGTGAGTTTTGAAAATTAAACATAAGCATTACCCCAAGCAAGATGTAGAATACTTTCATTATTCTAAAAACTTCCTTCATGGCTCTTTCTAGTCAAACAGCCTCTCCAACAACTTTTCTGATTTTCATATGATAGATTAGATTAGTCTGTTCTGGCATTTGTGTAAATTGATTTCTTCTGTCTCTGAGTTCTTTTCATTGGTAGTTTTTGACATTCATCCATGTTGTTGCATGGTCTGGATGCTGGGCATACTGTTTGCTACTGGGGCGTCATTGCTTCTAGGTCTTTCAGTGGACAAAATGAGGAAAATATATGTTGGGAAAAATATACTGACTTTACTCATTTAAAGCTTTCACTGTAGGATTCTTTCCTATCTTTTTCCATTTTATATTTCAGACTCCCTTCTCAAAGGAGTTTCATTTAAAATAAGTCCTAATTGTAATTTAAAGGAATGCCCAATTATGGCCAGGCACGGTGGCTCACACCTGTAATCCCAGCACTTTGGGAGGCCGAGGCGGGTGGATCATGAGGTCAGGAGTTCAAGACCAGCCTGGCCAACTTGGTGAAACCCCATCTCTACTAAAAGTACAAAAAAATTAGCCGGGTGTGGCAGCGGGCGCCTTTAATCCCAGCTACTCCCAAGGTTGAGGCAGAGAATTGCTTGAACTTGGGAGGCGGAGGTTGCAGTGAGCCAAGTTCACATCACTGCACTGTAGCCTGGGTGACAGAGCGAGACTCCGTCTCAAAAAATAATAATAATAATACTAATAATAAATGCCCAGTTATGGAAAATATAACTTGAGAGTTAAGTACCATACTGATATTAAGAGCAAGAGTAGGTTCTTTTTTCAAAATCTGTTCATTTCTGAATGGATAATGTTCTTTTTTTTTTTTTTTTATTTGAGATGGAATTTTGCTCTGTCTTCAGGCTGGAGTCCAGTGGCGCCATCTTGGCTCACTGCAACCTCCAACTCCCTGGTTCAAGTGATTCTCCTGCCTCTGCCTCCCAAGTAGCTGAGATTACAGGCACATGCCACCATGCCCAGCTAATTTCTGTATTTTTAGTAAGAGATGAGGTTTCACCATATTGGCCAAGATGGTCTCAATCTCCTGACCTTGTGATCCACCCGCCCCGGCCTCCCAAAGTGTTGGGATTACAGGCATGAGCACCTGGCCCGGTTAATGTTGTTAATTATATACAGCATGTTCTCCAGCTAAAGTGTAGTGGGCTTTAATTTTTATAAGTTAATGTACATATAACTTTATATTGTTTTTATATTATACATTTTGTATTTATCCTAATTTCTAAAAGGTGAGTACTCCTGTATTTCAGTGAGAAGTTAAATCAATAAGGCTTTAGTTTGTATCCTGAAGAAATTTTGGCCTAGTTTTGTTTTATCCTTATAGTATATATTGGGGAGGCATCTTTTCCTAATGGCTAAGACTTTTAGTTGCAGATAGATAGTGGTTTGAGTCCTGGTGTTGTCTCATACTAGATCTATGATCTTTGATAAAGTTTATTTCTTTGAGCCTCAGTTTCCTCATCTATATGTAGGGGTGATACCTTCTTTATGAGGTATTGTGAGGAATCATGAGTACATGTAGTACTTATTATTCAATAAATTGTGGTGATTATTACAATAATAAAATGCCTAAATTTTATTTGGTAATATTTTAATGGAGGACAAGGAAATATGAGAGAGAGAAGAAAATAGTAAAAGTCAATTTGCTTCTAGCTGATTCAGTATTCCTTAAATGACTGTTCTAGTTGTGAAAAATAGATCATCTGAAGTTAAATAAGTGGGAGATCAGGATATTTGTTACTTTACAGGTGCAAATGATTTTAAAACTTGTGTTCTATGTGGTTAACTTATGGATTTTTTAGAATCATTAACTGCAAATTAGTTTGCTAATTTCAGATTTTCAGATTTTTAGGTTCTTAGAAGTATGGCACAGGCAGTGAAATAGCTCATAATTTTAATAGCTCAATTTCTGTTAATAGGCACTGAAGGATAGCACAGAAGTAGAAATTGTGGATGAGAAAATGAGAAAAAAGATAGAACCAGAAAAATGGCCAATTCCAGGCCCTCCTCCACGCAGTGTGCCACCAACAGACTTCTCTCAACTGATTGATTGTCCAGAGTTTGTACCAGGCCAAGCCTTTTGCTCACATACAGGTAACATTTTTTCTTCTAGAGCAAACGATTTAACAGTGGGTTATTTGGTCCAATTTACTTACTTATTTATTTATTTTTAGTTTATTTAGATTTGATAGGAAAATTAAAGCTAACTGAAAGACTTTTGATGTCCCATTTTGTATTCATATTGCCTCACTCACAGAGGTATAAATTAAATAAGGATTTAAGAATTATGAGGAAAGCTGTCTTATGTTTCTTGTTCTTAAATTATATGTGTACTTTGTCATGTATGGAGTTTCTAACTATCTTTTATTTTTACTAAATAACTATAGATATGTATCGTTTTCCCCTGTAAAATTGGAATAGTATGATTGGATTATTCCAAAAAGGTCTTATACTCAAGAGTGGGGTAGTCTTCCTTTAATTTTGTTACCAATATGCTTTAATCTTGTCTTGGAAAGATAAGATGACCTACATTCTAAATCAGAATTGGGGTTCTGTTTAATTTGGTTGTGTTTAGAATTTCCAAAAGATTTAATGTTAATAATTTTTTCCTGGATCATTTTTAAGACATTCCCTCTTGGGAAAAAATGTGTGCTTAAACTTTTTTCAGTCAGGGTGATGATCTTCTGAAGCTCTTGGATGTCATTTGATCGGAATATGCAGTGGAATAGGTGACTCACTGAAATGCCATTATAAATACTGGAACAAATCCTGCTGCAAAAATGAAAGTGATCAGACTGTCTTCTGTTCAAGAATGTCTATTCCCACCTCTTGGTGGAGGAAGTTGGGCCAGCACTGCAGTGGAGATAACCACCTTTGCGATAATGAGAGACAGACCAGAGGACTGCTACTCTTTTTATAGGAGCTGCCTTTTTCTGTGTAATTGGCCTGGGCTGCATGAGTTGCTTATATTCATGGTGGGAAAGTTAATTATTGTTATTCTGGAAATACCGCAAGATTATGTTTTCTGTTTCCAGGGTTATGTACTTGTGTCCAGATGAATAAAGCAGAAAAAGAGGGGATTGAGTAGCATTTCCCAGATTCTTAAGTACTTCGCTATTTGATTTGCCTTTCAGTGTAGTGTACATTGTAAAACTCAGATATTGTCATGATGTTTCACTTGGACATAAGACGTATTAATGTGGACACTTAAGGGGTAAGGAATTTAAGAACTGGATGAGGTTATTTCTTCCTTTACTCTTCAAAATATATTTTTGATACATCAGTATGAGAGAACGTCCCATCAACAAAGCATTGACGATGGACAGTCTCACAGTATTTTTATCTTATATTTCTTTGTCAGCCTTCTGCTTCTAATCCCAGTAAGCAACTTGGACAGGCATTTTAAAAGCTGAAGAAAAGTGACATTATTTTAGCTAGTGGTTTTTAATTTATTTTTTGTTAAGATATAGTGGGTGATTATATAAGTTAGATTTATTTATGGTATCAACTTGGGTCCAAGATGATAGTTTTAGCTAGCTTGTGAACATTGGGTTCACAAGGCATTGGGTAAGTTAGATAAAATAGCATATACTTTCTCTGCAGGGTAGGCAAGATAGGTCAGTCAAATTGGTAATGCCTGTCCATTAACCATTTATGCATGCTAATAAAATTATAAGAATAAAATCATAATGTCTTGTACATTTTTGTGTTTTTTAATATACACTCAGATGCATGCACATACATATTGCCTGAAACAAGCCAGTATATATTAAAATGTCATAAATTTTAGGTTATTTAGATTATATATCAGAAACTAGATGGTTAATGAAGAAATATAGGAAGATGGAGGGTTCTTAGAATTATGCTGATTCACATTAGGTCATAGGAATAAATGTGTAAATCACCTCTTTCCATGAATTCCCAAATTTCTGACCTTAATAATTTCCTAGTGATAAGAAATCCTAGTTTCTTTAAGTCAGTGGAGAGTAGTATGTCACCAAAAATTTGAAGTGGAAATAGGGATAAGAAGCATAGACTGTGCTTATATGTATCTATGAGTAGAGAAAAGTAGTGAAACTATATATCATTTTAATCTCAAATTTGAAGACCTTAAAATTTTAACAACATAACTCTTTATGATTTCTGAGGGATTTGTATGGTAAAATATTCTAACATAATTGGTCTTCTTCATCAAAGAGATTAAAATTTCTATTTTTTTTCCTATCTGGAGGTTGAATTTTCTAATAGGGGTTGAACTGAGCAGATATCTACCTTTATGCACCAGAAAACATTGATTATGGGAATGGTAAGATTACTTCTGAAACATAGGTTTTGCAGTTTTATGGATATTGTTAGTATTTTACTATTAACTCTTAAAGGATTTCATTCATCAGAATTGAAAGGTCAGTTACCTGACAATGTTGGGTTTCTTTCTTTTTTTAAATTTTAGTAATCTTCACAAGGGCACTGTAATGTAGGTTTTTCTTTCTTTTTTTTTTTTTTTCCCTTGACTCTTAGCACCACTCAATGAGAATTTTAAAAATTGCCACACATAAAATATGTAATCCTTTTTTCAGGAAACCTTTTTAATTACCCAGAACTGTGATCCTCCCAAGGTAGAAAAAAAAAATCACACCAGAGATGAAATGTATATGGTGATTTATCTTTGGAGAGTTTAGTTGATAATTTTCTTTTTTTGTTGTTGTTGAGACGGAGTCTCGCTCCGTCGCTCAGGCTGGAGTACAGTGGTGCAGTCTCAGCTCACCGCAACCTCTGCCTCCTAGATTCAAGCGATTCTCTTGCCTCAGCCTTCCGAGTAGCTGAGATTACAGGTGTGCGCTACCAGGCTTGGCTAATTTTTGTATTTTTAGTAGAGATGGGGTTTCACCATGTTGGTCAGGCTTGTCTCAAACTCCTAACCTTGTGATCAGCCCACCTCAGCCTCCTAAAATGGTGGGATTACAGGCATGAGCCACTGTGCCCGGCCACTGATAATTTTCGGTTAATAAAAGCAGCAAAGACAAATTTTCTGTGTTCTTACAAATTAAAACAAGTATTAAATATATGTATCTAAATTTTTTTTTGTTTCTAAGTAAGTTTAATATCAGGTAATCTAAGTCATCTAAGTAAGTTTAATATCAGGTAATCTAAGTCATTTAAACTCATTTTGTCTTGGAAGATTAGGGGTTTACTATTACCCTTAATCCGTTCAGATGTATAGTTTGAAATCTTTTCATTATTAAAAAAAAAAGATGCAGCAGACCACACAGAGCATATATATAAATTAATTATGAGGTTAACACCTTTACGAGTCTTATTCTAAGAATTGTATGTTTTCTTGTCTTACCCAAATTCTTTAGTGTTTTAATGTCATTTCATTTCTAAGCATATGTGTTGGCGAATATATTGAAATGCTTTACTTCCCAGTAGAAGCATAATTCAAGCTTAAATAACATTTAGAGATAATTTTATAAGAAACATCTGAGTGTGGGGGTGTACACCTGTAGTCCCAGCTACTTGGGAGGCAAAGTTTGGAGGATGCTTGAGCCCAGGAGTTCCGAGGCCAGACTGGGTGACATACCAAAAACTCATAATTTTTTTTTTTTTTTTTTTTTTTTTTTAAGAGACGGTGTCTTGCTTCTGTCGCCCAAGCTGGAGTGCAATGGCACAATCTCTGCTCACTGCAGACTCCGCCTCCCAGGTTCAAGCAATTCTCCTGCCTCCGCCTCCTGGGTAGCTGGGACTACAGGTGTGTGCTGCCACGCCCAGCTATTTTTTTGTATTTTTAGTAGAGATGGGGTTTCACCATGTTGGTCAGGCTGGTCTCGAACTCCTGACCTCAGGTGATCCACCTGCCTCGGCCTCCCAAAGTGCTGGGATTATAGACGTGAGCCACCGAGCCCAGCTCTTCATCTACTTTTAAGGCTTTATTTAGTATGAACATTGATAATTCATAGTATTAGAAATAGAGTTCTCTGGGCCAGGTGCAGTAGCTCATGCCTATAATCGCAACGATTTAGAGATTGAGGTGAGAGGATTGCTTGTGGCCAGGAGTTCAAGACCAGCCTGGGTAACAAAGTGAGACCCAGTCTACAAAATATATATATTTTTAAATTGGCTGGGTGTGGTGGTGTGTACGTGTAGTACTAGTTATTCAGCAGGCTGAGTTGGGAGGATTGCTTGAGCCCAGGAGTTTGAGGCTGTAGTGAGCTATGATCATGGCACTGTACAGCTGTAAGAGGCCCTCTTTTTTTTTTTGAGACAAAGTCTTGTTCTTGTCCCCCAGGCTGGAGCGCAGTGGGTCACTGTAACCTCCGCCTCCCAGGTTCAAGTGATTTTCGTGCCTCATCCTCCCAAGTAGCTGGGATTACAGGTGCCTACCACCACGCCTGGCTAATTTTTGTATTTTTTTTTTTTGTAGTAGAGACGGGGTCTCACCAGTTGGCCAGGCTGGTCTTGAACTCCTGACCCCTCAGATGATCCGCCCGCCTCGGCCTCCCAAAGTGCTGGGATTATAGGCGTGAGAGCCACCGTGCCCATCCTCTGTCTCTTAAAAAAAAAGTTTCATGTATGGTTCATTAAAGAGAAAAAAAAAGTGTTCTCTGGAGTTAATATTTTTCCCATTCCTATAACTAGACTATTAATGTTCATCCAAAGCTTGTATTTCACTTGTACTTTTTTTGTGAATGAATTGGTGATGTATGTGCTGTTAATAAAGTTACAGAGCACCAGTGTCCGATAAAAATGTGAGCCATATATATAACTCTAAAAATTTTAGTATTCTTAAAATTATAAAACATGAAATTAATTTTAATATTTTAAATAGATATTTTAATTTAACTTAGTAGATCCAAATGTTATATGCTCAATGTAAAAATTAATGGCACTATTTTTTTTTTTAGCAGGGTTGGGAGTACCTGGTCTTTAATACCTGGTGTGTATTTTACTCTTGTCCTGAGCATGTTTCAGGACTAGCCACATTTGAAGTGATAGATAACTGCATATAGCTAATGCCTACTCTATTTTTTTTTTTTTTTTTTTTTTTTGAGATGGAGTCTTGCTGTGTCTCCCAGGCTGGAGTACAATGGCGAGATCTCAGCTCACTGCAACCTCTGCCTCCTTGGTTCAAGGGATTCTCCTGTCTCAGCCTCCCAAGTAGTTGGGATTACAGGCACCCACCACCACGCCCAGCTAGTTTTTGTATTTTTAGTAGGGATGGGGTTTCACCATGTTGGTCAGGCTGGTCTGCAACTCCTGACCTTAGGTGATCCGCCCACCTCGGCCTCCCAAAGTGCTGGGATTACAGGCATGAGCCACCACGACCGGCTGTGCCTACTGTATTGAACAGCACAGTTCTAGAGCTTTTCCTGTTATGAAACAATATATAGTCTTTTATAAATAATACAGTAATCTAGTAGTTGAGTCCTGGTTGAGTCCATGTGTCCAAGGGGAAGATATTAAAGCTATCTGATTTTACTCTCATCTATGTCTAGCATGTAGATGAATGTAAAATCTGGAAATACTCTTCTTAAACCCATTCTTGAAATGTGCCTTTCATTTAGTAAATATTAAAAAAAAGATTGCTAGTGTTATTTTATTTCAGCTTTCTGCATTTAACATTTAACTTCTCAATATTTTCAATGAATTGACTTAGAGGAGTTAATGATGTTAAGAATTTTATGGTATACATTTTTGAAAAATAAATTTTATTGTGTATATTTGAGGCTTACAACATAATGTTACAGAGTACATTTTTAAAAGACACGTTGTGTCCAAAGCAAGTTCATATTATTGCATCTTCAGATCTAAATATGAATATAACTTAAAATATTTAAATATCTTTGACTTTTGAAAAAATATTTATAAAAGAAGCCATTTGATTTTTTTTTCTTTTTCTTTTTTTTTTTGAGACAGAGAGTTGCTCTGTCGCCCAGGCTGGAGCGCGGATCTCAGCTCACTGCAACCTCCGCCTCGCGGATTCAAGCAATTCTCTGCCTCATCCTTCTGAGTAGTGGGGATTTCAGGCGCTCACCACTAGGAGTGGCTAATTTTTTTGTGTTTTTAGTAGACACGGAGTTTCACCATCTTGGCCAGGCTGGTCTTGAACTCCTGACCTTGTGATCCACTCAGCTCAGCCTCCCAAACTGCTGGGATTACAGGTGTGAGCCACTGCGCCTGGCTGCAATTTGAATTTTATCATTTTGATTAAAAATAAACCTACAGAAGTGTACTGTATAGAAAGACCTTTTAAGTTCCAGCAATTTTTAAATGCTTTTAATGTTATTGCCAGGGCCGTGTGCGTTAGTGATGTGACGTTTACTCTTTTTTTTTTTTTTTTTTTTTGAGATGGAGTTTCGCTTTTGTTGCCCAGGCCGGAGTGCAATAGCGCCATCTCGGCTCACTGCAACCTCCACCTCCCAGGTTCAAGCGATTCTCCTGTGTCAGCCTCCTGAGTAGCTGGGATTACAGGCATGCGCCACCACGCCTGGCTAATTTTGTATTTTTAGTAGAGATAGGGTTTCTCCATGTTGGTCAGGCCGGTCGACATTTCACTTTTTAAAGTATTTCAGTATGAGCCAAAGTAGTAAATGACTACACTGCATTTATTGCAGTAGGCAAACCTTGCTGAACCAAGGAAATGTGAAAAGTAGGAGTAATAATGGCTTTAGTATAGACCCTAGTAGAACAAGAGACTAATTTTACCTTGAATAAGATGTGCATTTAGCTTAACTATGGCTTAATAGCAACTGAGATTCCATAATTTCCTTATAATTTATAGATTTTAATCTAAGATTTTTCAGAGAACTTGACTTCCTAATAGTTGTACTGTCATAATTAGGAAGTGACTCATTGATATTTTTGAGAAGTTTACATGAATGTAGTTGTCTGTGTAAGAGTTGGTGACATTCTTTAATTATTCAGTGGCTTCACTTTTGAGTAAAATCTTATGAGCCCTTCAGGTTTGAAAATCACTGGAAAGCTTACAGTTGAGACTGATCATGTTTTTGTGAAAAAATATCAAGCCCCAGTTAAGGAAAAAATGAAATGTATTTTATAAGTAAGAAAAGCCATTATCATTTTAACTATAGAACTAACTTAAAATTTTAGAGTCTGCCCCAAATTCTCCAAGAATTGGAAGCCCATTGAGCCCAAAGAAAAACAGTGAAACAAGTATTCTTCAAGCAATGTCTAGAGGTTTGTCTACCAGTTTGCCTGACCTGGACTCAGAACCTTGGATAGAAGTTAAAAAAAGACATCAGCCAGCCCCAGTGAAATTGAGGGTAAGTTGTTACAGACTGAGTAAAGTGTGACATACCCTGGGTGGAGTATAAGGTCAGTGCATTTTATGTTTGTTAGGTACATATGTAAAATTTGGAAAAGTTTAGCACAATTTTAAATTTGTAATTGTTGGCCTTCAGTAGACACTTATGGGTTATTCTATGAGGAAAATAAGTTGTATCAATTTTTAAAGTGTTTTTTTTTTTTTTTTTTTTTTTGAGATGGAGTCTTGCCCTATCGCCTAGGCTGGAGTGCAGTGGCGCGATCTTGGCTCACTGCCACCTCTGCCTCCCAGGTTCAAGCGATTCTCCTGCCCTGGCCTCCCGAGTAGCTGGGATTATAGGCGTGAGCCACCATGCCCGGCTAATTTTTGTATTTGTAGTAGAGACGGGGTTTCACCGTGTTGGTCAGGCTGGTCTCGAACTCCTGACCTCATGTTCTGCCCGCCTCAGCCTCCCAAAGTGCTGGGATTAGAGGCGTGAACCACTGCGCCCGGCCTTAAAGTATATTTTATTTCTGAACATGATTTAAGAATTTTGGAGCCTGGGCACAGTGGCTCATTCGTGTAATCATAGCACTTTGGGAGGCCGAGGCAGAAGATTGCTTGAGCCCAGGAGTTCGGGGCCCCCTGGGCAACATAGGGTGACCCTGTCTCTACAAATAATTCATAAAGTTAGCTGAATGCTAATTTTTTGGTGGAATGTGCCTGTGGTCTCAGCTACTCAGGAGGCTGAGACAGGAGGAACACTTGAGCTCAGGAGGTCAAGACTGCAGTGAGCCATGATCACACCACTGTACTCCAGGGAGGGCGACAAAGTGAGACCCTGTCTCAAAAAAAAAACAAAAAAGAAAAAGAATTTTGTCTTGGTTTTTCTACTTGTGACTAATTTTAACTTGAATAATATTTCAGTTTTTTATAAAGTTGAAAAAATATGACTTTTTTTGAGACAGAGTCTCGCTCTGTCGCCCAGGCTGGGGTGCTGTGCTGCCATGTTGGCTCACTGCAGCCTTTGCCTGCTGGGTTCAAGAGAGTCTTGTGCCTCAGCCACCCGACTTACTGGGATTACAGGCTCACTCCACCATGCCCACCTATTTTTTTGTGTGTTTCTGGTAGAGACGGGATTATACCGTATTGTCCAGGCTGGTCTCAGACTCCTGTCCTCAAATAATTCGTCTGCCTTGGCCTCCCAGAGTGCTAGGATTACAGGCGTGAGCCTCTGTGGCCTGGCCAGAAAATATATAAATTTTGAAGTTACACTCATGTTAATTATTTATAAGGTTTATATAAGTGTTGGTGATTTATATGTCTGGGTTATATATGTTTTGGTGATTTAATGCGCAAAAGGAAAATAAAATTGAATTTTTGGTGGAGGGTACATAAGGGAGTGAGATGGTTATATTTATAAAAAGAGAAATAGGAGATCTTTGTGGTGGTACTGCTCTGCATTTTTCACTGGTGGTAGATACACGAACTTACATATGTGATAGGATTGCTTTGATCTAAATCACAAATGAGTTCAAGTAAAACTGGGGAAGTATAAGCTAAGATTGAGTTATATCAAAGTCAATACCTTATTTGGGATGTTGTAGTATATTTTTGTAAGATGTTAACATTGGGGGAAACCAGGATATATGAGATCTCTATTATTTCTTACAACTGTATCTGAATGTATAATTATTTCAAAGTAAAAGTTCACTAAAAATAAACTTGGGGAGAATGCCACTCAAAAGATTCAAATGTTGAAAGTAAGCTCTCTAAAGGGGATGGAAGGTATTGAGAGGATTGTGACGTGGAGGACCAGCAAATTGGCTCTGGTAGCTGGTTTTAACAGTGTAAGGAGAACTGTGTAGTTTTATGGCCAAAGAATGCCAGTATATCTGAAATGTATGGTATTCTGATGCTACAGACTGAGGATCTGGCCTGGAGGAAACATGGCTTTAGGTTCTGGGGGCCTAGATATTTCAGAGATAACTGTTGAGGTAGCTCAGTTATTGACATTATTTTTAATATACTTTTAAAAAAGTGATCTTTTAAAAACATTCTAGAGTGGGTATACAAATCTTTGTTGGACATCATTTTTCTTTGGAATTCTAAAAGCATTTTCCTTTTGTCATCTTGGTTCCTTTTGTCATCTTATGAAAGTCAGTCCATTCACATCCTTTTTATCAAGTGATTTTTTTTTCCTCTTGAGATTTTTTTTTTTTTTTGAGTCTTGCTATGTTGCCCAGGCTGGAGTGCAGTGGCGCAATCTTGGCTCACTGCAACCTCTGCCTTCTAGATTCAAGCGATTCTCCTGTCTCAGCCTACCGAATAGCTGGGACTATAGGTGTGTGCTACCATGCCCAGCTAATTTTTTGTATTTTTAATGGAGATGGGGTTTTACTGTGTTAGCCAGGATCTCCTGACCTCCTGATCTGCCTGCCTTAGCCTCCCAAAGTGCTGGGATTATAGGGATGAGCTGCCATGCCTGGCCTGAGATTTTTTTTTTTTTTTTTTTTTTGAGACAGAGTCTTGCTCTTGTTGCCCAGGCTGGAGTGGAGTGCAATGGTGTGCTCTTGGCTCACTGCAACCTTCACCTCCTGGGTTCAAGAGATTCTCCTGCCTCAGACTCGTGAGTAGCTGGGATTACAGGCACCTGCTACCACACCCGGCTAATTTTTGCATTTATCTATTTATTTTTTTCAGACAGAATCTCACTCTGTTGCCCAAGCTAGAGTGCAGTGGCGTGATCGCGGCTCTCTACAACCTCCCCCTCCCGGGTTCAAGCGATTCTCCTGCCTCAGCCTCCAGAGTAGATGGGATTAAAGGCACACGCCACCACACCCAGCTAATTTTTATGTTTTAAGTAGAGACAGGGTTTTGCCATGTTGGCCAGGCTGTTCTCGAACTCCTGACCTCAGGTGATCCACCCGCCTCAGCCTCCCAAAGTGCTGGGATTACAGGTGTGGTCCACCACACCTGGCCTAATTTTTGTATTTTTAGTAGAGACGTGGTTTCACTATGTTGGCCAGGCTGTTCTTGAACTCCTGACCTCAGGTGAACCGCTGGCCTCGGCCTCCCAAAGTGTTGGGATTACAGGTGTGAACCACCGCACCTGGCCTCACTTGAGATTTTTAAGATCATTTCTTCATCCCCAACTCTTGAAATTTCAAGATGATATGCTTTGGTGTAGGTCTAATTTTAAACAGAAAATCTTTTTTTTTTTTTTTTTGGCAGAGGGTTTCACTCCCTTTGCCCAGACTGGTGTGCAGTGGGCGCGATCTCTGCTCACTGCAGCCTCTGCCTCCTGGGCTCGAGCGATTCCCCTGCGTTAGCCTCCCACGTAGCTGGGACTACAGGCACAAACCAACAGGCCCGGCTAATTTTTTTTTTTTTTTGTAGAGACAGAGTTTCTCCTTGCTGCCCAGGCTAGTCTTGAACTCCTGGGCTCTAGTGATCCACCCACCTCAGTCTTTCAAAGTGTTGGGATTACAGGCATGAGCCACCGTGCCCAGTCAGGTCTTTTTTTTTTTTTTTTTTTTTTTTTTTTTTTTTTTTGAGATGGAGTCTCGCTCTGTCACTAGGCTGGAGTACAGTGGTGCGATTTCAGCTAACTGCAACCTCCGCCTCCCGGGTTCATGCCATTCTCCTGCCTCAGCCTCCCAAGTAGCTGGGACTACAGGTGCCTGCCACCACACCCAGCTAATTTTTTTTTTTTTGTATTTTTAGTAGAGACGGGATTTCATCGTGTTAGCCAGGATGGTCTTGATCTCCTGACCTCATGATCTGCCCGCCTCAGCCTCCCAAAGTGCTGGGATTACAGGCGTGAGTCACCGCGCCCTGCTTAGTCAGGTCTATTTTTATGCATTGTGCTGAGTATTCTTGTCCTTCATTTTGGGGAAACTAATGTTTCTTTTATTTCCACTTTCTGGTATCTGTTTTCATCTGATGTTGGACCTCCTTGATAGATCATCTAAATACTGGGCCTTGGGTGTTTAAAAAAGTTCTCTTCTGATACTTTCATTATTTCCATCATTGTTTTGGTTGCTTTTTGAATGCTTTCTTAATATCTGGTGATTTTTGGTTGATAGTTCATATTAATATTAGTAAATTGGCATGGTTTTCTTGTTTGATCTAATCTGCTCATCTAGTGGGCTGTTTAGTTTAATGTGAGGTATGATTGCACACACTTTTTTTTTTTTTTTTTTTTTTTTTGAGACAGAGTTTCACTCTTGTTGCCCAGGCTGGAGTGCAATGGCAGCGTGATCTCGGCTCACTGTAACCTCCGCCTCCCAGGTTCAAGCGATTCTCCTGCCTCAGCCTCCCAAGTAGCTGGGATTACAGGCACCTGCCACCATGCCCAGCTAATTTTTTTGTGTATTTTTAGTAGAGAAGGGGTTTCACCATGTTGGCCAGGCTGGTCTTGAACTCCTGACCTCAGGTGATCCACCTGCCTCAGCCTCCCAAAGTGCTGGGATTACAGGCGTGAGCCACTGCACCCAGCCGATTGCACGTTCTTGGTAAGTGAAAATGTCCTATGGACTTGAACACCTAGGCAGAGAACAGGGATGCTGGCTCTTTTTCTCCAAAATTGCTTAAAAAAAAAAGGAGTACTTTTCTCTGAGATGTAGAATTTCTTAGTGTATCTCATTCACTGGTGAAATTACCTTTTGTTTTCCTCCCCCCCAGCTCTATTTTAGAGGTTCAGAATAATACTAGGATGTGTTCAACTTCTATTCAGCTCCAGTACACAAAACATGAGCCCTCTCTTGTCAAATCTTATTTTGTTTAGAAAGTAATTCTTGGGCTTTTAGTTGGGAGCGATCTTTATATAGTTTTATATTCTGAGATAAAGGGATTGGATCGACTGTTCTAGCTGTGTTCTATAGTTGGTTTTCCAATACCTATTTTGATTGCCATCCAATAGTCCATTCCTACTCCTTGTAACTGCCATCTCAAAACTTTCTAGACCCTGGCAGGATCAATGGCTTTTGCTTTCCCTTTAACCTTTGTATCAGTTCTAGGTTGCTGTTTTCTCTGCTCTTATTTATTATCAATACAATCCCATTTATTTTCTGCTTTCCAGAAAGTCATAAAAGTCTTTGATCTTCTGATAGTAATACTTGTTTTCAGTATTGATGTGGATTTATCGTTTTTATTCTTTGCACTGTGTATTATTACTGCAAATAAGCATGCAAACTTAAGTCATCTTCAACCCCTAATCTCTTAATAATGGTCTTTTCCTCAGAAATTAAAAAACAAATTTAACGGTTTGTTTATTCTCTTAGACTTTTATCATGTACCTGCAAATGTGAAAAGCAATGTATATAGTTTAAAATATATCATCAATGTTTTAAAAAATATATATTCACAGTGTTTTACAACTTGTCTTTTTTTAGTAAAAACATCTTGGGTAGCCTTCTGTTTACTAGAATGTTAGCTCCATCAGGGCATAGTTGTTGTTAAATTTATTGCTGTCTGTCCCTGCCTAGAACAGTGCCTGGCTCAGAGGAAGCACTCAGATAATTATCAGCTGACTAAATGAATATGGATTTACATTATTGGGAATTTTGAAAGGGAGGAATTGTTTTTTTCCTAGACATAGGAAGTTAACATGAACTGAAGAGTAAAATAGGCCAGAGGATGAAAAATGAAGGTAACACCAAGGAGAAACTACTTCCTTCTGTTGGGAGTTTTAAACTAGTTTACATATTATAAGATCTAGGATCTAAAAGGTTACACTTTTAATGTAAACCGACAACTGTTTTAAGTTCTTTTTTTTTTTTTGAGATGGGGTCTCGCTTTGTCACCCAGGCTGGAGTACAGTGGCACAATCTCAGCTCACTGCAGCCTCCGCCCCCAGGGTTCAAGCGATTCTCCTGTCTCAGCCTGTCTCAGCCTCCCGAGTAGCTACGACTACAGGTGCGCGCCACCATACCTGGGTAATTTTTGCATTTTTAGTAGAGACGGGGTCTCACCATGTTGGCCAGGCAGGTCTTGAACTCCTGGCCTCAGGTGATCTGCCCACCTTGGCCTCCCAAAGTGTTGGGATTACAGGCGTGAGCCACTGCACCTGGCCTAGCTGTTTTAAGTTCTATAGAAGGGGTAGACAATTTGTTTTTGTTTTTTTTTTTCTTGAGACAGAGTCTCGCTGTGTCTCCCAGACTGGAGTCCAGTGGTGTGATCTCGGCTCACTGCAACCTCTGGCTCCCAGGTTCAAGCAATTCTTCTGCCTCAGCCTCCTGAGTAGCTGGGACTACAGGTGCGTGCCACCACGACTGGCTAATTTTTGTATTTTTAGTAGAGACAGGATTTCACCATGTTGGCCAGGCTGGTCTTGAACTCCTGACCTCATGATCCACCCGCCTCAGCCTCCCAAAGTGCTGGGATTACAGGTGTGAGCCACTGCACCTGGCCTGAGGGGTAGACATTTTAACATATGCTGAATATTAGCATGAATTTGACATGAAAACTGGGCCATGTAGAATGGGGATGAGGATAGAGTAGAGGGATTAGCTCAGAAACTATGTTATTATCATTGTGAGGTAAAAAGGTTCGGAATAGGGAAGACCATTGACTCTGAAAATCAGAAGACCTTGATTCTATCTATCTATCTATCTATTTATTTATTTTTTGAGACAGAGTTTCGCTCTTGTCGCCCAGGCTCTAGTGCAATGGTGCGATCTTGGCTCACTGCAACCTCCCTGCCTCCCAGGTTCAAATGATTCTCCTGCCTCAGCCTCCCGAGTAGCTGGGATTACAGCAATCCACAACCAGATAATTGGTTCTATTTATAATTATGAAATCATAGGCAAATACTTTCATATCTCTAGGCCTTTGTTTTAATCAGTAAAATGAATCAGTGCAATGTAATGGATGATTAAGACTATTCCAACTCTAAAAGAGTCTTTAATGTAATCCTTTCTTTATTCAACTTTGTGTTTTTCTTTAGTCTTAAATTTACTGGGCCAAAATAATACTCACTTGATTTTCTTTTACAGTTTGGCTGTTAAACTAGCAATTGAGCATAAAAGCTTGATATTACTTACTTGCAACACTGTTTTATGACATTTAATTTAAAAATGATAGAAAGTTTTTTATATAAATTACCAATTTCTTCCTTCAGGAATCAGTGTCTGTCCCTGAAGGGTCATTAAATCAGCTATGTTCTTCAGAAGAACCAGAACAAGAAGAACTTGATTTTTTGTTTGATGAAGAGATTGAACAAATAGGACGAAAAAACACATTTACTGATTGGTCTGATAATGATTCAGATTATGAAATTGATGACCAAGACTTAAACAAGATTTTGATTGTAACTCAGACACCACCTTATGTGAAAAAACATCCTGGAGGAGATCGAACAGGCACCCACATGTCTCGGGCAAAAATCACATCTGAACTTGCTAAAGTTATCAATGATGGCTTATATTATTATGAACAGGATCTATGGATGGAAGAAGATGAAAACAAACACACAGCCATAAAGGTAATTGTTTCTGGCCAACATCTTTCTACTGATGCTTTGTTTTGATTGTATGTTGCTGTTTATATTTTCTTAGACTTGAGGCTCTATTTTATGAAATGTTGAATATAAATACATTATATTTAACTTGAAAAATTCCTGGAAATATACCTGATAATTACCACCTGAGGAATCATTTTATGAAAGTAACAGCGTGATGAATACCGTAATTACAAAAGAAAATTAGCGCTCACTGACTTAAACCCTTGCTTTTTTTTTTTTTTTTTTTTTTTAGGTGAAAATACTAAGAACGCCCTTTCTCATATGAAAGAATAAAAACAAGTTACTGTGGACAGGCTTAATTTATATGTTCATTACTTACCTGGCTATCACCCCAGCTGTATGAGCCAGTGGCTTTAGAGAGCACTCTTCTTGCCTCTTTCTGTTTTCCCCACTTAGTCTATGGTGCATGATCTAAGGTAGTGGAAATGGTTGTGGACAAACTATAAATGACTAAACTGGATGATTGTCTCTCTTGGTCTAGTCATTACTGTGGTGCTAGGGTTACTTTTTACAATCTTGTCCTAATTTTTTTTAACTTCTTGCATTTCACCCCAAATCCTGGTTCCTATCCTAGTTATTAAGGTAAAATAGAGAACCAGAATAGTTTATTAGGTATCTGCATTCCTTCAGTATGAATTATAATGGTACAGATATGGGGATAAAAGGGATCTTTTTCTGCTATTAAGTTTATCAGAAAAGCCCCAATAGTTAAATATTTGTTTTCAGGAGAGGGTGTAATAAGGGAAATTTATATAACATTATATGCCAAATAGGAAACTGATCTTGGTTGGAAATAAAGTTGTAGGAAGAAAAGCTAGCCAATTAGTGGCTGAGTAGAGGAGACTGCCTGTCGATGGGGCTTCATATCATCAACAAGAAGTGTGCTAGCCTTCTTGGCTCCTCATTTCTTTTCTTCCTGGAATCCCCAGTACTGCTTTTAGCCTTCTGTAACCACTACCTTCTTGGAGGACCTGCCTCAGGCTATGATAGCTTGTTATGTGACTTAGAGCCTGAGCAGTTCTCTGCCTGTCCTACTACTGTGGGAAAGGAAGTGTGTTTTTATAATGCTTCTCAGTTGAAAGTCTTTCCTAGTGTTAAGCATTGCTATTTTATTTGTAATACTTAGGTTCTGTAAGTAATACATATCTTAAATCCTTTTAGAACAGACATACTAGTACATTCTACTAATAATCAGTTAAAATTATCCTTCCCCCATTCTCTATCCCTTTACCCAGCTTTGTTTTTCACCATAGCATATATCATTATCTGTAATTCTATATATTTTACTTACTTTTATTCTCTTGGAGAAAAAACCATGAATGTAGTACCAGTGACAATAGGATTTTTTTCTATTTTGTTCATTACTATTGTATCTCTAGTGCTAGAATAGTTTCTGGCACAAAGAAATGTTCAATTCATGTTTGTTGAAGTGGATAAATAAATTATGGAGTAAACATTATGTATTAACCAAAGGAACCCAACCATTGTGTATAATATTTGTTCTGTGGGAAAATGTTATCAGTCTTCCAAGTAACAAATTTGTAAGCCAATTTGAGAAACATTCTATTTGTAGGTGATTATTTCCTTAAATTGTAGACAACAATAATTAAAAGCCATGTATTGAGTTCTTGAGGCATGTGCTGATCTTATTCATTAAATATTCATGGAAAGTAATCTTGGCTTATATAACTTTAACCATTATAATTGCAGATATGTCTTACTTTGACCTGATTCTTATGTACATTCCCATCATTTAACTCATCCATTTTGGTTCTGATTCTGTCTTCTACATGTAGTATCTCATTAGACTTGTACTTTTCCTGTGGGTCTGCTTAAAGGGAGAGAAATCAGTCATTTAACATATACTCATTGAATGCTTACTATGTGCCAAACACTGCTTAGAAACTGGGCACAGGGTGAGAAGATAACAAATAGGGTTTCTACATGCCTAGAACCTACAGCTAATTGGGGGAACAGACTTAAAAATAAACCCACAATAAGTACTTAATCACAAATTACAATAAATACTCTAAAAGAAAAAAACAGGATGCTATTTCATTGAGTAGTCAGGGAAGGCCTCTGAGAAAGTCAGTAATAGTGAAATGTGAAGTGGAAGTAGGACATAACCAAGCACAGAGTAGGGAAACAGTATTCCAGGAAAAGGGAACAGTAAATGTCAAGGATCTGTGGCAGGAAAGAATTTGGTGTATTTGAGGAACTGGAAAAAAGGTCAGTTTGCCTACGGTATTATATAAAATGTTAATTATAGATGAATAGGCAGGAGTCATCATTTATGCACCATGTTAAATAATGTGGAATTTATCTAAAGTTCAAATGCAGTACCTTAGGTTTTGCAAAGGCATTGTGACATCTAATTTTTATTTTTAATGATCACTCTGGTTGTTTCGGCACAGAATGGATTGTACAGGGACAAGAGTGGGCAGAAGAAATCCAGTTAAGAGGCTGTCCATATAGAAGATGAATTGGTCGGCTAAGACAAACAGGTGGCAGAGGAAATATAGAAGTGAGAAGACCCGTCTCATCTGAGCCTTGAGGAATGATTATATAGGAGTTGTATAGGAAAGTGTGTTGTTGTGGAAGTCAAAAGCTGGCTCTAAGAGAAGAGAATAATCAGGTGTGTCAGCAACTTTACAGGTTGAATTAGATAGGAATGAAAAGTATGCCAAATTGATAGGGCAGTTTATTACTCGTTTTTGACCTCTGCAAAAAGAGTTTTGGTGGATCCAGAAGCTACGTTGAACTGGACCAAAGAGTGAGTAAAGGCTTTATTCTGTTTTTGGCATATATTTACTGCTGAAGACTACTAAAATGATAGACTTATAGGTAAGAAAATATCTGCTTAAAATCTTTGAAGATATGTTAGGTAAGTTATTATCAGGATAAAACTATACAGAAGTGAAGTACTGAAACTTAGTTTTACCCTTAGGACCCTTTGTAGAAGCTACCCAAAACGGGTAAAAACCATAAACTCAGGGACCAGCCAAAATTGTGGATTCCCATAGGATTTCTTTTCCCATTTAATTGGTACCCGAAAGTGCACCAAGATCTCACAAATCACTACTAAAGAACTTACTCATGTAACCAAATACCACCTGTTCCCCAAAAATCTATGGGAAAAAAAAGATACCCCAAAAGAATACACTTACAGTGGACGAACTAAACTTGTTTCCTACCTACTCCCCTAAGGGACTCTATAAAGAATATTTTTCTGGCTGGTGCTGTGGCTCACGCCTGTAATCCCAGCACTTCGGGAGGCCGATGTGGGCGGATCACGAGGTCAAGAGATTGAGACCATCCTGTCCAACATGGTGAAACCCCATCTCTACTAAAAATACAAAAATTAGCTGGACATGGTGGCGCGTCCCTGTAGTCCCAGCTACTCGGGAGGCTGAAGGCACAAGAGTCACTTGAACCCGGGAGGTGGAGGTTGCAGTGAGCGGAGATCACGTCAATGCATTCCAGCCTTGTGACAGAACAAGACTCTGTCTCAAAAAAAAAAACAAAAAAAACAACAAAAACAGAATGTTTTTCTGGTTGTGCTGAGCAGAATAGGGAGGAAAAAATTGGGCTAGACGTTGTATTCATGCAACCCAAGTTCATACTCTCTGGGTGACTAAAGGAAGCACTAGTTGTAAATTTAATGTGATTGTGGTCTCTTAGTTTCCCAGACACCTAGCATATGAAAATAAAGATTTTTTGTGTATGAAAATATTCACCTTTATCTTAGACCTCCTTTATTCACATTATATTGCAAGGAAAGTTAGCAGCACGTAAAGTGAATAATCTAAAAAGAAAGTGAGATCTCGCATGTGAGAATGAGCAAAAGTAACAGGCAGCAGAAACATACCTTAAAATAATCTTTTTTTTTTTTTTTTTTTGAGATAGAGTCTCGCTCCGTCACCCAGGCTGGAGTGCAGTGGCACCATCTCAGGTCACTGCAACCTCTGCCTCCAAGGTTCAAGTGATTCTCCTGCCTCAGCCTCTGAAGTAGCTAGGATTACAGGCATGTGCCATCACACCTGGCTAATTTTTTATGTTTTTTGTAGAGATGGGGTTTCACCATGTTGGCCAGGCTGGTCTCAAACTCCTGACCTCAAGTAATCTGCTTACCTCGGCTTCCCAAAATGCTGGGATTACAGGTGTGAGCCACCATGCCTGGCCCCTTAAAATAATTTAGATAGTCAGATTATTAAACAAAATATGCAGTAGCTAGGCTTACTGTGTTTAAGGAAATAAAAATATGTGTAGAGAAGAAGAAATCCTAAAGAATAACCTTAGAACTTCTGGAAGTAAAAACAATTATGATTAAAATTAAGAACTAAATCAATTGAAGGGATTAAACAACAGATTAGACAGAATTAGAGAATTAGTCAATTGGAAGACTGTTCCTAAGAATTTATTCAGAAATTTCCACAGAGTAGCAAAGAGATAGAATATATGAAAAGAGGGTACAGAATGATTTTCTACAGTCTTTGCTATTGGTTGGTAAGTTTTAATCAAGTTTTGTAATTTAACATCTGGTAGATTTTATTATAAAGCTTTTATTTGTTTTTTTTTTTTTTTTTTTTTAAAAAAGGTAAGCCAGAAACTTGGAATATAGGGTAATGGAGAAGGTCTAAAATACACATGTAGTCAGAGTTCCAGAATGAAAGGGTAGAGAGAATGGGGCCAAGTCATTATTATAAGAGGCAATTAGGACCTCTACAGAACTGAGGAGAGGTGTCAGAGTTTAGCCAGAAAAAAAAGACAGATTACTTTCAAGAAAGAAGAATCATTAGACAGCTGATAGCTAGTTTCCCAACAGTGACAACCAATAGACATTGGAATGATAGCTTTAATTTGCCAAGGGAAAATAACTATCAACTTATAATTGTAGGCCTTGCAAAAATATCTTTCAGTAAGAGTGTAGAATATGAGAAATGGCCACCAGCAGAGCCTCATGAAAGAAGATCCCAAAGGGTAGAATAAAAGTGATTTTACCTATCAGAGACACAGAAAGGACTGCAGAACAAAACAAGTAATAAATACATGAATAAACCTAAGTGAATATTAACTGTATAAAGCAATTATTATGTCTTATAGATTTACTATAACAACAAACTGGGAGAGAGAGCAGTAAATGAATCTAATATTTAAATGTAACTTCATAGCTGGAAAAAGGGTACTGATTAAAGTTATTAAAGTTTGCAAATTGCAGTTTGAAGGATACATATTTAATTGACAAGGTGATCTAAGTTCATATGGAAATTTCAGGAACCATAGTAGTCAAAACACTTAAAAAATAACAAAATTACGGTCGGGCACAGTGGCTCACGCCTGTAATCCCAGCACTTCGGGAGGCTGAGGTGGGTGGATTACCTGAGGTCAGGAGTTGGAGACCAGCCTGACCAACATGGTGAAACCCTGTCTCTACTAAAAATACAAAATTAGCCGGGCATGGTGGTGCGTGCCTATAATCCCAGCTACTTGGGAGGCTGAGGCAGGGGAATTGCTTGAACCTGGGAGTTGGAGGTTGCAGTGAGCTGAAATTGCGCCATTGCACTCCATCCTGGGCAACAAGCGTGAAAACTCGCAAAACAAACAAAAAACAAAATTGAAGGACTCGTATTTTATGATTTCAAAACTTACTACAAAGCTACAGTAATCAAGATAGTGGTACTATCATAAGGATGAACGTATAGATCAGTGGAATAAAACTGAGAGCCCAGAAATAAACATGTCTGTTTTCAACTGACTTTGCAACAAATGTGCCTAGACCATTCAGTATGGAAAGAATAGTTGTTTCAACAACTGGGACTCTGTCAACTTGATATCTACAAACAAAAGAAGGAAGTTGGGTCCCTCCCTATCTTACATCATGTATCAAAATTAACTTGAAATGAATTAAATTCATAAATTTAAGAGGAAAAAGTATAAAACTCTTAGAATAAAATGTGTAAAATCTTCACGACCTTGGATTTGACGGTGGTTTTTCGTATGAGACTAATAGCACAAGCGACAAACAATAAAAACAGGTAAATTGGACATCATCAAAATTTAAAAATTTCGAATCTCAAAGGACACCATACAGAAAGTGAAAAGCCAGTACAGATGTTCCTCAGATTATGCTGGGGTTACATCCTTATAAACTCATCATAAATTGAAAATATACTGTTAAACCGAAATGTATTTAGTACACCCAACCTACCACACATCATAGCTTAGCCTAGCCTACCTTAAACATGCTCAGAGCACTTACGTTAGCCTTAGTTGGGCAAAATCATTTAAACACAAGGCATATTTTGTAATAAAGTATTAATAGCTTATATAATGTATTGATTACTATACTGAAAGTGAAAAACAATGGCTCACTGCTGCTGCCCTGCGTTGCAAGAAAATATACCACATATTGCTGGCCTGGGAGAATTTAAAAATTTGAAGTACAGTTTCTTCTACTAAGTGCCTCTTGCTTTCACAACATTGCAAAGGCAAAACCATAAGTCAAACTATCATAAGCCTGGGGCTGTTTGTACAAAAAAACACAATACAATTTACATTGGCACCCAAATACATGAAATAGTTATAAATCTGACAAAATATGTACAGGATCTATATGAGGATTACTACAAAACCCTGATGAAAGAAAAAGGGGCTGGGCGCGGTGGCTCATGCCTGTTATCCCAGCACTTCGAAAGGCCGAGGTGGGCGGATCACGAGGTTAGGAGATCGAGACCACCCTGGCTAACACAGTGAAACCCCGTCTCTACTAAAAATAGAAAAAAATTAGCTTGGTGTGATGGCGGGCACCTGTAGTCCCAGCTACTCAGGAGGCTGAGGCAGGAGAATGGCGTGAATCGGGGAGGCGGAGCTTGCAGTGAGCCAAGATCGTGCCACTGCTCTCTAGCCTGGGCGACAGAGCGAGACTCTGTCTCAAAAAAAAAAAAAAAGAAAAAGAACCCAAAAAATCAGCTGGGCATGGTGGCACGTGCCTGTAGTCCCAGCTACTCAAGAGGCTGAGGCAGGAGAACTGATTGAACCCGGAAGGCGGAGGTTACAGTGAGCTGAGGTCACACACTGCAGCCTGGGCGACAGAGCAAGACTCCGTCTGAAAAAAAAAAAAAAGGAATAAGTAAATAAATCGAGAAACATTCCATGTTCATGTTATAGATAGGAAGACTCAATAATGTCATGTCAGTTCTTTCCAACATAACCATAGATTCTGTGCAGTTTTTGGTCTTGTTAAATTGAGATGCATTTATTATACCCAATCAAAATCCCAGCAAATGATTTTGTGGATATCTCCAGAGGCAAAAAACGCCTAAAAACCCCAGAATAGCTAATACAACATTGAAAATTGGAAGATGACAGTACCTGACTTCAAGATTTACTGTAAAGCTACAGTAATGAAGGCAGTACAGTATTGGTGCAAGAATAGACAACTAAATCAATAGAACAGAATGGAAAGTGCAGAAATAGACCCACACAGATGCAGTCAACTGATGCTTGACAAAGAAGCAAAGGCAATACAATAGAGAAAAATCTTTTCAACAAATGGTGCTAGAACAGCTGAGCATTCATGTGGAAAAAAAAATGAATCTTCACCCTTCAGAAAAATTAAAGTGGACGGACAATCGTCCAAAATGTAAAAGACAAAACCATAAAAGTCCTAGAAGATGATCTAAGAGAAAATCTAGATGACCTCGGGCTTACCATGACTTTTTAGATTCAATACCACAACAATCCATGAAAGAAATAATAAGCTAGAATTCTTCAAAATTAAGAACTTCTGCCCAGTGAAAGATACTGTCAAGAGAATAAGGAAGGCCAGGTGCAGTGAGTGGCTCATGCCTATAATCTCAGTACTTTGGGAGGCTGAAGTGGGAGGATTGCTTGAGACCAGGAGTTTGAGACCAGCCTGGGCAACATAGTGAGACTGTCTCTATGAAAAATTTTTTTAAAAAAGGAGAGAAGCCATTGACTGCTAGAAAATATTTGCAAATGACAAATCTGATAGAGGGCTATTATTCAAAATATACAAAGAACTATTAAAACTAAGAAAACAGAACCCAATTTAAAAATGGTTCACTAAAAAATAGTCGATAGACCAGTTTATTGAAGAAAAAAAGGAAAAACTATTGAAAGACCTGAGCTGACACTTCACCAAAGAAGATAAACAGCAAATATGCGTATGAAAAGATGCTCAATATCAAATAACATTAGGGAGCTGCAAGTAAAAACAACAATGAGATACTACTGTAGAGTGATTAGGAGTGCCAAAATCCAAAACAATAATGCCAAATGCTTGCAAGGATGTGGAGCATTAGGAAATCTCATTCATTCCTGGTGGCAATGCAAAACAGTACAGCTTCTTTGGAAGGTAGTTTGACAATTTCGTACAAAACTGAACTAAACTAAACTCTTACCAAAGGATCTAGCAAATTTACTCAAATGAGTTTAAATGTATAGCCACACAATAACCTGAACATGGATGTTTATAGCAGCTTATCCATAAATTGTCAAAACTTGGAAAAAACCAAGGTGTCTTTCAGTAGGTGGATGGATAAACAAGCTGTGGTACATTCAGACAATGGACTTACTCAGAGCTCAAAAATGAATGAGCTATCAAGCTGTGAAAAGACATGGAGTCATACAAAGACTTAGTTTATATTGGGTGAAAAAAGCCTATTTGAAAAGACTACATACTGTATGATTCCAACTACGTGGCATTCTGGAAATGGCAAAACTATAGTAATAGTAAAAAGATCAGTGATTGCCAAGGGTTGGAAGGGGAAGAGATGAATGGACAGAGCACAGGATTTTTAGGGCAGTGACACTATTTTCTATGATGTTCTAATGACGGATACATGTCATTGTACACTTCTCAAAACCCATAGAAAATGTACAGGACAATTTTGATAATACTGTTAGTGTTTTCATCTATTGTAACTAATGTAACACTCTAGTGCTGGATGATAGTGTGGGAGGTTGTCTGTGTTTGGGTGCAGGGGGTCTATGGTATACTTTGTACTTTCTGCTTGGTTTTGCTGTGAACCTAAAACTTCTAAAAATACCTAAAAAAAGATAACAGGTTAGGAGAAAATATTTGCAAATCAAAGGAGGGAGGGGCAAAGAGCTTATTTTCTTCTAAAAATTTTTCTTTAAAAAAAGTTTTTACCAGTCTGTGTGTGTTGAAAAATATTTGTAATATACAAAGAGCTCTTACAAATCAATAAGATAAATAACCTTATTTTAAAATGGGCAAACAGGAGTTCAAGGCCAGCCTGGGCAACTTAGTGAGACCCTGTCTCTAAAAAACATAAAGATATAAACTAGGCAGGTGTGGTGGTGTGTGTCTCTAGTCCCAGATACTCCAGAGGTTGAGGCAGGAGGATTGTGTGAGCCCAGGAGTTTGAGGTTACAGTGAGCTGTGATCATGCCACTGCACTCCAGCCTGAGCAATCAAGCAAGTCCTTGTCTCTAAAAAATAATAAATTAATTAAAATGGGCAAAGAATTTGAGTAGACATTTCTTCAAAGAAGATATACATGGGGCCAATAAGCACTTGAAAAGTTGCTTAACATCATTAGCCACCAGGGGAATTGAAATAAAATCGTTGTTATGCCGTGTTATACCCAAAAGGATAACTATAATAAAGAAGACAGATACGCTGACAAGTGTGAGGAAAGGGAGAAATTGGAACCCTCATACTCTGCTGCTGGGAATGTAAAATGATGCATCTGCTTTGGAATACAGTCTGGCAGTTTTCAAAAGGCTAAACACAGGGTTACCATGTAACCTAGCAATTCCACTTTTATGTATGTAATCCAAAGAAACAGACATTTGTCCACACAGATGTCATGTTCTTGTACATGAATGTTCATTTCAGCATTTCCAAAAATGAACAGAACCCAGATTTTTATTAACTGATGTTTGGATGAATGTGGTATATATAGAGTATTTGGCAATCAAAAGAAATGAAGTACTATTTGTTTTTGATTATTATTATTATGTTTTGAGACAGAGTCTCACTCTGTCGCCCAGGCTGGAGTGCAGTGGCGCGATCTTGGCTCACTGCAACCTCTGTCTCTCGGGTTCAAGTGATTCTCCTGCCTCAGCCTCCTGAGTAGCTGGGATTACAGGCACGTCCCGCCACGCTTGGCTAATTTTTGTATTTTTTGGTAGAGACAGAGTTTCACCATGTTGGCCAGGCTGGTCTCAAACTCCTGACCTCAAGTGATCTGCCTGCCTCAGTCTCCAAAAGTGCTGAGATTACAGGGGTGAGCCACTGTGCCCGGCAAATTTTTAAATTTTCATTTTTTGTCTTAAGATCTTTTTTCTCTAACCTGCTTCAGAGAAAGAGAAATGAAGGACTAATACATGATACAATATGAAAGCATTATGAAGACAGTATGTGAAAGGAGCCATCATAAGAGACTACATATTGTAGAGCAGCGGTCCCTAACCTTTTTGATACCAGGGACTAATTTTATGGAAGACAGTTTTTCTGTGGACTGGGGGGCATGGTTTTGGAATAATTTAAGCACATTACATTTATTGTGCACTTTATTTTTGTTATTACATTATAATATATAATGAAATAATCGTGCAACTTATCATAATGTAGAGTCAGCAGGAGCCCTAAGCTTGTTTTTCTGCAACTAGGTGGTCCCATCTGGGGGTGATGGGAGACAATGACAGATCATCAAGCATTAGATTCTCATGAGGATCACGCAACCTAGATTCCTTGCATTTGCAGTTCACAATAGGGTTCATGCTCCCATGAGAATCTAATGCTGCCACTGATCTGGCAGACAGTGGAGCTCAGGCAGTAATGAGAGCGATAGGGAGCAGCTGTAAATACAGATGAAGCTTTGCTCACTTGCCCTCCCACCACTCACCGTGGTTCCTAACAGGCTACAGACCATACTGGTAAGTGGCTAGGAAGAAATGTGGAGTGACTGTTAATGGTTATCAGGTTTCTTTTGGAGGTGATAAAAATGTTCTATAGTTGATTGTGGTAATGGTTGTGAAACTCTGAATATATGAGAAACAATTGAATTGTATACTTCAGTGAATTATACTATATGTGAATTATACTATATGTGAATTACACATTAATAAAGCTGTTATGAACAACAAATAAATGGAAAGTCATCTCATGTTCATGGATGACTTAATATTATTAACATGTCAGTACTACCCAAAGTATCTACAGCTTCAGTGCAATGCCTATGAAAATCTCAATGGCATTTTTTGCACAGTTAGAAAAAGCCACCCAAAAATTCACATGGAATCTCATGGGGCCTTGAATAGTCAAAACATTATTGAAAAAGAAGAAATTTGGAAGCTTCAGACTTCCTGATTGTTACAGTAATCAAAACCTTGTGGTACTGTCATAAAGACAGACATATGGACCAATTGAATAGACAGTCCAGAAATAAACCCTTATGTATATGGTTAAATGATTTTTTTTTTCTTTTTTGAGACAGAGTTTTGCTCTTGTTGCCCAGGCTAGAGTGCAGTGGTGCGATCTCAGCTCACTGCAACCTCCGCCTCCCAGGTTCAAGCGATTCTTCTGCCTCAGCCTCTCGAGTAGCTGGGACTATAGGCCTGCACCACCACACCCAACCATTGTTTGTATTTTTAGTAGAAATGGGGTTTCACCATGTTGACCAGGCTGGTCTCGAACTCCTGACCTGAAGTGATCCACCTGTCTCAGCCTTCCAAAGTGCTGGGATTACAGGCGTGGGCCACCGTGCCCAGCCTGATTTTTTTTTTTTTTTTTTTAAGATAGTTTCTCACTCTTTTGCCCAGGCTGGAGTATGGTGGCACCTTCACGGCTCACTGCAGTCTTGACCTCCTGGGCTCATGCAATCCTCTCACCTCAGCCTCCAGAGTAGTTGGGACTACAGGCTCACACTGCCACACCCGGGTAATTAATGATTTTTTTTTTTTTTTTTTTTTTTTGTGGACGCAGGGTCTTGTTATACCTGGTCTCAAACTCCTGGCCTTAAGCAGTCCTTCCGCCTTGGCCTTGCAAAGTGTTGGGATTACAGGTGTGAGCTACTGAAGCTGGCCGGGTAAATGATTTTTTTGACAGTGTATCAAGACCACTCAATGGAGAAAGGATAATCTCTTCAACAAATGATATTGGGAAAATTGGGTATCCACATGTAAAAGAAGGAAGTTAGATCTTTACCTTATACCATAAATGAAGATTAATTAACCTGGATTAAAGACTTAAACATATTACGTAAAATTATAGAACATTTAGAAGAAAGCCTTAGGGGAAGGCCTTCATGGTCTTGGATTTGGCAGTGGTTTTTTGGATATCACACTAAAATCACATGTTACAGAACAAATGTAGACAAATGGATTTCTTGAAAATTAAAAATTTATGTGTATGAAAGGACACAGTTAACAGTAGGCAACCTATGGAATGGGAGAAAATATTTGCAAATTATATATCTGATAAGGGATTAGTATCCTGAGTATATAAAGAACTCCTACAAATCAACAAAAAATATAACTTGATTTTAAAAATGGACATAAGACTTGTATAGACAGTTCTCTGAAGGTGATATGAAAATGGCTAATAAGGCTGGGCGCAATGGCTCATGCCTGTAATCCCAGCACTTTAGGAGGCTGAGGTGGGTCAATCACTTCAGGTCAGGAGTTTAAGACCAGCCTGGCCACCATGGCAAAACTCCATCTCTAGTAAAAATACAAAAAAATTAGGGTTGGTGATGCATGCCTGTAATCCCAGCCATTCAGGAGGCTGAGGCAGGGGAATCACTTGAACCCAGGAGGTGGGGGTTGCGGTGAGCTGAGATCGCACCACTGCACTCTAGCCTGGGTGACTAGACTTCATCTCAAAATAAATAAATAAAAAGGATAACAAACATTTGAAAAGATGCTCAAAGTCACTACTCAGAATAGAAATACAAATAAAAAAAATCACAGGATTATCACCTCACACTGATTAGGATGGTTACCATTTAAAAAACCACACAGAAAATAACAATTGTTAACAAGGATTTGGAGAAATTAGAACCCTTGCGAACTCTCAGTGTGAATGTAAAATGGTGCAGCCCTTATGGAATACAGGATGGTAGTTTCTCGAAAAATTAAGGATAGAAATATCATGTTATCCAGCAATACCAATTCTAGGCATATATCCAAAGGAATGAGGACAGGATCTCTAAGAGGTATTTGCATGTCCATGTTCAGAGCAGCATTATTCACAATACCCAAGAGGTGGGAGTAAGCCAAATGTCTTTCAGTGGAGGAATGGATAAACAAAATGTAGTATATACATACAGTGGAGTATTATTCCACCTTAGAAAGGATGGAAATATTGCTGCAACACGGATGAACCTTGAGGACTTTATGCTAAGGGAAATATTCAGTCACAAAAAGACTCAGTCGAAGTATGTTTCCACTTATAGGAGATATCTAACTAAAGTGGTGAAGTTTATAGAAACAAAGTAAGAAGGTAGTTGCCAGGAGCTGAAGGGTGGAGAGAAACTGGGAAAGTGTTTCTTAATGGGTATAGGGTTTTATTTTTGCTAGATGAAAGTTTTGGAGATCTATTGCACAGCAGTGTGAATATATTTAACACTACTGAATTGCACACTTTAAAATGGTTAAGATGGTAAATTTTGTGATGTGTTTTTTTAACACTATTAAAAATTATTTTAAAAATCCAACTACATACCAAATTAAAAAAAAAATAACCAAAAGAAAACTTAATACACATAGGCCGGGTGCGGTGGCTCAGACCTGTAATCCCACCACTTTGGGAGGCCAAGGTGGGCGGATCACCTGAGGTCAGGAGTTCGAGACCAGCCTGGCCAACATGGCGAAACCCCATCTCTCCTAAAAATACAAAAATTAGCTGGGTGTGGTGGTGCACGCCTGTAATCCCAGCTACTCGGGAGGCTGAGGTAGGAGAATTGCTTGAGCCTGGGAGGTGGAGGTTGCAGTGAGCCGAGATCACGCCATTGTATTCCAGTCTGGGAGACAGAGCTAGACTCCATCTCAAAAAAAAAAAAAAACAAAAAACAAAACTTACATATTTATAGCAGATGGAAGACTTACAAAGTTGACTTAGAGATAAAAAGCATTATTAGTGTGAAAGTGTCATATAATGATAAAAAGTGAAGTTTATCAGAGGAGATAACTTCAAATTCAATGTATTTAATATCAAAGCTTCAAATATATGAAACAAAAATTGGTAAAACAAATCCACTGTTGTAATTTACTCTCTAAGTTATTTACTCTCTAAGTAAACAAGGCATAATCAGACAATAAAAAGTAATTTCAGAAATGTTTTGCCTAAGAACTGCAGAGCATGTGTTCTTTTTAAATATATACATGGTACGTAGACCTCCACTGGTCTATAAAGTGAATTCCAAGGCATTTATATTACACAAAGCACATTATTAGTGGAATTAAACTGGTGATTTTATTTGTTAATTTTTAAATATTTTTGTAGAGATGAGGTCTCACTATGTTGCCTGGCTGGTCTTGAACTCCTGGCCTCAAGAGATTCTATGGCCTTGCCCTCCCAAAGTGTTGGGATTACAGGCATGCCACACTGCACCTGGTCAAGCTAGTGATTAATAATAATAAAAGTGAACGTAATAAATTCCCATATTCCCAAAAACAATATGTTTTTAAATTAAATAACTCAGCATTCAAAGAAGAAATTAGTGGAAATTAGAAAATATGAATTGAATGACAACTAAAGTTAAAAAGTGCAGCTAAGGCAATAGGCTTAAATGCAAATATTAGGAAAAACACTTGAAATTAATAGGCCAATTACCAATATTATCTTGGCTTTATTTAAAACAAACTCCCCCAACAGGTTGCAGTGAGCAGAGATTGTGCCACCGCACTTCAACCTGGGCAACAGAGCAAGAGTCCATCTCAAAAAACACAAAAAACAAAAAACAAAAACTCCCCCAATTCTCAAAGACAGAGCAAAAGCGTCTCATTCATGTTACCTGACATTGGCTGTGGGTCAGCTATTACAGCTCTGTATGTTTGGTTCTTCTCCAATTGTCTTCTCATTTGGGGATTAATTCCAAAACAGCAGTTGCTATACAATACATGCTTATTCATGTGGCAGAGGGGAAGAACAAGAGGCAGAGCCAAATCTTAGTTATATTTGATGTTGCTGCTTATATGTGCTTTATGTGCATTTTTTATATTCCATTGACTATATAGCCAATCCTATATAGGCTGGGGAATATATATTTTTTCCTTCCATTTGGTATTTATTTTTTAGTGATACATAATAATTGTATATATTTATGGGATACATGTGATATTTTGATACATGCATACAATGTGTAATGATCAAATTAGGGTAATTTATGTATCTATCACCTTAAACATTTACCATTTCTTTGTATTTGAATGGGGGATATATATATACATACACACATTATATATATACACAAACGTGTGTGTATATATATATATATATATTTTTTTTTTAGGGGGGTTGGTGACAGAATTTTGCTTTGTCTCCCAGGATGGAATGCAGTGGCATGGATCTCAGCTCACTGCAACCTCCGCCTCCTGGGCTCAAACAGTGCTTCAGCCTCCTGAGTAGCTGGGACTACAGGCATGCACCACCAAACCTGGCTAATTTTGGAATATATATTCTTAAAAGGCAGGTGACAGTGGTGAATATGCATAATCTTCTCTTCTGGGGAATATGAGGATTGAACAACATAACAGAATCTGCTATAGCATTGATCTCAAGAAGTTAGGAAAAGAATTAGCGATATAAACCCCCATAAAAAATATGGAAGGAAATAAATAGCAGAATTTAATTCATTACATCTAACACACAATAGAGGATTAATCATATCGGGACTTAATTTTTCAAAAAGGCTAGAATTAAGCTTAAAAAAAGAAAATAGATATTTTACATGGCATGCAATAGGTGATATAGTTACTAACCATACAGAAATTTTAAAATGTAATTTTAGAGCAATAAATTTGAACATTTTTATAAAGACAGATTTCTAGAAAAGTATATAACTTCAAAATGGAGTGGAAAAGAAAGTCTGGATAATGCTATGACAATTTAAAAATCTTCAAACTCTATAATAACTTTAAATATAGATATTTTATTAACATCTTTTTATGATTGGAATGAATAATTTCAGGAATGCACAAATATTTCCAGAGAATAGAGCTAATAATAAGTCAAATATTTGTGGAAAGGGTAGTGGTGGGGGAGAACACTTATGAGAAGAACGTATCTTTGGTACCTGAACTGTACATAAGAAATTAGAATTCATGAGAACATGAATGAGAGTCAGGCATTACCTAGGTATAAAAAGGTTAAACAGCTGGGCATGGTGGCTCATGCCTGTAATCCCAACCCTTTGTGAGGCCAAGCCAGGTGGATTACCTGAGGTCAGGAGTTCAAGACCAGCCTGGCCAACGTGGTGAAATCCCATCTCTACTAAAAATACAAAATTAGCCGGGCATGGTGGTAGGCACCTGTAGTCCGAGCTACTTGGGAGGCTGAGGCATGAGAATCGCTTGAACCTGGGAGGCAGTTGCATTGAGCCGAGATCATGCCACTTCACTCCAGCCCGGGCAACAGAGTGAGACTGTCTCAAGAAATAATAATTTTAAAAAGTCTAAACAATATTTTAGTAAACCAAATATAGCAGTTTTTTAAAAAATAGATAACCAAGTTGTGTTCATTTGAAGATCATGAATTAATTGTACATAAGAAAAGTTAGTAAAGGAAATTCACATTAATGGATTGAAGAAAGATTGTGATCACTTGAATAAAAAAGAAAAAAATAGAAGAGAATAAAGAAAAATATTTGAGGTGATTGATAACCCCATTACCCTGATGTGATCATTACACACTGTATACTGGTATCAAAATGGCACATGTACCCCAGAAGTATGTACAACTAATATACATATATCCGTTTTTTTAAGAAGCATAAAAAGTCCCCAAACCAGTAACAGTCTAGGCATTAAAGAATGTCTGTAAGTCAGGCATAGTGCTATGCCCCTGTAGTCCCAGCTATTCTAGAGGCTAAGGCAAGAGGATCCCTTGAGCCCAAAAATTCAGTGCTGTAGTGTGCGATGATCACAGGTGCGATGTAGTGTGCACCTGTGAATGGCCACTGCACTCCAGCCTGAGCAGTATAGTGAGGCACCATCTCTTAAAATAGAAGAAAAGAATCTGTAAAGTAGATTTACTAAATGCTTGTAACTGTGTAACTGTTAAAAACAAAAAACAGTATAAGATCGTGCCATTGCACTCCAGCCTGGGTGACAGAGTGAGACTGTCACCAAAAAAAAAAAAAAAAAAAAAAAAAAAAGATTCAGTATACTGCTTATAAGACATGAACAAACTTTTTACAAAAGAAGAAGTCTAAATGACTGAGAACACGAAAAGATGTTCAACATTATTAGTCAAGGAGATGAAAATATTTCAATGAAATAGTTCATAAAACTTATATTAGCAATGTTAAGACATCAGATGGTAAGTAGAGTTTGGGAGTATTTGGAGCAAGAACCTCAATCTGTCTGTGGGAATAAAAAATGGTAAACCATATGCTATGATCCACCATTTCCACTCAGGAATATATTCTCGAGTTGCATTGTTTAGATATAGTAGATATTAACCACATGTAGTTATTGAGCCCTTGAAATGTGGCTAGTCAAAATAGGATGTGTTTTAAATGTAAAATACTGGATTTTGAAGACTTAGTAACAAAAAGGAATATAAAATATCTCAAATTTTAATAATTATTGCATGTTGAAATAGATTAAATATTTAAAATGTACATCTTTGTATATTTTTTGTAGTTATGGGAAATTTAAGATTACATTGTGTTTGTATTGGCTGGCACTACCCTGGAGGAATTTAGATGTGTTCACCAGGAGCAGTATGTAATAATATAGCAGAATAATTAATTATAGTCACAAATTGAAAATATTTGAAGTATCTATCAGTACTTGACTATGTCATCATTATAGTAGTGAAAAGTAGCTATATAGTAGAGAAAAAAATGATTGCCATACACATCTTTATGAATACATCTAGAAAACAATGCTGAATGAAAGAAGTGAGTGTTCATACACAATATGACTCCACAAAACTCAAGAACAGATCAAATGAAACATGATTTTTTAGGTACACTTAAAGTATATAGATGGTTGCATAAAGAAAAACCTGGAATAATTATTACATAAGTCAGAATTTGTTCATTGTGGGGGCTGGGGGGAGGTGTAGGATACTCCGAAGTTTCTAAAATACTAACAGTTGTGTTTCTGGTAGTTGTTACATGAATGCGTTATAAGTTGCACATGTATATTTTATGCATTATTCTAGAAGACATATTTCATAACAATACTAAAAGGCTAGAATTAAAGGGGAATGGGTAGTACAAAAGAGGCAGGCCAAAGCTGATTTATTTACTTCTTGAAGCTGCCAGATTGTTGTTCCTTGGTCTAAAGTCAAGGTAGGTTAATTGTCTCTGTTTTTTTTTTTTTTTTTTGGCAGAGTCTTGCTCTGTCGCCCAGGCTAGAGTGCAGTGACATGATGTCGGCTTACTGCAACCTCTGCCTCCTGCGTTCAAGCAATTCTCCTGCCTCAGCCTCCCAAGTAGCTAGGATTACAGGCATGCACCACCATGCGTGGCTAATTTTTGTATTTTTAGTAGAGATGGAGTTTCACCATCTTGGCCAGGCTGGTCTCGAACTCCTGACCTCGTGATCCACCTGCCTCGGCCTCCCAAAGTGCTGGGATTACAGGCATGAGCCACCACACCTGGCCAATTGTTTCTGCTTTTTTGCGTCCAGCTATTTGTCTTCCTTTCCAGTGGTCTGCTTGAGTGGTATAAATCTGTACAGTATTGAAGGCTTTGTTAACATAGGATGTAGAGATCAGACGTCCATTCCAAAAATGTGCTGGTAGGCCTTTACGTCTTATCATTGGTATCATTGGCTAGCATCTGGGCTCATGAGCTCAGGAATTCCCTGGTCTACTATCTCATGATACCTTCCCCTAACTATAAATGTTTAATTTGTATCTACAGAATAAGAGAGAGAGAAACGCATTGCAACGAGTTGCTCAGTATTCTATCCTCTGCCCAAGTTGCTTGTGTAGAAACTGAAATATGCTAATGTGTTTATCTCCAACATTTTAGGAAGAACCTTCAAATTTGAAACTTCTGAATCACATCTGCTAGTCACTTAATCTCATCGTTAGGCTCATTGCATTTACAGTAGTGAAATATACCAGTTTTGTCCAGTACTACTTATAGTATTATCAGGTGAACTTACACTCCTCACTGGTGGCCTAAACATCAGTTCCCAGAATTTTTCTGGGAGGTACTTAGCTTTGTGGTATTTGAGAGAACATTTCCAGTTGTTAGATGATTGAGACCATAGCAAGCACATTGTTGAGAGGTTATACTCTCAACAAGAAAGCCCACCTCTAGTGGCTTTCTTCTGCCTTGACCCAGACAGCATTCTGGAATTATTGGGGTCCTTGAGCCTTGGAAGACTGGATGGCTCTCCTTCACTTTGACTTTGCTGATTACTTCACTCTCTTATGCAGCATTCCCCCTTACAAATGAGGCAAGTCCTTACCTGTATTTATTTCAGATAGTGAAAGGAACTTCAGTTGTGGCAGAGTATTTGGTATAAAGGTGGACATGCTGTACACGTTTATCAGGAGATGGCTGGCAGACAGAAACAATAACTTCATACTGACGTCAAGAGGAGAGTCATGTAAACTTCCTGTCTCCTCACCACCACTTGAGCTGACCTTTTCTCCTCATTAGAGAAGTACACCAAGTTGAGAACCTGTCTGGCAAAGCTTGTTCTTGACCAGCAGTCAACTATGTGCAAGTTCCATTGGGAGTGCAGTTCTGGACCAACACCTAACTTCTGTGAATCTCAGGCGGGGATCATTCTTACCCTCTCCACCTCGTGGGGTTGTAAAGAATTTGAAAACTGTAAAAAACTGGGCATATATGAAGAAAGAACAAAGACCAGATGGTTATGTGGGACCAGAAACAATGCTACAAATGGAGGAAAGACCAGGAATTTAAGGAATGTGGAAGCTTAGGCAGCCTTTACATAGAAACTGTGCCATCAAGGTACAGTCTGTGGAGTTCTTCCAGGTGCCACAGTTCCATTATTAGTCCTCTTATGTTGTATATTTCTTTTTTTGTTGTTTTGTTTTGAGATGGAGTTTCGCTCTTGTTGCCCAGGCTGGAGTTCAATGGCGCGATCTCGGCTCACTGCAACCTCCGCCTCCCGGGTTCAAGCTATTCTTCTGCCTCAGCCCCCCGAGTATCTGGGATTACAGGCATGTGCCACCACACCTGGCTAATTTTGTATTTTTAGTAGAGACGGGGTTTCTCCATGTTTCTCAGACTGGTCTGGAACTCCCAACCTTAGGTGATCTGCCCGCCTCAGCCTACCAAAGTCCTGGGATTACAGGCGTGAGCCACTGTGCCTGGGTTATGTTGTATATTTCAAAATGCAAAATTCTTTTACACTCTTCCTAACACCTTACTCTGAAAGACTTCTCAGATCACTTTCCTTTCATGGACAACGTGAGCTCTCAAGTTAACTGTAGTTACTCTCTCTTTAGAAATGGTTTTGAACTAAAGTTCTTTCTGCTGGAGAGTCAAATGAATCAAGAGACCTGATTTTAGAGGCCAGGCACGGTGGCTCATGCCTGTAATCCCAGCACTTTGGGAGGCCGAGGCAGGCTGATCACGAGGTCAAGAGATTGAGACCATCCTGGCCAACATGGTGAAACCCCATCTCTACTAAAAATATAAAAATTATCTGGGTGTGGTGGCACACACCTGTAGTCTCAGCTATTCGGGAGGCTGAGGCAGGAGAATCACTTGAACCCGGGAGGCAGAGGTTGGAGTAAGCCAAGATCACGCCACTGCACTCCAGCCTGGTGACAGAGCAAGACTCCGTTTCAAAAAAAAAAAAAAGAGACCTGATTTCAAGTTTTGCCTCATTATGTAAATGCTAGCCATAACCCCTTGCACAAGTTAGTCCTATATTTCAAATATGGCAGCCTTATAATAAATTGACTCTGACAGGGATTCACTCATTAACATATATTTGTGTCTGCTGTGTACCAAACAGTGTTGGGAGCTGGGAATTTGGTAGTGAACATGACTGACAATTGAAAATACAATCTCTAAATAATTCAAAATGGTGAGGTGGGTGGAGCTAATTAAACTGGAAAATCTAGGCAGAAGAGAACTATCATAATTGACCACTGAATTCAGTTTTGAGCCTCTCGATAAACAAGAGAGAAGAAATGTGCTGAGATATCTCAGTGGAACAGTGGTGGGGGAGAGTGTGAATGAATTAATAAGCAGAAATATGAGTATGATACATTCAAATGTATAAGAGTATATTGCACTCAAATATTGAAACTTGGTATAGGTATTGGAGAAATGACAGTATCTGAACATAGATAAGTTAAGGCACAGGACGTGTGTGTGTGTGTGTGTGTGTATCTATATTAATATGCTTTTAAAGAATGAAAAGTACTAGAACATTTTACATGGTGATGGGAACGGTCCAGTGTAAAGAGAGAATTGGAGATACAGTTGAGAGTAGATAATGGGGCTAAGTTCCTGAAAATACAAGACTAGATAGGATTCGGAGCATGTAGTACAGCGTTTCTCAATCTCAGTACTATTAACATTTCGAACTAGGTGATTCTTTGTTGTAGAAGCTGTCTTATACATCATGGGATGGTTAGCATTATCTCTAGTCTCTACCCACAAGATGCCAGTAGCATCCCCCCACCCCAATCCCATGACAATGAAAAATGTATGGTAGAGGTGTGGACAAAATCAAAACCCAGTTGAGAACCACAGAAGTCAGCCATTATTTGTATTCTTGTTCCCTTGTATGTAATGTGTTGTTTCCCCCTCTGGCTTTCAAGATTTTTACTTTACCATTGATTTTCAGCAGTTTTACTATGATGTGTCTTGGTTTGGTTTTCTTTGAATATATTCAATTTGAGGTTAGCTGAGACTTTTGAATTAGTAATTTGATGTTTTTCATCAAATTTGGGGACATTTCAGTCATTCATTCTTCAAATATTTTTTCTGTTCCTTACTTATTTTTTACTTGGGAATTTACTTACGGGTATATTATACTATTTGATAATATTTCACAGGTCCTTGAGGTTCTTTCTGTTTTTTTTGTTTTGTTTTTTTGAGATATTACCCAGACTTCTTGTGAAATCCTAGGCTCAAGTGATCTTCCCATGTCAGCTTCCTGAGTAGCTGGGATTTCAGGTGTGAGCCACCATGCCTGGTTCTTTCTGTTTTCTGAAATATTTATGTTCTATAGATTGGACTATATTTATCATTCTGTCTTAAACTTCACTAATTTTTGTCTGCCATTTTCATTCTATTTTTAGGCCCGTCCAAGTATAAATTTTTCAGTTCTGGAATTTCCATTTTTTATAGTTTGCATTTTTTGGGCTGCGATTTCCTATCTCTTCACTTATTAAGACCATGTTTTTCTTCTGTTTCTTCATATATATTTATAATAGTTGCTTTGAAGTCCTTGTCTTAAAATCTGACATTTGACATTTGAGAGATCTTGTGATAACATTTGAGCGATCTACTGACTGCTTTTTTATCTTGACTATGGGTTACATTTTCCTATTTATTTTCACTGCTAGTAATTTTTAAAGTTTTATACTGTGCATTATACATATGCTGTAGAGATTATAGATGTCATCTTCCTCTGAAGGATGTTGAGTTTTTTTGTTTTATTGGGCGTTGTAGGCTATACTTGGAATTGTGTAGGCTTATTTTACTCTTTGTTAGATCTGTGGAAAGCCTCTTTAACTTGACAGAACTTAACCTCCAAATTCTGTGTCTCCTCTAGATCTTATCAGGTTTTATATTAGGCTTTGCTAGTGAGTCTAGAGTAGGTCTTATTCTCTATACTCGAGTGTGGACCTTATTCTGTAGCATGGCTTCATTTCTAAGCTGTTATCACAGATGAATGCCCAGAGGGTTAATGAGTAGCTTACAAAGGGTATCCATTCTTAACTGGGCTTGTATGTTCACCATCCCCCAGCACTACTGGACCTTTAGTATATCTGTTCAGCGTAACCACATAGCAGTCACTTTGGGATATGTGTTAGGTAGTCTTTTCCTGAACATTTGTGCTCTGCCTCCAGCCAAGGACACACAGCAGCCTGACCCTCACATGGACTTATTGCCTGCCTCTTCCCTGCATAGATTGTCTCCAGTGCTCTATTCCACAGGTTCCACTGCTTCAACTGTAGTAAATTCTAAAGCACTACCTTCTCAGCTCAGCAGGACAGTTACACTTTGCTTGGGCTGAAGCTTGCTGTGCCATGGTTAGGAAATTGTACCCAGAAAGAGAGCTGGAGTGATCGTGGAGCCCATCTTATGAGTTTTTCTCTCAGAGATCACAGTCTTACATTGCTTTTGTTCAATCCCTAAAAATAGTTGTTTCATAGTCATATCAGTTTTATGGTTATTTACATTAGGAGGCACAGGCTGGTATTGGTTGCTCCATCACAGCCAGAAGCAGAAGACCATACCCATTACATCATAAAATTAAAAAATCTGACAATATTAAGTCTTGGTAAAGAAGTGGTGCAACATGAATTCACACATCACTGTTGGTGTTACATTAAGTTGTTACAACCAACTTTAGTATTACTTATTAAAGTTGATTGTTTATGTATCCTAAGAAGCATCAGTTCCATTTCCACATGTATATATGTATACATGCATTTTTCTAATACACATCAATTCCATTTCTAGTTATGTCTATATGTGTACATATGTGTGTGTATCTTTTGTAGAGAAACTTTTGAATGTGTGGACTATGAGACACATACATATTGTTAAATCTAATAGCTTCATTATGTCTAAAATGGTATTATATGTGTTTTGTATCCAGTGGTATGGTATTTAACAGTGAAATAATTGGTATAGAAATGAAGATGATTTTAAAAACAATGCCAATATAGATCAAATAAGAGAATGGTAAAATGGTGATAGTTGTTGAAACCATGTGATGTGTATATAGGACTTTGTTATACTATTCTATTTTTGTATATGTTAGAAAAATTCCAAAGTAAAGAAGTTTTAAAAGTTTGGTGGATGTTAGCCATATAATATATGCAGAAAATATGATTTTATTAATATACAGTTCCAAAACAGGGGAAATGAAATATATTGCCTAGGGAAACTTTCAAAGGTAATAAATGAAAGAACAATTAGGAAATTGGTCTTGCTAAGGTCAACATGGTGGTTTTTCTGGAGAGAAGGAGGGGAATGGGATTGGGCAGGGGCAAAAAGAGACTTCTAGGATATTGGCAGTGTCCTGTTAACATAGATGGTAGTAGCATGCAGTGTTCATTGTATTAATTTTCATACCATACACATAGGTTTTATACAAGATATTTCAAAACAGAAAAGTTATTTAAAAATAGCTGGATGAAAGAATTTTGAGAGTTTTAGGTTGGCATAATCAAGGGAAGCATCCTAGAGAAGCCTAGAACTTAAAACTAGGTCCTAAATAATGAATATTCTGTATTATAAAACATCTGATCTGGGACCCACTGTTATGCTTAGTATTCCTGATCAAAAATAAAGGACACAGAAGATAACTTCCATTGGAACACATTCTCCTTGATGACAGTGTCTATCCCATTTGTTCACTCATTCATTCATTTATCCATTTATTCATTTAACAGATATTTGAGTAGCTGTTAGGTGCTAAGCATAGTGATAGGCAATTTGTGAACAGTGTTGAGGAGTGATGGAGTTTCCAGTCCCCAGATTCTTTATGATTCTCCTCTTTGTTGAGCTGGGACGAAAGACCTCTTTTGTGTATTTGCTCTGAGGTGTGAACTAGTTAGCCCCAAACAACTGGCTGGCTTCTTTCTTGCCCTTTTTCTAAGACTGCCTGGTTTCTTTGCTCAGATTTCTGTGGCGGAGTCTTTCCCTTTTTCTCACTGCTAAGACAGCGATTGAAAAATTTGCTCTTTTATGCATTCTTTAAAAAATTCCTCCCCTTGATGCATGCAAGAGTTTTGCCTTGATTATTAGGCAATGTTTGGATATATGTACAAAATCAAAACAGAGAATAAGTAGTTTAGCTAGAGAAGGTAGCTGGTGGGCTTGATTTATGAAGGGGAACAGTAAAAAAGAGAAGTTGAGGACAGAAAGTAGTATGGGGTGCTCTAAGTGGGTAGATTGCCTCTTAAATAATGAAATCTGGATGTGTATTGCTAGAACAGTGGCTGAAGAAAATCTTGTGTTTCAAAGAAAGTAGATTGAAGAGTACTTTTTGTGACCCAGAATTCAAAATTAAGAACTTATAAAGTCAATAAATGGAAAACAAATGAGTTTCTGAAGTGTCTTCATCAAATATAGAATTATGGCCAGTAGTAAAAAAAAGAAAAAAGAGTTATGGCCAGTAATTACAATATAATTTATAAAGTTTCTAGTCACTCCTTCATTGATAGAATACAGTAATATGTAAGCACGAATGTGTTTATTAATAGCCTGTTGATATAATTTGTGAAAAAAGTAGTTTACAACTTTTTTTTGAAATTGGCTCCTGAATAATAAAAGGTTTCTTGACATTGATTATCTAATGAGAGCTAAGTATGTGAATTATCTAACAGAGTTCAATATTATTTGGGAATAGGTTTTAGAGCCCTTTTAAGTTGAAAATTGAGAATGATCAAAATATTCCTAATTCTCTTAAATCACCAGTAAAATACATATCACTTTATGCATAGCCTTACACCTTAATATGCATCTAAAGCTGGGCACGGTGGCACATGCCTGTAACCTAGCACTTTGAGAGGCTGAGGCAGGTAGATCACCTAAGGGCAGGAGTTTGAGACCAGCTTGGCCAACATGGTGAAATCCCTCTCTACTAAAAATATAAAAAACTAGCTGGGTGTAGTGGTGGGCGCCTATAACCCCAGCTACTTGGGAGGTTGAGGCCGGAGAATCTCTTGAACCTGGGAGGTGGAGGTTGAAGTGAGCCGAGATTGCGCCATTGCACTCCAGTCCAGCCTGGGCAACACGAGCGAAACTCTTGTCTCAAAAAAAAAAAAAGCTTCTAAATATATATGTAGTAATGTAGCAGGATCATATTTATAAAATAAAGTATTGAAGTGCTTGAATTTTGAAGTACTTGAGCATATTTATAAAGATTCTAATTTGGTGGGTCTTCCTGTCCATAGTCATCTTTCTCTTTAGAAGCTGATTTTAAAAAAAATTTTATTATTTTACTTTATTTCATTTATTTATTTTTGAGATGGAGTCTCATTCTGTTGCCCAGGCTGGAGCACAGTGGCGGGGTCTTGGCTCATTGCAACCTCCACCCTCAGGGTTCAAGCAGTTCTGCTGCAGCCTCCTGAGTAGCTGGGATTATAGGTGCTCACCACAATGCCCGGCTAGTTTTTGAATTTTTAGTAGAGATGGGGTTTCACCATGTTGGCCCGGCTGGTCTCAAACTCCTGACCTCAAGTAATCCACCTGCCGTGGCCTCCCAAAGTGGTGGAGTTACAGGCATGAGCCACTGCACCTGGCCAGAGGCTAATATTTAAAATAATTCTTTCTACTTTTAGTTGTTATTTCTCTATGCTTTTCAACATTTTTGAACATGAAAGGATATGGTAAAACTATACTTGTTTGGGCACTTTTCAGTGGTCAGGACATTATCAAAATGTATTCATCCTTTCGTTAGGTTTTTCTTTCTGTGCATTAACATTAGGGTTTGATTACATCAATGCATACATTCATTGAGTAGAATAGCAGTGGCATTGCTGGCCCATTTAAAAAGTGTTATTATTATTGCTAAACAAGTATAATTGAATTTCTATAAATTAAATGTTAGCACTACAGTACTCTGAAGATTGTTTGGATAGGTGAGGTGGGACCAGATTGCAAAGTGTCTTGAAAGCTATATAGGAATTTAGAATAAAGAGCAATTGCAGTTTTTATAAAGAAAGTGGAATGATCAAAATAGTGGTTTAATAGGTTTATATACATGAGGCATTAACCTAGGTCAGAATAGGGGAGGACAGAAGTTGAGTTAAAAACCCACTTATAATAATCCAAGGGTGAAATGAAGTGCTGAACAAAAGGAATATCGTTTATTTTCTCAACATTCATTAATAACCTACGTGAGAATGAAAAAGTGCCAAAATTGGGAAGAGATTTTAAAGAATCAGTTCATAATACCTTGTGAAAGAAGTAGGGACATTAACAAGGAAAACCTAGGAGAGAATGATCTTGAGATCAGATTTGGAAATGCTGAGTTGATGTCATGGTGTCTATTCATGTAAAATGTCTTTTATCCTCTCTAAATCCTAGAGATGATAAGAAGGCCAGAAATGTAGATTTTGGAGTATTTAGTAAAGAAGGGAGACTTAAAGCAGGAAAAGTGATTGAACTTTTTAAGGTATTAAAGAAAAGGACAGGGAACAATTGAGACAGGAAGTCCACTAGTGGCAATTTGGAGGAAAAAAATAGGTGTGGGCTGGGCGCAGTGGCTCACGCCTGTAATCCCCAGCATTTTGGGAGGCAGAGGCAGGCGGATCACGAAGTCAGGAGTTCGAGACCATCCTGGCCAACATGGTGAAAACCTGTTTCTACTAAAAATACAAAAATTAGCCAGGCATGGTGGCGCACACCTGTAGTCCCAGCTGTTCAGGAGGCTGAGGCAGGAGAATCACTTGAACCCGGGAGGCGGAGGTTGCAGTGAGCCGAGATCGTGCCACTGCACTCCAGCCTGGGCAACAGATCAAGACTCCATCTCAAAACAAAACAACAACAAAAAAAACCATGTGGTTATTATATATAGTTTCACTGAAGAAGCCAAGAAAATAAATGGTGTCTGAGATTATGACCCATAAAGGGACACATTCTATCTCAACTATAGCTTTAATTTTTTTCTTTTTTTTTTTTTCAGACAGGGTCTCACCCTGTTGTGCCTAGGCTGGAATGCAGTGGTGAGATCATAGCTTACTGCAGCCTCAAACTCCTAGGCTCAAGGGAGCCTCTGTCTCAGCCTCCCCAGTAGTTGGGACTACAGGCATGTGTTACCACACCTGACTAATTTTTTACTTTTTTGTGGAGACAGTGTCTCACTGTGTTGATCATGCTGGTCTTGAATTCCTGGCCTCAAGTAATCCTTCCACATCAGCCTCCTGAAGAGCTGGAATTATAGATGTGAGCCACTGCACCCAACCAGCTTTCATATTTTTTCCCCCACTGACTTCTTATTTTAAGGCAGAGAAAATTGCTTGAACCCGAGAAGCAGAAGTGGCAGTGAGCCAAGATCGCGCTGCTGCACTCCAGCCTGGGCAAGACAGCAAGACTCTGTCTTGGGAAAAAAAAATGAATAAATATAAAATAAAAAAATAAAAATCCCTTACTGCTGACCACCTTGGACCTACCATCAGACTGTAATTCACATTGACATGAATAGGAAGTGAGAAAGTTGAAGCACCAAGGGTTCCTTCAAGCAATTTGGCTGAAGGGAAATTCTTGTTGCTTAAACTTCCTCTTTCTAGTCAGACCAATATGAGTTGCAGAGAAATGTAGACTTTGAAAGACAATGTAATTTTCTCACTTAATGTTATGAATATTTTTCTGTATCAGTAATATGCATCTATATTTTATTCCCTCCAAGTCTTCATTTTGAAATATTTCAAACCTTCAGAAAAGTTACATACATAATATGAGGAATGCCAGTGTATTGTTCATCCAGATTTGGCAAACATCTTACCATATTTCCTTTTTTTCTATGTATAAATATATAGGTGCATATATGTACATTTTTTTCCTGAATCATTTGAGAGTTAGTTGTAGACATTATGTCAGCTTATCCTAAAATACATCAGCAAGTGTCTCCGAAAAACAAGTACAGTCTCCTACATAACCAGAATTATCAAAAACATAAGAAGTTTAACATTGATAGAATGCTATTATTGAATATGCAGTTTATATTTACATTTCTCCAGTTGTCTCAGTTGTCCTTTATAATTTGTTTTATTTTTTTCTAAGTTAGTTCCAGACAAGAATCACAGATTGCCTTGAGAGTCATATAATTTTGATGTTCTTTCATTTTGAACAGTTGTGCTGCCTTTTTTTTTTTCTTTTTGGCTATTCATGACATTGATGTTTTTCAAGAGTTCAGGCCAGTTGTTTTGTCCTTCAGTTTGGATTTGCCCAATATCTTTATATGATTAGCTTCAGGTTAAGATTTTTTTTTTTGAGATGGAGTCTCGCTCTGTCACCCAGGCAGGAGTGCAATGGTGTGATCTCGTCTCACTGCAGGCTCTGCCTCCCGAGTTCAAGTGATTCTCCTGCCTCAACCTCCTGAGTAGCTGGGATTACAGGCATGCACTACTACATCTGGCTAATTTTCTGTATTTTCAGTAGAGACAGGGTTTCACCATGTTGGCCAGGTTGGTCTCGAACTCCAGACCTCAAGTGATCTGCCCACCTTGACCTCCCAAAGTGCTGGGATTACAGGCGTGAGCCACCACGCCCAGCCAGGTTAAGTATTTTTGACAAGAACATTACATAGGCAATGTGCCCTGTTTAGTATATGCTCTCCAGAGACATGTGATGTCAGTTACAAAATTTGATGTGGTTAGAATTGGTGATTTGGTCATTTGGTTATGATGATATCTACCAGATTTGCTCACTGTAAATGTACCTTTTCTCCTTTGTAATTAATAAATGATCCTTGGAGTGATATTTTTAAACTGTGTCCCCCAACAGTCTTTATTTATTCAGTATTTTAGCTTCCATTGGTGATTTTTGCTTGAATCAGCTATTATGCTTATTATAAGATGGTGATTTTTTTTTTGAGGTGGACTCTCGCTCTGTCCCCAGGCTGGAGTACAGTGGCGGAATCTCGGCTCACTGAAACCTCCACCTCCTGGGTTCAAGCGATTCTCCTGCCTCAGCCTCCCGAGTAGCTTGGACTACAGGCGCATACCACCACGCCCAGCTAATTTTTGTATTTTCAATAGAGACGAGGTTTCACCATGTTGGCCAGGATGGTCTCAAACTCCTGACCTCGTGATCCACCTGCCTCAGCCTCCCAAAGTGCTGAGATTACAGGCGTGAGCCACTGTGCCTGGCCAACATGGTGATTTTTATTTATTTTTTATTCTTTTATTTTTTAGGTTAATGTTTTTTATTTTTTATTTTTATTTTTTTGTTTAGATGGTGATTTTTAAATTTGTTATTCTCTATACGTCTGTTAGTATTCTTCTATAAAGAAGAACTTTCCTCTCCAATTCATTTTTTATTTTTATATTTTAATTTTCTCCCTTTTCAGTGCTAGTATGGACTCCAACATGGATTTCTATCCATTCTTGTCCTCATTCATTTTGATGTTTAGAATATCTCAAACCTAGTCAGGTTAGAGCTCTCTCAAGATGGCTCCTGCTTATAACCAGCATGTCCTCATCTGTTCAGCACATTTATATTTTATGGCACAACAAAGTGGTCTTCTTGCCCTCTTTCTTTTTTACTTTTGTTTTTTAATCGTGATAAAACACACAACAGGATGTATTATTTTACAGCTTTAAGTTCACAATTTTGGTTTGCCTTTTTTTTTTTTTTTTTTTTTTTTTGAGATGGAGTTTAGCTCTCGTCACCCAGGCTGGAGTGCAATGGTGCAACCTTGGCTCACTGCAACCTCCACCTCCTGGGTTCAAGCGATTCTCCTGTCTCAGCCTCCCAAGTAGCTGGGATTACAGGTGCCCGCCAGCACACCCAGCTCATTTTTGTATTTTTAGTAGAGACGGGGTTTCACTATGTTGGCCAGGCTGGTCTTGAACTCCTGACCTCAGCTGATCTGCCTGCCTCGACCTCCCAAAGTGTTGGGATTACAGGCATGAACCACCACACCTGGCCTTGGTTTGCCTTTTATTTATTTATTTATTTATTTATTTATTTATTTTTGAGACAGAGTCTCAGTCTGTCGCCCAGGCTGGAGTGCAGTGGCGCGATCTTGGCTCACTGCAACTTCCGCCTCCCGGGTTCAAGCGATTCTTCTGCCTCAGTCTCCTGAGTAGCTGGGACTACAGGTGTGCACCACCACGCCTGGCTAAGTTTTGTATTTTTAGTAGAGATGGGGTTTCACCATTTTGGCCAGGCTGGCCTCGAACTCCTGACCTCGTAATCCATCTGCCTTGGCCTCCCAAAGTGCTGGGATTACAGGCATGAGCCACGGTGCCTGGCCAGTTTGCCTTTTAAAGTGGTTTATCCCTGGCCTACTTCTCTTATTATTTTGATAGCTTGTCTAGAAATGATAGACTCTATTCTTAAGTTTTGGGTTTTTATTTATTAACTGTATGCTAATGACTCCCTTGTGTCTTTGTGAGACTCTAGAACTATATTACCGGTAGCCTACTAAATTCTCCAGTTATTTGTCTTATGTTTCATAGGCATCTTTTTTGTATTCTGTCTCTCATTTAAAAAAATGAAAGAAAACCTACCCCAAACCTATATTTTTTATTTTGCTTGGATGCCTTAGGAATCCCCATCCACTTATCGTAACTTCTAACATGCAGTTTGTCACTAGGTCCTATCAGTCCTTTCATATTCATTCCTACTGCCATGCGTCATCTCTCTATAGAAGTTGTATAGGATGTTATTGGCTCTAGTTCATTCTCTTTCTAGCTTAACTCTTGTCAGAGTAGTCTTTCCTCCTTATTTCTCATTTCATTTTTTTTTTTCCTAGCAAATTAGATAATTTACTACAAGTCCAAGAAGCAGTTATTGATTTTAGGCAAGGCTTTGTATAAGACACCAAAGAACGACTTTGCTTTTCTTTACCCCTATCTTTGGTGTACTTTCCTCTGTGTTAGCTTCATTTTCAGTTATGCTTTCTCTGAGTGGGAGCAACGGTGGCCATTGATGGTTTCAGTCTTACATTATTTTCAAAGTAAATGATTCCAAGGAAAATCCTTCATCCTTCTAAAATCCTTCATCATCGTAAAATATAAATATGATTACTTCTCAATTTTTCTTAATTCTATTCAGTGGTTCCTCACCCCCTCCAGAATAAAGTTCAAATTCTTTGGCAAGCAAGAATTCATGAATTCTTGATTTGGCTTTTACATATTTTCATTGTCCTGTTGCTCTCTGCTTTAAAATTTATATCCATAAATACCAAGTTGGATGTGCAGTTTCCTCTGCCTGCAGTGGCTTTTCACATTGTTTACTTGCCAAACTCCTTATCTTTTAGCTAAATAAACCCCAGTTCAGATATTACTCTTCCAGGAAAATCTTATTTGATAAATTTTGTGCTCAATCCCAGAAAAATTACTCTCCTATTCTACCTTTGCACCACATATGTATGTTTGTTTTTGACTTATACTGAATTGTAATCTGTTTACAAAATTTTATTTTTTTTGAGACAGAGCTTTTGCTCTGTCACCCAAGTTGGAGTGCAATGGTGTGATCTCGGGTCACTGCAACCTCCCTCTCCTGGGTTCAAGAAGTTCTCCTGCCTCAGCCTCCTGAGTAGCTGGGACTACAGGCGCCCGCCACCACGCCCAGCTAATTTTTATATTTTTAATAGAGATGAGGTTTCACTATGTTGGCCAGGCTGCTCTCGAACTCTTGACTTCAGGTGATCCACCTGCCTTAGCCTTGCAAAGTGCTGGGATTACTGGTGTGAGCCACTGTGCCCAGGCTACAAATTTTTTTTATATCCATTAGATCATTAAATCTCTTTGGTCCCTTTTTGAACAAGGCAAGGTATAAATTTATTAAAAATAACAACAACAAAAACAAAAACCAAAATTAGGCTTTGGTTGTGCATCCAGTTGTGGTAGACTGGCTAATTCAGATCAACCCTATTGCTGAGAACAGCTGAAAAAGTAGGTTTAAAAAATCTGTGTGAAGGCACAGTAGAGGGCCAAGACGGTAAAACATCATGTGGTCAAAATCTGGAAAGACAGTCGGAAGCCAGCAGCCGTGGACCCCGCGGAGCCGCCAGCCCCGCGCATGTTCTGAGACTTCAGGGAACCCGGCCCGAGCTCCGGGAATGGCGCGGGTATGGCGGCCCCGCGCAGCCCCCCGGCTGCAGCGCAGGCAGCCCAGCAGAAATTCCACCTCGTGCCAAGGATCAACAACATGAGTGGCAGTCAGGAGCTGCAGTGGATGGTACAGCCTCATTTTCTGGGGCCCAGCAGTTACCCCAGGCCTCTGACCTACCCTTAGTCCAGCCCTCCACAACCCCAGCCAGGAGTCATCCGGGCCCTGGGGCCGCCTCCAGGGGTGTGTCCAAGGCCTTGTGAACAGATCAGCCCGGAGGAAGAGGAGCGCCGCCGAGTAAGGCCCCAGCGGAACAAGCTGGCTGCGGCCAAGTGTAGGAACTGGAGGAAGGAACTGACTGACTTCCTGCAGGCGGAGACTGATAAACTGGAAGATGAGAAATCCGGGCTGCAGCGAGAGATTGAGGAGCTGCAGAAGCAGATGGAGCGCCTGGAGCTGGTGCTGGAAGCCCACTGACCCACCTGCACAATCCCCGAAGGAGCCAAGGAGGGGGACACAGGCGGTACCAGCGGCACCAGCAGCCCGCCAGCCCCCTGCCGCCCTGTACCTGGTATCTCCCTTTCCCCAGGGCCTGTGCTTGAACCTGAGGCACTGCACACCCCCAAGCTCATGACCACACCCTCCCTGACTCCTTTCACCCCCAGCCTGGTCTTCACCTACCCCAGCACTCCTGAGCCCTGTGCCTCAGCTCATCACAAGAGTAGCAGCAGCAGCGGAGACCCATCCTCTGACCCCCTTGGCTCTCCAACCCTCCTCGCTTTGTGAGGCACCCGAACCTTACTCCCAGCAGGTGCCACCCTAAGCAACGTCTCCTCCCCTTCCCCCTACCAGTCCAGCTGGCCTGGACGGTATCCCATACCCAACTCCAGCAGCTTCTTCTCCATCCCTCTAATGAGACTGACCATATTGTGCTTCACAGTAGAGCCAGCTTGGGGCCACCAAAGCTGCCCACTGTTTCTCTAGAACTGGCGTCTCTAGCACAATTTGCACTAAATCAGAGACAAAATATTTCCCGTTTCTGCCGGAGGAATCCTGGCAGCCCAGAGACTTTGTAGATCCTTAGAGGTCCTCTGGAGCCCTAACCCCTTCCAGATCACTGCCACACTCTCCATCACCCTCTTCCTGTGATCCAACCCTACCCCCTGACAGAAGGTGCCACTTTACCCACCTAGAACACCAACTCACCAGCCCCACTGCCAGCAGCAGCAGGTATTTGGACCAGGCCATTCTGCCGCCCCCTCCTGAACCGCACAGCTGGGGAGGTACCCATGGCTTCTGTGATGAGCTAATCTGCAGATCTCAGCTTTGAGAAGCCTTCAGCTCCAGGGAATCCAAGCCTCCACAGTGAGAGTAGCTGCTATTTATTTTCCTAAAGAGAGTATTTTTATACAAACCTACCAAAATGGAATAAAAGGCTTGACACTAAAAAAAAAAAAAAAAAAAAAAAAGTCTGGAAAGACAAGGAAACCTAGAGAAATAAGGCTGGCATTTGGGTCTTCATTTCCCTCAGACTCATCTGCCAGTTCCATCCTAAGCCTCAAGCTTTTAGTAATAATGTCTGGTCCTCAAAAAATAATTAGGAATATTAGAAGACAATATGATATGATAGAAAAAAGCAAAAGAAACAACAGGAAATAGAAACAGACCCCTAGTGATCCAGAAAATAGAGTTACCAAGCAGACTTTGTTTTTAATAAGTTAAAAAATAAAAGATAAGATGGAGAATTTCAGTATAGAGCCAGAAACTTTAAAAAATAAGTGGAAATTTTAGAACTAAAAAGTATCATAATCAAGTGCAATGGGTAGGCTTAATAGTAGATAAGGACAGTGAAGAGATTGTTAAACTGGAAGATGGATCAAAAGAAAAATCCGGAGTGAAGCATTGAGCAAAAAGATGGGAAATACAGAAAAGGGTGTAAGAGACATAGTCTAACACATATCACTGGATCCTCCAAAGGGGGAAGAGAGAGAGAATAAAGCGTAAGTAATATTTGAAGAGATTATGGGTAAGAATTTTCCAAACCTGATGAAAGACACCAAAGGACAGATTCTAGTCCTAAAAACTTCAAAGAAGATAAATACAAAGAAAACCTCATCAAGATCATCCATATAAAACAACTGAAAACAAAAGCTGGATAAAAAGGACAGATTACTTTACAAGCATTAACAGTAAGACAGCTAACTTCTCAGTAGAAATAATGGAGGTGAGGGAACAAAGGGATGATGTAGTTACAGTGCCTGAAAGAAAGGGAAAATAGTGTTCAAGAATAAAGGTAAACAAATAATTGAATTGTACGCTTAAATAGGTGAATTTATGAGATGTAAAATAAAGCTCTAAATAAACCTTATAAAAATGAAGGTGAAATAGAGATATTATCAGAGAAATGAAAACTATGAAAATTTATTTTTGGCAGATCTGCTTTAAAGAAAATACTAAAGGGAATTTTTCAGGCAGAGGAAAATGATTCCAGAAAGAAGCTTGGAGATGCAGGAAGAAATGAAGAGCAATGGGAAGGGTAAATATGTGTATATATTTAAATAAATAGTGGCAATAAACACAACAAAGCTGGTGTAACTCTATTTACTCTATCAGGCAAAGTAGGTTTTTAAGGCAAAACTTATTCAAGATATAAAGATGGATATTTTATAATCATGACAAGTTTCATTGCCTTAGAAGATATAATAGTTCTAAATTTGTGTGCATATAATAATGTAGCTTCAAAGTACATAAAATTTGCAGGCAAATAGGTGCGTTCATAATCATAGTGGGAGATTTTAACACACACCTTTCTTATAAAGAAAGGTGTAAGATGGAACAATCAGAACCAAAAAATCAGTAAGCTTATAGAAAATGTGAATGCAGTTTAGAAAAGTGAATTCCAGATGGATTATAGTTCTAAACGTGAAACACAAAATAATAAAACTTATAGAAATAATAGCTCAGTAATATTTCAGTGGGGAAGATTTATTGAACAGGAAGCACAATGAAGGAAATAATTGATAAATTGCATTACATTAAAGGACTTCATCAAGATACTATAAGAGAATAAAAAGGCAAGTTAAAAAAGTGTCAAAAGGTATTTACAACATTTTGTAAAGAGCTCTTACAAATCAATAAGAGAAAGACAACCCTATAGAAAAATGAGCAATAGTATTGAATAGTCACCTCAACAAAAGCTATCCAAATCAGCAAATATACTCAAGGTTTTCAGCCTCATTAGTAATCAGAGAGATACAAATTAAGGCTACAGTGAGATAACACATATACCTACCAGGATGACTACATTAAAAACTTTTTCTGAATATTTATTTTGAGATATTTATAGATTCACAGGAAGTTGCAAAAATTGTACAGAGAGGTACTGTGTACTGTCACTTCCCTTCAAAAGTCACATCTTATATATAACTATATATACATCTTATATATAACTATATATACATCTTATATATAACTATATATACATCTTATATAACTATAACACAATGCTGGGCAAGGTGGCTCATGCCTGTAATCCCAGCTGTTCTGGAGGCTGAGGCAGGAGGATTGCTTGAGGCCAGGAGTTCAAGACCAGTGTGGGCAACATAGTGAGACTTCATCTCTTAAAAAAAAAATTAGCCTGTCATGGTGGCATGCACCTGTAGTGCCAGCTACAGGTTGAGGTGGGAAGATCACCTGGGCCCAGGAGTTCAAGACTACAGTGAGCTGTGGTCGTACCACTGTGTTCCAGTCTGGGCAACAGAGCAAGACCCTGTCTCTAGGGGGAAAAAAAAAAAAAAAAAAAAAAGGAAATATGTTGTATAATATTAAAACAAGAAAATAGACATTTCTTATCACAAATGTATGTGTATAGTTTTGTGCCATTTTATCACGTGTAGATTCATATAATTACCACCACAGTCAAGACACTGAACTGTATTATTACCACAAAGTTCTCCCTGTGCTCTCTAAAGTTACCCCTTTAGAGTCTCACCCACCTGCCTCACCTCCACTATCCCTAACCCCTGGCAACCACTAATCTGTTCTTCATCTCTATAATTTTGTCATTTTGAGAATGTTACATGATGGAATCACACATTTCTTAGAGCAATTTTAGATTCATAGCAAAATTGAGCAGAAGATAGATTTTCCGTAGATCCTCTTCCCCCACACAAGCATAGCCTCCCGTATTGTCATCATCCCCTACCACAGTGGTACATTTGTTGCAGTTCATGAACCTACCTAGATGCATCATTCTCACTAAAAGTTTATAGTTTACATTAGGCTTCATTCTTGTTCAAATGACTAAATTTTGAGACTGAAAATATCACACATTGTTGCAGATGTAGATCAATAGGAACTTTAATATACTGCTAATGGGGATAAAAATAGGTACAGCCACTGTGAAAAACTGGCATTTTCTACTAAGGCTAAATAGAAACCTACTGCTCAATTCAGCAATTCCACTCCTAAGTAAATATCCAACAAAAATTTGTGTCCCTGTTAACCAAAAAAGAAGTTTTTGTAAAAACATATTTATAGGAATTTGTTTGTAATAGCTATAATCTAAGAAAGGACCCAAATGCTCATCAATAGCAGAATGGATTTCTTAAAAACTTGCAGTGTATTCATATGGTAGAATAGAGCAAGGGTAGACAAATATAGTAAATATCTTAGATTTTGTGGGTCATACGTTGTCTGTGGTCATACATTGTCTACCTAACTCTGCAGTTGTAGCAATGAAGTAGTCATAGGCAATATGTAAACAAATGAGTGTGGTTATGTTCCAACACAGCCATTTATAAAAACAGGCTTTAGCCTTTGGGCCTGTAGTTTGCTGACCTCTGCTGTAGAGCCACAAACTGTGGTTACATGCACGTACATGGATCAGTCTCATAAACATAATTTTGCATGAAATAACCCATATGGTATAATTCAATTTTTATAAAGTTCAGAAACATGCAAAACACCTACTGTATTGAAGATGTATGAGCTATTTTGGGGGAGAAAGAGGAGATCCTGACAGAAGGGACATGAAAAGGAAGATTCTAGGGTGCTAATAATTGCTTTACCTGAATGGCGATTACTTAAGTCTGTTTACCTTTGATTATTCATTGAGATGTATACTTATGATTTGTACACTTCTCATGTATGTGTCTATGTGTGTATGTTATACATTAATGAATTAGTTAAAAATAAAAACTAAACAAAAACATACACAACTTGTGTTTCCATCAGGGTAGAATTGTGTTATTTATCTCTGGCATGTAGTAAACATACAATAATTATTTATAGAATTGGGAGTTGCTAATAGCAAGCTCTGTAGCAAGATAAGGGACAAGAGGAGTGAGCAATGATTCTGACTTAGCCTGAAGAGCTTATTGAAAATTTTTGAAGAAGAAATGTTGATAAATATACATTTTGACGTAATTAAAGGTACTTTAGTGAAAAAAGATCATAATCTAAAAGGCTAACATTGGGATTTAATAAATGGTTTGAGCTGACAAGTGACTATTCATCTTTGAAGACAGAAGGAAAAGATTCTTTTGTTATTAAGAGCAAGCTACAACTATTTTGTAATGATATTTAATTTGCTTCCTGTTTTAAATTTGCTTCAACCCAACAAATTCTTTGTTATGTTTTTTACTTGCTTAAACCCTCTTTGGATGTTGCCCTGTAAAGATTCATGTACCCATTAGTACCATGTGGCGTAGATGTGATATAGGGTTTTATTGGGAAAAACTCAGAAGAAATAGTGGAGTGTAAGCAGTCCCTCAAACTCCTTTTTTATCTCACAGTTTAGGCCAGACATAGAGGGTCTTTATGCACCTGTGGCCAAGTGAACTTCCAGTAGAGAATGACCTCTACCCTCTGTAATGCTCCACACATTTGTAGGTCAGGGCTGGAAACACCTAAGTGACTATGTAATAGTAGTTACAAAGGGGAAGCCTCCAGAACCCCAGAGGCAGGGAGGGGTCTATTCTTCCTTTGAGCTAACAACCCAAATATACTGAGTCTCTTTACTGCAGCTATCCAGGGCCATCCAGATTTATCTTTATCACATGCATCCAATTATTATAAAACAAAGTGAAATCTTCTTGACCCAGTGTTAAAGGTCTTCTAGTAGCTTTCTCCAACTTCCTCATCAGGCCTCTTTGCCACTGGTTCTACACAGATTTTCTTATTCACTTAATTACTTTCTAATAAACACATTGCTTTTTCAAAGCTTCTTATCTTTGCTCACATTACCTATTTAGAATGTTTCTCCCTTTCTCTAAATTCTCATCCTTCAAGAGCTGCTTTTGTCCCATCTCTCCTGTGATGGCTTCCTGATGATCGTCATTCTTATACCAATATTGCTCTTCACATACTACCTAATATTATTTATTTTTACGTGTTCATTTCTTCCTTTTCATCTAACATATAAATTCGTTAATGGTAGGGAACATGTATTAGATTACTTTGTAACGTCTGTAATACCTGGTAGTCTTGTATGTAAATGCTCAACAAATAATTAATGATTAGTATGTGTGCTCTTATAATGTTTTTAAATTATAAAATCGTCATAATATTTTAGGGTTTTATATGCCTCTTAGATTCTGAATGTTGTTATTAAGTTTAATGCTAGATTCTTTATTAGAACATCTTTTTCACTCCATTGTAATTAATCCCTGTTTTAGAAGTTCATTTTTTTGAGGTTGGTATCAATTATTGTCTATTGGTTACTCTGTTAGCCAGTTTAGTAATTAGATTCCTCCATTCTACTTCAGCAAGAAGTTGAGAACTTTAAGAAGCTAAATCTCATTAGTAAAGAGCAGTTTGAAAACCTAACACCTGAACTTCCTTTTGAGCCAAACCAAGAAGTTCCTGTAGCACCTTCACAGTCCAGGCAAGGTATGTAAATCTGCTTTTGTGTAAGTGTCTGAATAGTATTAAAGCAGTTCTGAATTGTTTTTAAAAATTGCTCCTTTTTTTTCTTTATTTGTGGAAAATCATTAGGTAAATGGTAAAATGCTAGAATTTTAAAACTCAACTTTTATCCTTTTGTGAACTTCTATTATCACACCAGATTATGCTCAAAGCCAGAGGCTTACTTAGAAGTAGGCAGAATTTGTTGGTTCTTTATGTATCTGATGTGATTTTAAGATTGCTGGGAATGTTTCTCTTCCCAAAATAAAATTTTGCACTGACTCACTGATCCTTAGAATGCGCTAGAGTCATTCTTTTGTTTTAAGGGCTTAGCTCTGTGTGAGAGTGTGAATAAATACATTGGGAGATCCATAAATTGAATCTGACATTTCAGACAAGTATAACTGATTTTGGTATAGTCTTTTCCTGAAAGTGGTTAAAAAAATGATTTATAAAAAGTCACACATATACAAAGATAGAGTGAATTTTATAATAAAACTCCCATGTACCTGTTATGCTTAATCATCTCATACCCAATTTTGTTTTGTCTTGACTCCAGTCACTCCTATACCTCCCTCTGGATTATTTTTAAACAAATTCTCAATCATATGATTCATATTTTTTTGTCCCTAAAGATTTCTGTATGTGTCTTTAAAAAGATAAGGGCTATATCTTTTAACACATAAATAGCAGGACATTATCATATCTAAAATTAACAGTAATTCCTTAATGTTAGATATCTAGTTAGTGTTCAAATTTCCTCATTCATCACTTTTTTTTCCAGTTTCTTCAAATAGATTGCAATAGATTGATACGTCTTTTTTAGTCTACAGGTTTCTACTATTTTTTGCCTTATAATTTATTGGTCCTTGCAATTTGGTATTGAAGAAACTGGGTTGTTTGTCCTGTAGAATTTCTCACATTCTGAATTTTGCTGATTGCATCCCCATGGTTTCATTTAACCTGTTTTCTAGTCCTGAATTATCTATAACTGTTAGTTCAGCATAGAGACTTGATTAGATTAAGACTCAAATCTCTGTAAGAATATGTCATATGTAGTATTGAATACTATTAGGAGGTACATAATGCTCTATTGTCTCTTTTTGTAATGTTAGCAGTCATTGATGATCAGTGAGTGAAGCTTTTATTTGACTAGGGGTTGCAAAATAGTGATGATTCTATTTTTAATCATTACGTCTTACCTTAATAGGTAGAATACTTTTATAAAGAGAACTTTCCCCAGAATATTTATTTATTCTGAGATAGAGTTCTTACAGGAAAATGAGTCAGTGCTGAATTATTTCCCTTTGTTTACTAGTTTCAAAGTACTAGCTTGTTCGTTAACATTCTTCGCTGGTGACTAATGAAGTTTTTGTTTGTTTTTAAATGATCATTGTGAACTCATAAATACATGAGATGGGTTTCACTCTATTATAGTTATTATTATTATTATTGATACCTGTGCCAGTTATCAGTTTATTGACTTAGCTCTAAAGCCACCTTTCATTTTCTTGCTCAGTAATAATGGAGTTGGACTGTTGACTTTAATGTTTCCCACCCCACAGAAGGTTGAGCCCCCACACAAGGTTGAGCTTTGTCGTACCAGATCTGCTACTCAGTTGGTCCTTGTTTCTAGGCCTTTTGAATAGAAAGAGCTAGGAAATTTTTTAAGGAGAAAAATATATTATGTATTCATGTTGATATTTTCTGTCTAAATTTAAGATTATAGGTTTTAATTTTAATTTCTTTGATTTTGTAGTTGTATTGCTTTTTACTTATATATAAAAAATCTTTCTTCCTAACCACAGTAACATAATTATTTATTTGCTAATCCTATGATATAATAGTTCCAGAATAACAATAACATTAAATAATAATATTATAAATACTGAAAGGTAACTTCTTTTAGAGTTCTTTAAACTGTAAACTTTTAAAAACTTCATACTTCAAAGTTTTCTTTAAAGTTCTTAGTGTGTCCCACTAGAGATGCTCAGTTAAATTGCTTGATTTTTGTCTTGTTAAATTTGAATACTTTAAAATTGAGAATGTGTATTCCTTTGCACATCATAGAAAGCATACAAGTCACAAATGAGATAAATTTGGCATTGCATGACATTAACAAAGAATATCATAGAAATCTAAAACCTTAAAAATTAATATGAAAAATGGCAAACATTAATAGAAAAAGTAGTAAATGAAACATGAACATCAGTTTCATATTTGGGAAGACCAAATGGCCAATAAATATGAAAAGATGCTATTTTTACTGAGGTTTTCCAATTAAAACCATAGCGATACACCATATTATAACCTAGCAGTTTCATTTCAAGAGATACTGTTGCAGGCCGTTGTGGCTCATGCCTATAATCCCAACACTTCGGGAGGCCGAGGCAGGAGGATCACTTGAGCCCAGGAGTTTGAGATCAGCCTGGGCATACTGTTGCAAATGTTTACCAAGAGAACATTTGTAGTATTATTGTTCATAATAGAAAAAAGCAAATGAAAACTAAAAAATGCCCAGTTATAGTAGAATGTATTATAAGATGTGGTGTATTCATACGTAGGAAAAATAGGCAGCAGTGGAAAATGAAAGAACTAACGTTACATGTGACAAAATGTGTTAATCTAAAAATATAGGAAAAAAATAAAAAAATAAAAAAATAGGATGTATAAAATAAGTTAGAACAAAGAAGTTCATTCAGTGTAATGCTGTTACATAAAGTATAAAATTCATGGATAGATGCATAGCACATAGGAGCCATGAAGAGAAGCAAGGGGAATTATTAATATAAAAAATTAATATATTAATTTACTCCTGAGGGTAGGGGAAATCCCATCTGGAGGGTCTGCAAATGTGTTTGCTAGCATCTGGAATTTATGTATGTATTGGTCTAGTTGGTCGGTATGAGTGTGTATCAACTCTATTTTAAAATTTATGTAAAATTTATTAATTTTTATTCGTGTGCTATAATCTCTGGTTTTTAAATATATGAACAGAAAAATATAAAAATAAAGCAAAAATTTAAAAGATAGAATTTGACCCAATATATTGCTATGACAGGAAATGTTGAATAGATTAATGTTCAAATTAAAAGATAATTTTAATCTTAAAATTAATTGGACTGAAAAAAATTCACTTTATGCTAGTTATATGTCATAACATATGGAAAGATTGGAAGGTAAAGGATGGGAAATCATATAAAAGAATGATCCTAATAGAAAAGAGTTGGTATTGCTATTACACTATAGAATTTAAGGCATAAAGAAGGAGTTTATTTTCACTGTCTTCAGTATCTATATTCCTATTTATTCCCTATACCTGCTCCAAACAGGCCTCTGTCCTCCACATCCCAAATCAGCTACTGATAATACCACCAGAAATCTCCATATATAAGAGGGGTCAAATCAGTCCTCATCTTACCTGACATCAGCATTAGATCAAATTAATCGCTCTGTCCTGAAACACATTTTTGCTTCCTGGATACTTATTCACTTATTCTCCTTCTGCCTCATGGAGTCTTTTTTGCTAGTTCTTCAGTGTTTCCCTAACCTCTAAAATTTGGATGCTTTAGGACCCAGTCCTCAAATTTCTCCTCTTTTGAATCCTCAATAACTCCTTGTGTAATAGCATCGTCTCATGGGTTTTAAAGAGCATTATTATACTAATGAGTATCAAATTAATATGTATAGACCAGACCTCCATCCTGTATTGCAGACAAATATTCAACTGTGTGGTTAACAGTTCCACTTGTATATTTTATAAGCATGTTAAATTTCATATGTCCAAAATCTAAGTTCTGAATTCCCACCCCTCTCCAAGGACTTTTCCTCCTAGACTTTCACATCTCTAAATATTACCTCCATTTTTCCAGTTGCACAGGTCAAAACATTTGTGTCATTTTTGATCCATTTGTTTTTTAAATTCCATATCTTATTTGTTGGAAAGTTATATTCATATATATTTAAAATATATCTAGAATCTAACCACTTCTCACTTTCTCCATCTGTATCACCCTGTAAAAGTCACCATCGTTTTCTCCTTGGTTAATTGTAATGAACTCCTAGCCTGTCTCCCTCCTTTCATTCTGATCACCCTACAAATATCCAGTTATATTTTTTTGTTTCCTCTTAAAAATTATATATAAGGTGTACAACATGATGTTTTGATATATATATAGTGTAATGGTTACAATAGTTAAGCAAATGAACATATTCATTATCTCACATAGTTACCTTTTTTTGTGGCAAGAGCACCTAAAATCTCTCTTAGCAAAAATACCAAATATAATATAATATTATTAGCTATGGCCCTCAGGTTGTACATGAGATCTCTAGACTTATTTATCCTACATATCTGCAACTTGGTATTTTTTTACCTACATCTCCCCATTCTCCCTTATCCCACCCTTGGTAACCACTGCTTTATTATCTACATCTATATACTTTTTTTTTTTAAAGATTCTATATATAAGTGACATTATGAAGTATTTTTCTTTCTGTGTCTGGCTTATTTCATTTAGCATAATGTCCTCCAGTTTCATCCATGTTGTAGCAAATGGCAGGATCTCCTTTTTTTAAAGGCTTAATTCTATTCTATTCTCTCTCTCTCTCTCTATATATATATATGTGTATATATACATATATACACATATATATATACACACACACACATATACATACACACACATCACCATTTCTCTGTTTATCATAAGTGGACACATACTTTAGTTGTTCCCATATCTGATATTTTGGCTATTGTGAATAATGTGGCAATGAACATGTGAGTGCAGATAGATATCTTTCTATGGTGATGATTTCATTTCCTTTGGGTATATACCCAGAAGAGGGATTGTTGAGTCATATGGTAATTCCACTTTTAATTTCTTTACAAATCTCCATACTGTTTTCCACAATGGCTGCACCAGTGCACCTTTTCATATACCTGTTGGCATTGTTATGTCTTCTTTGGAGAGATCTCTAATCAGGTCTTTTGCCCATGTTTTAATTGGATTATTTGCATTCTTGCTATTGAGTTGTCTGAGTTACTTATGTATTTTGGATATAATTCCTAATCAGATGTGTGGTTTGCAAGTATTTTTTCTTATTCTGTAGGTCGTCTCTTCACTCTGTTGATTGTTTCCTTTGCTGTGCAGAAGAAGCTTTTTCATTTGATGCAATCCATTTGTTTATTTTTGCTTTTGTTGCCTGAGCTTTGTGGGTCATATTTTTTTAAAAATTAAAATATAGTTTACATTCAGTAAGTTTCACACCATTTATGTATATTGTTTTGGGAACTTTGAGAGATGAATACAGTCATGTAAACACCACCTAGTTAAGTTACTGAACATTTCCATTGCTCCCTGAGAATTTTTCCATGCCTGTTTGTATTCAACCCATGCCAAGTTTTTGGCAGTTTGTTTTCTATTTTCTATCCCTGTAGTTTTGCCATTTCTAGAATGTCATATAAATGGAGTCATATAAAATACAGCCTTTTAAGTCTGGCTCCTTTTATTTAGCATAGTACCTTTCAGATTTATTCATGCTTTTGTGTGTTTGTATTACCTTTTTATTGACAAGTAGTATTCCATTGCATGGATGTAAACAGTTTATTTATCCACTTATTAGTTGAAGGCATATAGGTTGTTTTCCTGTTTTTGGTGATTATGAATAAAGCTGCTATGAGTATCAAGTTGCTATGTGAATATATGTTTTCATTTCACTTGGGTAAATGCTTTTGAGTGGCACTGTTGGATCATACAGTAAGTATAACTTTTTAAGAAACTGTCTAACTTTTCCAAAGTGGTTGTGCCATTTTACATTCTTACCAACAATATATGAGGGTTCCAGTTGCTCTACATCATCACCAGCATTTAGTATTGTTAGTTTTTTAAAAAAAAATTTTGCCCGTTTAATAGTAGTATCTCATTGTGACTGATGCTGTTGAGTATCTTTTTATGTGCTTATTTGCCATCAGTTTATGCTTGGTAAAGTGCCTGCTCAAATCTTTGGACATTTCTTGTATTGAGTTGTTTCTTTCGTTACTGAGCTTTGAGAGTTCTTTACTCTGGATACAAGTCCTTTGTTACATATGTACATATGTAATTTGCACATATCTTCTCAGAACCTGGGGCTTATATTTTCATTTTTTAAGTGTATCTTTTGGGCCAGGTGCAGTGGCTCACGTCATATGGCTTGTCTTAATTAGTCTGTTTGTGTTGTAAAGTACATTGATTGGTTTTCAAATGTTGAACTAGTCTTGGATTCTCAGGATAAGCCTCATTTAGTTATTATATTATCCTTTTATATATTGTTAGACTCAGGTTGCTTACATATTTTTTGAAGCCTTTTATACTATATTCATGAGGAATATTGTTTTTTTTTTCATTGTCTTGGATTATATTTGTCTGATTTTGGTGTCAGAGGAGTGCTGGCGTCATAAAATGAGTTGTTAAGTGTTCCTTCTTTTGTATTTTGGAAGAGTTTGTCCACAATTGTTTATTTCTTACACATTGGTAGCATTCCCCAGTGATGCCATCTGGGCCTGAAACTATTGGAATGTTTTAAACTACACATTTATTTATTTAAGAAACATAAGACTAAGTAAGTCTTTTTTCTCAGGTGAGCTTTTGTACCTATTGAATTTTTTCATTTCCTGGAATTTATAATATGCTCTTTTTCTCCTTTTACTGTTCGTAGGTTCTGTAGAGATGTCTCTTCTTTCATTCCTATTTATAAATTTGTGTCTTTTTTGTCTTGATCGATCTAGCTAGAGGTTCATCAGTTTAATTTTTTTAAGTTTTATTTTCATTGATTTACTTTATTTTTATTCCAGTCTTATTAATTTTTGCTCTTTATTATTTCTTTTTTTCTTATTTTGTTCCTCCTTTTCTAGTTTGAGCGGAAGCTTAGATCATTTATTTGACACCATTTTTCTTTCCTATTATAACCATTTAATGCTACGAATTTCCCCCTAAGCAGTATTTTAGGTGTTATTGTGTTTTGATTTTCATTCAGTTCTATATATTTTCTAATTGCTTTTTAATTTTTTGATACATCAGCTATTTAGAAGTGTTTTTGTTTAATTTTTAAAATTTGGATAGCTTCCTGAAATCTATTTTTTTGAAAACTAATTTTTAAGGGAGAAGTTTAAATTATTGATTTGAGAGTTTCTTTTCTGATATAAGCATTTAATATTCTCTCTCTATCACTATCTCTATCTTTATCTCTATCTATCTATATATTTTTTTAAGACAGAATCTCGGAGTCTCGCCCTGTCGCCCAGGCTGGAGTGCGGTGGTACAATCTTGGCTCACTGCTACCTCTGCCTCCCGGGTTCAAGCGATTCTCCTGCCTCAGCCTCCTGAGTAGCTGGGATTACAGGTCTGTGCCACCACACCTGGCTAATTTTTGTATTTTTAGTAGAGACTGGGTTTCACCACGTTGGCCAGGCCGGTCTCAAACTCCCGGCCTCAAATGATCCACCCACCTCGGCCTCCCAAAGTGCTGGGATTACAGGCATGAGCCATGAGCACAGCCCTTAATTCTATATATTTTTATTTAAGCACTGATTTAGCTGCATTCCACAAATTATGATACGTTGTATTTTATTAATTTTTATTCTTTTCAAAACATTTTCTAAATTCTTTTGAGACTTCCTCTTTATGGATTATTTAGGAGTATATTCGGTATAATTTCCAAGTGATTGGAATTTTTTCAGTTACCCCTCTGTTATTAATCTTATTGATATATAGTTTAATTATATTATAGCCAGAGAACATACTTTACATTATTTTAAAATTTAAGATTAATTTGTTAATTTCAGATTTGTTTAATTAATTTGCCAATTTTATCACCCACAATATAGTCTGTCTTGGTGAATGTACCATATGCATCTGAGAAGAATGTTTACTATACTATTTTTGAGTAGAATGTTCCATATTGTCTGTTCAATTCAGTTGGTTAATGGTGTTGACGAGTTCTATATCTTTGCTGATTTTTTGTCTACTGGTTCTGTCTTACTGAGAGAGGAGTGTTGAAGTCACCACCTATAATTGCAGACTTGTTTATTTCCTATTTCAGTTCTGTTGTGTTTTGCTTCATTTATTTAGAAGCTCTTTTGTTAGTTCACCTTATACTCATTGGTATATTGTGTCATCTTGGTGAATTGGCCCTTTCATTCATATATGTTATCCTTGTTTGCTTTGAAATTTAGTTTGTCTGATTTTAATATAGCCATTCCAGCTTTCTTTCATTTCTTTCTCATGGTATGTGATGTATCTTTTGCCAACTTGTTACTTTTAACCTACCTATATCATTATATTTGAAGTCAGTTTATTATAGATAGCATATAGTTAGGTCATGTTTTTTATTCAGTCTGACAGTATATCTTCTAATTGGTGTGTTTTGACTAATGTAATTATTGGTATGTTTGGATTTAGGTCAACCTTTTTATTATTCATTTTCTTTCTCTTTTTTTTTTTTTTTTTGCTTCTGTTGCCCATTTTGTGCATTCTTTGTGTTGTTTGTAACTTTTTCCATTACATTTTAATTTATGTACTATGAATTTGGACATATATATCTTTTTTTGTATAATTGTTTTTAGTGATTGCTCTAGGGATTGCAAAACACATACTTTTCAGTTTATTTGGAATCAATATTTTACCATTTCAATAAGAATGTAGAAACCTAACCCCCATAGAGATTTTTTTTTTCCTTTCTCTCCCCACCAGCCCACCCAAAGAGATAGGGTCTCACTCTGTTGCCAAGGCTGGAGTGCAGTGGTGCAGTCATGGCTCACTGCAGCCTCAAACTGCTGGGTTCAGGCAATCCTACCACCTCAGCCTCCCGAGTAGGTCGGACTGCAGGTGCATGCCACAAAGCCCAACTAATTTTTTTATTTTTTGTAGAGACAGGGTCTCACTACATTGCCCAGATTGGTCTAGTACTCCTGGCTTCAAGAGATTCTCGTACCTCAGCCTCCCAAAGTGCTGGGATTATAGGCATGAATCACCACACTCAGCTGAAATTTCTTTATGTAATAATTGTCTTATATATCTTCATATGTTAAAAAGCCCATCAGACAATGTTTTATTTTTTACTTTCAAGTGTGTTTTAAATAACTTAAAAGGAGAATAGTCTATTATATTTGTCTGGACCTTTACTGTTTATCTTGCTGTTCCTCTATTTGTGATGTTTCAGGTTTCCTTCTGTTATCATTTTCTTCTGTCTGAAATACTCAGGTTAGCAATTCTTTTAAAGCAGTTCAGTTGGCTATGATTTATAGTTTTCTTTCTTCTGAGAATGTCTTTATTTCACCTCATTGCCAAGGATATTTTCACTGGATAAAGAATTCTGGACTGACAATTGTTTTCTGTTAGTGATTCAAAACTGTTGTACCACTTCTTTCTGTCCTCCATGGTTTTTGGTATAAAAATTTATAGTCATTCAAATTGTTTCCCTACAAGTGATGCATCTCTAGCGACTTTCAAGATTTTTTTTTTTTTTCATCTTAAGTTTACAGCAAGTAGAGTGTGATGTGCCTTGGTATGGAGTTCTTTGAGTTTATCCTGGATGGGATTCTCTGTTTCTTAAATCTGTAGGTTTGACTTTAGACAAATTTGGGAAGTTTTCAGCTATTACTTCCTTAAAAAAAATTTTTAGCCCTGCATTTCTTCTCTCCTAGACCTTTTGTTGTCTCACAGGTTCTTAAGGATTGGCTGATTATTTTTTCTCAATTTCTTTTTTTTTCTGTTGTTGAGGTTGCTTTTCTGTTTTCGGTTCAATTTCTGTTGATTCTGGCTGCTTTTAATGTTTCCTCTTTGTCACCTATTTTAAGCACCTTAATTACGATTGCTTTGCTGTACTTTTCATGTTTCTTGTGCTTGAACTCACTGAATTTTTAAAATGTGTGTTTATACATTTTTAATCAAATTTGGAAAGTGTTCAGCTGTTCCTTTAAATTTAAAATTTTAATTAAAAAATTAATAGGCTGGGTGTGGCAGCTCATGCCTATAATCCTAGCACTTTGGGAGGCCAAGGCGGGTATATCACCTGAGGTCAGGAGTTCGAGACCAGCCTGGCCAACATGGTGAAACCCCATCTCTACTAAAAATACAAAAATTCGCTGGGTGTGGTGGCGCACACCTATAATCCCAGGTACTCGGGAGGCTGAGGCACGAGAATCACTTGAACCCGGGAGGTAGAGGTTGCAGTGAGCCAAGATCGAACCACTGCATTCCAGCCTGGGTGACAGAGTCAGACTCTGTCTTAAAAAAAAAAAAGAAAAGAAAATTAATAATGATTTCCTGTTACTTTTTTCTCTTTCTATCAAGACTCCAATTACATGTAAAATTTATATTAGGGCACTTGAAGTTGTCCCATACTTCACTAATGCTCTGTTTTGTTGTTGTTGTTTTTCAGTCCTTTTACTCTGTTTTTGTTTTAGGTAACTTTTATTCCTCTCTTCAAGTTTATTAGCCTTTTCTTCTACAGAGTCTATTTTTAATCCCATCCAATGTGTATGTGTGTGTGTGTGTGTGTGTGTGTGTCTGTGTATGTATGTTTTAAAATCTCAGCTGTTGTCCTTTTCTCATCTAGAAGCTTGATTGGGTTCTCTTTTATACTGCCTCTCTCTCTATATATTTTAATATGCTTATGTTTTTCTGTGCTTTATTGAATACACAAAATATAGTTATGATTTTGTTTTTTTGCTAGCAAAGTGTAAATCCAGGATTTGGATTCATATCTATCTGACTGCTATAGTTCAGTGGCCAGCAAATTATGGCCCATTGGCTGAAACTAGCCTGCCATGGGCCAATGTGATAACGCTGGTCATTTACATATGGCCTCTCGCTGTTTTTATGCTACAAAAGCAGAGCTGAGCTGTTTCAACAGAGACCTTATGTCTTGAAAAGCCAAAAATATTTACTATCTGACATTTGTAGGAAAAGTTTGCTGAGTTCTGCTTTAGAGGCATTTTTATTTATAAAAAACCTGAAGTGCCAGTTCTCATGTAGCATTTTAATTTTTGACGTTCACTAAACACTAACAGCATATTGAGTTTTATTTTTATAAAGGCAGTGGAGACTGTAGACAAGGCTCATATGGTTCAGGTATGAAGCTGTGCAATGATCTGATTTGGTAGTGATAAAATTTGGAAAATCTTAGATAGTAAAATAGTTAGCACACCCCTAAGTTCAGTGGTTTTTACATTTAGCATGTTTAAGGTTCACTTGGAAAGCTTGTTGAAACAGATTAAAGGACTCTGTATCAACTTTCTGATTCAGTAAGTTAAGTGGGATATGAGAATATACATTTATAACAAGTTCCCAAGTCATGCCAATAGTTCTGTTTGGGACCATACCTTGAAAATTACTGCTTTAACCCTTTTTAAGTGTATCATTTGAATTTCAGTAGATGTATAAAATTATATACCAGCACCACAGTCCGGTTTTAGAACAATTCCATCATACTAAAGAGTTCCTCATGCACATTTGCAGTCAATGCCAACATTCCCCTTCAGCCTGAGGCAACTAGTTATCTTTCTTTCACTGTGGTTTTGCACTTTTCAGAAATTTTATATAAATGGAATCATATGATACATAGTTATATACTTGGAATCTTTCACTTAACATAATATTTTTGAGATTCATCTATGTCATTGCATGTATCAGTAACTTTCTTTTATTGCTAAGTATTATTTCATAGAATGAGCATACTACATTTTTTTGTCCATTCAACATTTTATGGACATTTGGATTGTTTCTAGTTTTGGCTATGATGAAAAATGCTCTTATGACTATTCATGTACAAGAGATGACATATGCTTTTGAGCAAAAGGAAGTTATAATATCTAGATGATATTCATATATTATCTTATGCTTGTAGTTGTCAAAAAATGTTAATATGTTCTTGTTTCCTAATATATTTCCAGTAACAATATTTTAATATTTACTATGAATATTTTATGTTCTTGCAATGAACTAATATTTGATAATTTTATGTCAAAATATTATAAGTTGGTATATGATAGTCTATAAACTTTTGTAAAATGTTTCTTTTGAGATAACCAACATACTCTATAGATGTTGATCTTACAAAATTAATATATCTACTCTTATTGGTGGGCAAAATTCACCCTGAGCAAACCTGGAATAAAACAAGTGTAAAACAAATAAAACTTAGCTTTTGATGTTGGAAATGTTCAGATACAGATAACAATAGGGAGAATTGTTTAACGAAATCCCCATGTATCCATCTCACCTAATTTCAACAATTGTTAATAGTTTGACATTGTTTTTAAATCTGTACCTTGCCTCCCAATCTATTCCTGGTATTCTATATTGAATCTCAAAATCATATCATTTCTCCTGGAAATACTTCACTATATATTGCAAACTGATGAGGACTTATAAAACAAGTATGTATGTAAATTTTTACAGCACCATTAATTCACCTAACAAAATTAGCAATAATTTTTAATATCATCTACTACCCAGTATATGTTTAGTTGTCCCTAATTGTCTGACATATATTTTTCAAATTGTTTGATTGAACTAGGATGAAACAAGATGCAAACATTGCAATTGACTGATAACACCATTAAGTTAATCTTAATCTATAATGATTTCTCTTCCCTTGTTTTTCCATGACAATGATTTGTTGAAGAAACTGGTTAATTTGTTGAAGAAACTGGTAGGATTTCTTATGATCTACATTTACCTGACTGTATCTTCTTCATATCATTTAGTATATCCTTTATCCCATGTATTACTAATTAAGTATAAGTACAAAGGATTTAGATATAGGATTGAGTATATTCAGGTTTTGGCATGGTTTTTTTCCTAGTAGCAAGGATATTTCTTGGGAAGACTTGTCTATTTCCTATAGCATCATAGCATGTCTATCACTCCCACTTTTACTGATGCTGTGATTCATGATTTGATTCAGGTGTTGTCAGCCTGATGCTTTCATTATCAAGTTTCCCTCCAATCTTTTACCAAATGGTTTTAGCAGCTATTGATGAATATTCCCTAGATTTCCTCTATTTCAGTAGAATTGCAAAATGTTTATCTTCTAATTCCATCATTCCTTCTGCAATCCTTACATAAATTTTTCTGGGAAGAATGTTCTTTCATCAACTCTTTGGTTACCCTGAAATTCAACTTTTACAGACAAGGAAGGATAAATGCTTGCTTCTTTCTTTTTATTCAGTTTATTGGTTTTCAAAATAATGAGTTGGTGCCCTAGGACACTCTAAATGTGATTGAGTTTTAAAGTATCATTATGAACTCATGGAGCTTATTTATTCAATGTGTTTAATCCATTTCAGTCATTGTTTTTAGTGGTCAAATTGTTTTATTTTTGACTGGTGGACCTCTAAGATTTACTCCTGTGTCCTTTGATTTATGCTAGTATTTTTAAAACTACTTTATTGCTTTTTGCTCAAGATTTCCCAGGCTCAGATTATACATTCTGTGCTCCAGATGTTATTTCTTTGAGGAGAACTAATTAGTGGGAATTGGAATTTATAGACCATAATCTAGGTGCTAGTCAGCTTACTCTTTCTGGGTTGTTACTGCTCCTAGATCTTTGAAAATTTCTTTCACAAAGTTACTGAATTTAACACATTTTTCAGTATATGTTCGTGTTTTTATCTCTAGGATTGTCTCTGTCTCTGTCTCTGTCTCTCTCTCTCTCGATATATATATATATATATATGTATGTATATATGTATATATTTATTTATTTATTTATTTATTTTTTTTTTTTTTTTTAGCTGAAGTCTTGCTCTTGTTCCCCAGGCTGGAGTGCAATGGCATGATCTCGGCTCACTGCAACCTCCACCTGCTGGGTTCAAGCAATTCTCCTGCCTCAGCCTCCCGAGTAGCTGGGATTACAGGCGCCTGCTACCACGCCTGGCTAATTTTTGTATTTTTAGTAGAGATGGGGTTTCACCACGTTGGACAGGCTGGTCTCAAACTCCTGACCTCATGTGATCTACCCGCCTCGGCCTCCCAAAGTACTGGGATTACAGGTGTGAGCCACTGCACCTGGCCAGATTGTATGTATTTTTGGTATAAGGAAAACAGTATTAACACAATTCAATTAAGTTTAGCATTCCTTTGATGAGGATATATTTTTTCCCAGACATTATGTATGGTAGGCACTAGTATTCGATGCAATTGTGGTAGTTGCTTTCTGGGAAGCAATGAGACTTACTCTTGGCATCTATGGGATGATATGTAAGAAAATACATTTTAATTTAATAAATGAAACAATAAATGGATAAAATGCAGACACAGCACAAAAAGGGACTAATTAACTCTCTTGGCAGGAGATGTTCAAGGAGTGCTTCACATTCCCAAGAAAGGTAACATCTGTGGTGGGTATTAAAGGAAGGCTATGATATCCGTTGCATTGGGTATACAAAAGATGCAGGAAAGGGACTTTCAGACAGAAGAAAAAGCATATGAAAAGATATGGAACAAGGAACAGGACTGACAGTTTGGTGCTATTTGTGTCACCAAGATCAAAGTGGAAAATGACAACAGATGAGGCAAAATCAGCAAAATCTCATATGCCAGGGTAAAGAGCCTAGGCTTATTCTAGAGGCAAATGGGAAACACTGAAGGATGTTAAGCAGAAATATGAAATGATCTAATTTGCTCCTCAGAATAATCATTCTGGTAACAGTGAAGAAAATGGATTGGGAGAGGAAATGGCAAATGTGTAAGTTCACTTTTGACTTTACAGATTTGTGCCTAGAATAGTGCTTGGCAAATAGCGGGCACTTAATATTTGTTGAGTGAAAAAACAAAAAGGTGTTATATGAATCAAAAAAAGTCGATAAGTCTGAAGAAAAACCACACAGAAATAGAGCCAATTTTTTTTTTTGTTGCTACTGCTTGATTCATCTGCTGGCTTGTTTGGTATCTTACCATAAGATTTTCATGAACAAATCAGTAAGTAAAGTAACCGAATAAAAAAAACAGTCAAAGGATTTGAATAGCAGGCTCACAAAAGAGGAAGTCTGAAGGGTAACTAGAAATATGAAAACATGCTCAATTTCACTAGCAACAACTAGATCATTTAAATCCCATGAGATGGAAGAATATTTAAGAGTTTGCACAAAACCCAGTCTTCACCAGAATGTTGAATTGTTGGAATTCTCACGTGCTGCTGGTGAGAGTGTAAGTTGGTGAAATCATTATGGAAAGTGGTTTGGCGGTCAGTAGTCATTAAGTTAGAAGATGCATGTCTCTTTTGACTCAGTGTTTCCACTCAGATATAAACCCTAGAGAAATGTTCGTACCTGTACAGAGACATGTTCAACAATGTTGATCACAGCATTGTTGATTAAACAGAAAACTTTGAAATAACATAAATGTCTATCTGCAGGAGAATGGATAAATTGTGATATATTTGTACACCACATACTATTCAGCAGTGAAAATGAACAAATTAGAGCTATATAAATAAAACATGAAAAAAGTTTACAAAGTGATATATATATAGCATTATGTTACATATATAAAGTTAATTATGCAAAATAATATTACATATATGTAATAAAAGATCAAAATTCCAAATTCAAGAGGATAGTTATCTCTGAGAAGGGAAAGCAGGAGGGAAATGGGATTGGGGAGGTTACACAGGAAGCTTCACCCTTTCTTTAAAAGAAAAAAGGTCATAAACAGATATAGAAAATAAAAATTTTATAAAGCTAGATAATGGTCAAAAAAGTATTTGTTATTTTTGTTTTTATATATTTGAAATGTTTTCGGTGAAAAATCCTTTGAGCTTAGAGAATTCCAAAATTATCCTTATTATCAAAGTAAAATATTTTCCTAGCATCTAAATAATTTTAAGAGTTTTTTATTTTGCAGATTTGACTGATGAATTAGCTCAGAAGTTATTTGATGTTTCAGAAATAACTTCGGCAGCAATGGTTCATTCGTTGCCTACAGCAGTTCCAGAATCTCCTAGAATTCATCCTACAAGAACACCCAAAACACCTCGAACACCTAGGTTACAAGATCCTAACAAAACACCAAGATTTTATCCTGTTGTTAAAGAACCAAAAGCCATTGATGTAAAGGTATACAAAACAACCAGGAATATAAGGCTTGCATTTTGTATCCTTTAACATTACAGAATGAGACGTTTTAATTTCTATCACATTAAAAAATGTGTGTTATAACTTGTAATATTTCACTTAAAAATCATACTTTACCATAGTGATATTTTCTCAGGTTAAGAAATTTTTTGGTTGGGCACGGTGATTCATGCTTGTAATCCAACACTTTGGGAGACCGAGGCAGGTGGATTGCTTGTGCCCAGGAGTTGGAGACTAGCCTGGGCAATGCGGTGGGACGCCATCTCTAAAAAAATACAAAAATTAGATGGGCGTGGTGGCGTGTGTCTGTAGTCCCAGCTGTTTGGGAGGCTGAGGTGGCAGGATTGCTTGAGCCTGTAGGGGTCAGGGCTGCAGTGAGCCATGATCATGCCACTGCACTCCAGCCTTGGCAACAGAGTAAGACCCCATTTAAAAATAAACAAACAAACAAAAACCTTTTTTACAGTTGGATAGTGTAATTAAAGACGAACAGAAAGTATAATGAAGAATTACACTAAGCTGCACTTCATTTCATCTTTGTGTCACAAACCTACCAAAGGACTTTATTTATTAAGTTTCGTAACTTGTGTGTGAGATTTTTGAGTTTTGTGACTTCATATGATTTCACAATGTGTTATCTACAGTGTGAAAATGTTTGAGTTCATTTATAGTCAGAGGGTTTTAATTTACTTGTGAAGTTCACACTATTGAAACTAATTGCAATGCTTGACTTTATTTTCTTTAGAGTCCAAGAAAGAGAAAAACAAGGCATAGCACAAATCCCCCTCTAGAGTTTCATGTTGGTTGGGTAATGGATTCCAGAGACCATGGGCCAAGAACATCCTGTGTCAGGTACTATATTTCTCAAACATTACTTTTTTGTTCGTGATTTGAAGTTTTTTGAAAACAGTTACTAATTAGATATTTCAAAATATTTAAAAATTAATATGTTAGCAAATTATAGAACAATGAAAATGGTACAAAGAAGCCAAAGAAGAGATAAGTTTTACAAGTATGTTAAGGAAATAATCCAGTTGGACAGTTTTTTTTTCCCATTTAAATTATTTTTCACAAATGTGAACTCTTAGATTTATAAACTATGTAGGTCTATGAAAGTTATTATCTTTGGAAAGATCCCAGAGTCTTAGTGGCATTTAATAGGTTCTTAGTAGATATTTATTGAGGGCACTAATGTGCTAAACAAACTACTCAAACTGTATAAATAATATGGAAACAAAGCATTGTTATTTTGCTTTTTTCCCCCTTTTTTGGGAAATCATTTAGATTAGCTGATTATTAGCAGGAATTTTTTTTATAAGAAAGAAGAAAATTAATTAAAAAAAAGAAGTCTAGAGCAAATCTTTTAGAGTGCCAGTGATCTGCAAAGCACTATGGTATGTTTTGTCCTTCAGAGGGGTTGCAGAGGTGATTTATTGCTCATTGCTTTGTGATTCTTTCTTTTAAATAAAAATAGAGACAGAATCTTGCTCTGTTACCTAGGATGGTCTCAAACTTCTGGCCTCAAGCAGTCCTCCTACCTCAGCCTTGTAAAGTGCTGGGATTACAGGCATGAGCCACCTCACCCAGCCTGTGTTTCTTAAAAACCATTTTGTGTTTATACTAGATATTTTCAGAATAATTAACTGATAGTTTTTCCATTTGGAAACTTTGGGAAAATATGTTTTTGACTGGTTACTAGAAAAGGATTAGTTAGTTTCATGAAAAAAAATGCTGGGGAATTTATCATGCTCTCAAAACCTTGAAATCTGTCTTTTTAGTGATACACATTTGATTATTTTACATTGTTCTTACTAGCTATATTGTCTCTAAAAGATAAAAAGTGTGTATGTTCTTCTGCACACCTGTGGTATACTAATAGTTATTTTGGGGTTATAAGTGATTTTTCAGTTTTTTTCCCCAGAGTATTTCTTTTTATTGGAGCAGTATATGTAGAGATCAACAACAATGGAAAATGTTTAATTTACCTAATGAAGGACATCTTGTCTTTGTTGCTTCCAAGTTTTGGGAATTATGAATAAAGCTGCTATAAACGTCTATGTAAAGGTTTTAGTGTGGACATATTTTAAAATCCCTTAGATAAATACTAAGGAGCATGATTGCTGGATTGTATAATAAGAATATATTTAGTTTTGTAAGAAACTGCCAAACTGTTTTCCAAAGTGGCCCTATCATTTTGCATTCTCACCAGTAATGTTTCTTTTTAACCTTGGTAATGTCTTGTTTTGAAGTCAGCCTTGTCTGATATTTATATAATTACGCCAGCTTTCTTTAGATGAGTGTTTGCCAGTGTATCTTTTTCTACCTTTTTACTTTTAAGCAATCTCTTTGTTTTAAAGTGGGTTTCATGTAGGCAGCATATATTTGGGTCTTTCTTTGCTTTTTATAACCCAGCCTGATAATGTGTTGTTTAATTAGTATGTTTAGACCATCCACATTTAGTGTAGTTATTGATGTGGTTGGATTTAAATCTATCATTTATTTTTCTCATCCATTCTTTTTTTTTTTTTTTTTTTTGAGACTGAGTCTCACTCTGTCGCCCATTCTGGAGTGCAATGGCGTGATCTTGGCTCACTTCAACCTCCGGCTTCCAGGTTCAGGTGATTCTCCTTCCTCAGCCTCCTGAGTAGCTGGGATTACAGGTGCCTGGCACCACGCCTAGCTAATTTTTGTATTTTTAGTAGAGATGGGGTTTCACCAGGTTGGCCAGGCTGGTCTTGAACTCCTGACCTCAGGTGATCCACCTGTCTTGGCCTCCCAAGGTGCTGGGACTACAGGCATGAGCCACCGTGCCCAGCTGTCTCATCTATTCTTCGTTCTTTTTTCTATTTTTTTGCTTTCTTTTGATTGAGTTTTTATAATGATCCTATTTTTTCTCTACTATTGACTTATTAGTTGTATCTCTTTTTTATTTTTTACTGATCCTCTAGGATTACAGGTATACTTTGTTTTGTTGTGCTTCATAGATACTGTGTTTTTCACAAATTGAAGGTTTGTGGCACCCCTGTGTTGAGCAAGTTTATCAATGCCCTTTATTTAACAGATGTACTCAATTCATGTCTCTGTGTCACCTTTTGGTAATTCTTGCAGTATTTCAAACTTTATTATTATTGTTATGTCCTTTTTTTGTTTTGTTTTTTGAGATGGAGTGTCGCTCTGTCGCCCAGGCTGGAGTGCAGGGGTGTGATCTCAGCTCACTGCAAGCTCCGCCTCCTGGGTTCACGCCATTCTCCTGCCTCAGCCTCCTGAGTAGCTGGGACTACAGGTGCCCACCACCACGCCTGGCTAATTTTTTTTTTTTGTATTTTTTTAGTAGAGACGGGGTTTCACTGTGTTAGCCAGGATGGTCTCAATCTCCTGATCTCATGATCTGCCTGCCTTGGCCTCCCAAAGTGCTGGGATTACAGGCATGAGCCACTGCGCCTGGCCTTTTTTTTTTTTTTTTTTTTTGAGACAGAGTCTCACTTTGTTGCACAGGCTGGAGTTCTGTGGCACAATCATGGCCCACTGCAGCCGTAACCTCCTAGACTCAAGTGATCCTCCCACTTCAGCCTCCTGAGTAGCTGGAATTACAGTTGCATGCCACCATATCCAGCTAATTTTTTTATTTTTTATGGAGATGGGGTCTCACTCTGCTGTCTGGGCTGGTCTTGAATTCCTGGACTCAAGCAGTTCTCCTATCTTGGCCTTCCAAAGTGCTGTGATTACAGACATGAACCACCATGCCCAGCTACTATTTTGTATTTTATGGTGATCTGTGATTAGTGATCTTCGATGTTAACTATTGTAATTGTTTTGGTGCACCATGAACCACGCCAAGATAAGACAGTGAACTTAATAAATGTATGTTTTCTGGCTGCTCTACTGACTGGCCATTTCTCCATCTCTCCCCCTCTTCTTGGGCGTCCCTGTACCCTGAGAAACAAAAATGTTGAAATTAGACCAACTAATAACCCTACAGTGGCCTCTAATTGTTCAAGTGAAATTAAGAGTCAAAATTCTTCAAAATTAGGAATGCCATCATTAATGAGGAAGGCATGTTGAAAGCCCCAAGACAAGCTGAAAACTAGATCTCTTGTGTCAAACAGCCAAAATATGAAGGCAGAGTTTTTGAGGGAAATTAAAAGTGCTACTCCAGTGAATACACAAATGATAAGAAAGTGAAACAGTTTTATTGGTGATAGGGATAGAGTTTGAGTGGTCTGGATAAAAGATAAAACCACCCCCAATATTCCCTTAAGCCAAAGCATAATCCAGAGCAAGGCCCTGACTCTCTTCAATTCTCTGAAGACTGAAAGAGGCGAGGGAGGTGCAGAAGAAAAGTTGGAAGCTAGCAGAAGTTGATTAATGAGGTTTAAGAAGCTGTCTCCATAATATAAAAGTGCAAGGTGAAGGAGCAAGTGCTGATGGGGAAGGTGCAGCAAGTTTTAAGGAAGATCTAGCTAAGATAATAAAAGTGGCTACATTTCTGCAGGTCTAGATCTGAAAAAAAAGTGTGGCCACCTTAAACAGTAGATTTTCAGTGTAGACAAAACAGCCTTCCATTGGGAGAAGAAGCCATCTAGGACTTTCATAGTTAGGAAGGAGCAGTCAATGTTTGGCTTCAGAGCTTCAAGGGACGGGGCTGACTCTCTTGTTAGGGGCTAATGCAGGTGGTGACTTCAAGTTGAAGGCAATGCCAGGGCTCTTTTGAATTATGCTAAATCTGCTAATCTGCTTATGCTCTATAAATAGAACAACAAAGTCTATGTGACAGCACATCTACTTACAGTGTGGGTTACTAAATATTTTAAGCCCACTGTTAAGACCTACTATTTAGAAAAAAAGATTCCTTTCAAAATATTACTGCTCATTGACAGTGTACTTCATCACCCAAGAACTCTGATGAATATATACAAGGAGATTAATGTTTTTTTCATACCTGCTAACACATTTATTCTGCAGTCCATGGATCCCAAGGAGTCATTTTAACTTTCTAGTCTTATTATTTAGAATACTCATATATAGTCTATTCATAAGGCTATAGCTGCCACAGCTAGTCATTCCTCATTGGACCTGAGCAAAGTAAATTGAAAACATTCTGGAGAGTATTCACCATTCTACATGCCATTAAGAACATTGGTGATTCATAGGAGGAGGTCAAAATATCAGCATTAACAGGATTTTGGAAGAAGTTGATTCCTACCTTCATGGATGACTTTGAGAGGCTCAGACTTCAGTGGAGGATTTAACTACAGATGTGGTGGAAATAGCAAGAGAAGTAGAATTAGAAGTGGAGCCTGAAAATATGACTGAATTGCTGCAATTTCACGATAAAACTTGAAAGGATGAGGAATTGCTTCTTATGGATGAGCACAGAGAGTAGTTTCTTGAGATAGAATCTACTCCTAGTGAAGATTCTGTGAACATTGTTGAAATGACAACAACAGATTTAGAGTATTATATAAAGCAGTGGCAGGGTTTGAGAGGACTGACTCCAATTTTGAAAGGAGTTCTACTGTGGGTAAAATGCTATCAGGACAGCATCCATGCTACAGAGAAATCTTTTGGGAACAGAAGAGTCAATCAATGTAGCAAATTTCATTGTTGTCTTGTTTTAAGAAATTGCCACAGCCACTCCAACCATCAGCAACCACCACTCTGATCAGTCAGCAACCATCAGCATCGAGGCAAAACCCTCCACCAGCAAAAAGACTATGACTTGCTGAAGGCTCATATGACCATTAGCATTTTTAGCAATACAGTTTTAAAAAAAATTGATACATAATAGTTGTACATATTTTCGGGGTGCATGTGATACTTTGATACATGCATACAATGTGTAATGATCAAATCAGGGTAATGGGGATATCAATGACCTCAAACATTTTTCTTTATTCTGTTCTATTTTTTTCCTTTTCTTTTTAAGATCTTTTTGCATACCAATCTTCTAGCTATTTTGTACTATACAATATGTTATTGTTAAGTATGGTTATTCTACTGTACTATAAAACACTAGGTCTCATTTCCGGTATTAACTGTATTTTTGTACCTGTTAAATAACTGCTTTTCACCCGCCTTCCCCCTACCCATTCTAGTCCCTAGTAAGCACTAATCAACTCTCTTATCTCTATGAGATCTACTTTTTTACCTACCACTTATTAGTGAGAACATGTGGTACTTATCTTTCTGTGCCTGGCTTATTTCATATAATATAATGACTTCCAGTTCTATGTTTCCGCGAATGACAGAATTCTTTTTTATGGCTGAATAGTATTCCATTGTGTATGTGTGTATGTTTATGTATGTGCATATGTATGTATGTGTATATATTTACACATATATACACATATACATACATGTACATACACATATATATACCCATATATATAATTTTCTTCATCCATTGATAGACACTTAGGTTGATTACATGTCTTAGCTATAGTGAATAGTGCTGCAATAAACATGGAAGTGCAGCTGTCTCTTCGATATACTGATTTCCTCTATTTTGGATATATACCCAGCAGTGAGATTTCTGGATCATATGGTAGTTCTGTTTTTGTTTTTTGAGGAACTTCTATTCTGTTTTCTGTAGTGGCTGTACTAATTTACATTCCTACCAATGGTGTGTGAAGCATTCTCCTTTCTCTGCATCCTTGTAACATCCATTAATTTTTGTTTTCTTGATAAAAGCCATTTTAACTGGGGTGAGATGCTTTATCATTGTAGTTTTGATTTTTGTCTTCTTGATAATTAGTAATGTTGAGCGTTTTAAAATATACCTGTTGTCCAGTTGATGTCTTCTTTGGAGAAATGTCTATTAGATCTTTTGTCAATTTTAAAATGGGATTATTTGTGTGTTTTTTTTTTTTCTACTGAGTTGTTTGAGTTCCTTGTATATTCTAGTTATTAGTCCTTTTTTGGATGGATAGTTTGCAAATATTTTCTTCTATTCTGTAGGTTGTCTCTTCACTTTGTTGATTCCTTCATTTGCTGTGCAGAAACTTTTTTGCTTGATATAATCTCATTAGTCTATTTTTGCTTTTGTTGCTTGTGCTTTTATCATCTAACACAAAACATCTTTGCCTAGACCAATGGCCTAGAGTGTTTTCCCAATATTTTCTTCTAGTAATTTCATAGCTTTGGGTCCTAGTTTAAGTCTTTAGTCCATTTTGATTGGCTTTTTGTAGAGAGAGGTCTAGCTTCATACTTTTGCATTACGGTTATCTAGTTTTCTTAGCACCGCTTATGGAAGTGACTGTCCTTTCTTCAATGTATGTTCTTGGTACCTTTGTCAAAAATGAATTCGCTGATAATGTGTAGTTTTTTTCTAAATTTTCTATTCTGTTCCATTGGTCTATGTGTCTGCTTTTACACCAGTACCATGCTACCTTGGTTACTATGGCTTTGTATTATATTTTGAAGTTGAGTAGTGTGATGCCTTCAGCTTTATTCTTTTTGCCCAGAATTAGTTTGATTTTTCACGGCCTTTTGTGGTTCTGTATAAATTTTAGGATTGTTTTTTCTATTTCTGTGAAGAATGTCATAGGTATTTTGATAGGGATGGAATTAAATCTGTAGAAGTTGCTGCGTAGTATTGAGATTTTAACAATGTTAATTTTTCCAATCCATGAGCATGCACTATCATTCCCTTTTTTTTGTGTGACCTCTTTAATTTCTTTCATCTGTGTTTTTTAGTTTTCTTTGTAGAGATCTTTCACTTTGGTTACACTTATACCTAGATACTTTATGTATTTCTGTAGCTGTCTTGATTTCTTTTTCAGTGTGTTTGCTTTTGGAATATATAAATGCTACTGTTTTTTGTATATTGATTTTGTATTGTGCAACTTTACTGAATTGACCCAGATTTTTGGTGGAGTCTTTAGATTTTTCTAAATATAATATCAGATCATCTGCAGGCAAGGATAATTTGACTTCTTCTTTTCCAATGTGGATGCTCTTTCTCTTGCCTAATTGCTCTTGCTAGGACTTACAGTACTATGTTCAATTAAAGTGGTAAAGTGGACAACCTTGTCTTATTCCAGATCTTAGAGGAAAGGCCAAGTGCTCATGTCTAAGACAATCAGAAAAACACCTTGAAGGCATTTTAGAGACCTCCCGCCACAGGACCAGAGGCCTAGGAGGACAGAATGGGGCCCTGCACAACCTCGGGAAACTGCTCCCTGCATTCCAGCTGCTCCAGCTGTAGCATGGCTAAAAGGGGCCCAGATACAGCTTGGGGCTGCTGTTTCAGAGGGTGCAAACCATAAACCTTGGCAGCTTCCATGTGGTATTAAGCCTGCAGGTGGTGCACAGAATGCAAGAGTTGAGGCTTGCGAGCCTCTGCCTATATTTCAGAGGATGTATGGAAAATCCTGGATGTCTAGACTAAAGCCTGCTGTAGGGGCAGAGCCCTCATGGAGAACCTCTACGAGGACAGTGCAGAGAGGAAATGTGGGGTTGGATCCCTCATACAGACTCCCCACTGGGGCACTGCCTAGTGAAGCTTTGAGAAGAGGGCCACTGTCCTTCAGACCCCAGAATGGTAGATCCACTAGCAGCCTGCATCCTCAGCCTCGAAAAGCCACAGGCACTCAATGCCAGCCCTTAAGAGCAGCCATGTGGGCTAAACCCTGGAAAGCCATAGGCATGGAGCTGCCCAAGGCTTTGTGAGCCCACCCCTTGCACCAGCATACCCTGGATGTAACATATGGAGTCAAAGGAGATTATTTTGGAACTTTAAGATTTAGTGATTGCCCTCCTGGGCTTTGGACTTGCATGCAGCCTGTAACGCCTTTCTTTTGGGCTATTTCTTCCTTTTGTGTATTTACCCAAGGCCTATACCTCCATTGTATCTTGGAAGTAACTACCTTGTTTTTTATTTTACAGGCTTATAGGTGGAAGGGACTAGCCTTGTCTCAAATGAGACTTTGGACTTTTGAGTTAGTGCTAGAATGAGTTAAGACTTCGGGAGATTGTTGGGAAGACATGACTAGATTTTGCAATGTGAGAAGGACATGAGATTTGGCAGGGGCCAGGGTGGTATTATATGGTTTGGATCTGTGTCCCCACCCAAATCTCATGTTGAATTGTAATCCCCAGTATTGGAGGTGGGGCCTGGTGGGAGGTGATTGGATCATTGGGGCAGTTTCTCATGGTTTAACACCATCTGCCTTGCAGTTGTCATTGTGATAGTGAGTTGTGAGATCTGGTTGTTTAAAAGTGTGTGGCACCTCCACTGTCTTTCTTCCTCCTGCTCCAGCTATGTGAAGTTCTGCTCCCCCTGCCTTCCACCATGATTGTAAGTTTTCCTAAGGCCTCCCTAGAAGCTAAGCCAGCATCATGCTGTACTGCCTACAGAACCATGAGCCAATTAAACCACTTTCCTCTATAATTTACCTAGTCTCGGGTATTTTTTTGTTTTTTTGTTTTTTTGAGGCAGAGTTTCGCTCTTGTTGCCCAGGCTCAAGTGCAGTGGCGTGATTTCAGCTCACTGCAACCTCTGCCTCCCGGGTTCAAGTGATTCTCCTGCTTCAGCCTCCCGAGTAGTTGGGATTACAGGCATGCACCACCACGCCTGGGTAATTTTTGTATTTTTAGTAGAGATGGGGTTTCTCTATGTTGGTCAGGCTGGTCTCGAACTCCTGACCTCAGGTGATCCGCCTGCCTTGGTCTCCCAAAGTGCTGGGATTACAGGCATGAGCCACTGCGCCTGGCCGGGTATTTCTTTATAGTAATGTGAAAACAGCCTAATTCATGTAGCTGAAGGTTTGTTGATTTTGTTTATCTTTTCAAAAAACCAACTTTTCATTTCATTGATTTTTTTGTACTTGTTTTAGTCTCAATTTTATTTATTTCTGCTTTGATCTTTATTGTTTCTTTCTACTAATTTTGGGTTTGATTTGTTCTTTTCTAGTTCTTTTAAGTACATCGTTAGGTTGCTTATTTGAAACCTACTTTTTTGATGTAGGCATTTATTGCTATAAACTTCTCTCTTAGTACTGCTATGCTGTATCATAGTTTTGGAAAGTTACATTTCCATTTGCATTTCTTTGAAGACATTTTGAAGTTTTCTTCTTAATTTCTTTATTAATCTGTTGATCATTCAGGAGCATGTTGTTTAATTTCCACGTTTGTGTAGATTCCAAAATTCTTCATGTTATTGATTTCTATTTTTATTCTGTTGTAGCCAGAAAAGATACTTGATATGATTTTGACTTTTTAAAATTTGTTGAGACATGTTTTGTAGCCTAACATATGTTTTATCCTGGAGAATGTTCCATGTGCTAATGAGAAGAATGTGTATTCTGCACTAGTAGGTGAAATGTTCTATAAATGTCACTAGGTCCAGTTGGTCTAGGTGTAGTTTAACTTCATTGTATCTTTTTTGATTTTCTGTCTGGATGATCTGTCCATTATTGAGAGATGGGTGTTGAAGCCCCCTGCTATTATTTGTATTATAGTCTATCTCTCCTCTAGATTTATTAATGTTTACTTAATATATCTGGGTGCTCCAGAATTGGGTGCATATATTTATAAATTGTTACAGCCTCTTGCTGAATTGACCCCTTCCTTTATCATCATACAGTGACCTTCTTTGTCCTTTTTTTTTTTACAGACTTTCACTTTTTCTATTTTGTTTGATACAAGTATGGCTACTTTTTTTTTTTGGCTTCCATTTGCGTGGAATGTCTTTTACCATTCTTCACTTTCAGACTATGTGTGTCTTTATAGGTGATGTGAGTTTCTTGTAGGCAATATATAGTTGGATCTTGTTTCTAAAAGTTTTTCACTCAGCCATGCTTATATCTTTTGGTTGGAGAATTTAGTTCATTTACATTCAGTGTTATTATTGATAGATAAGGACTTACTACGCAGTATTTCATTACTTGGTTTCTGGTTGTTTTGTAACTCCTCCCTTACTTCCTTCTTACTGCCTTTGTGATTAAGTGGTTTTTCTCTGGGAGTATGTTTTAATTCATTGCTTTTTATTTTTAGCATATCTATTATAAGTCTTTGCTTTGTGGTTACCATGAGGCTTACCAAAGCCATAGCTATAAGTTATTTTAAACATATGACAACTTAACTTTGATCACAAAGAAAAGGAAAGAATCAAGGGAAAAACTAAAAACCTCTACACTTTAACTCCATCCTCCCACATTTTGACATTCTGTTGTCTTAATTTACATCTATTTATCTTCCCTATTATCTTAACAGGTTGCTGTTAATATTTTCAGTAGATTTGTCTTTTAGTCTTCATATTAGAGATATGAATGGATTACATGTAACAATTACTGCATTAGAGCATTCTGAATTTGTCTACTTTTACCAGTGAGTTTTATACCTTCAAACATTTTTGGTTTTGCACATCAAAGTTTGTTTTCTTTCAAATCAAAGAACTCCCTTTAGCATTTCTTGAAAGTTGGGTCTAGTAGTGATGAATTCCCTTAGCTTTCGTCTAGGAAAGACTTTATATCTCCTTCCTGTTTGAAGGAAAACTTTGCTGGGTACAGCATAGTTGTTTGGCAGGTTTTGTTTTTGTTTCCATTTATCCTGTAGCACTTTGAATGTGTCACTTGACTCCTTCATGGCCTGTTTGGTTTCTGTTGAAAAGTCTCTTGCCAAAAAATCAGAGCTCTTTTGTATGTTTTTATTTTTTTCTCTTGCTGTTTTAAGGATCTTCTCTTTGTCCTTGACATTTTCAGGTTCGATTATTATTTGCCTTGGGATACTCTTATTTGGTTGAATATTGATATGGTTTGGCTTTGTGTTCCCACCCGTCTCATCTCGAATTGTAATTCCCATAATCCCCATGTGTCACGGGAGGGACCTGGTAGGAGGTGATTGGATCATGGGGGCAGTTATCCCATGCCGTTCTTGTGATAGTGAGTGAGTTCTCACAAGATCTGATGGTTTTATAGGTGTTTGACGGTTTCTCCTTCACACATACTCTCTCTCACCTGCCGCAATGTAAGGGTGCCTGCTTCCCCTCCCACCATGATTGTAAGTTTCCTGAAGCCTCCCCAGCCATGTGGAACTGAGTCAATTAAACCACTTTCCGTCATAAATTACCCAGCCTCAGGTATTCTTTATAGCAGAGTGAAAATGGACTAATAAAAATATATTTGGTGATTTCTGACCTTCTGTACCTAGATATTTATATCTTTCTTTAGATTTGGAATGTTTTCTGTTATTTCTTTGAATAAGCTTACTACTCCTTGCTCTTAACTCATCATTGAATGCCAGTGGCTCTTACATTTGTTCTTTTGAGATTATTCTTTATATCTTGCAGGTGTTCTTCATTCCTTTTTTTTTCTCCTCTGACTATATTTTCCAATAGGCTGTATTTGAGCTCACTGATTGTTTCTTGCAACGTGAGAGCCTGTAATCCATTTTTCAGAAAACGTATTTCTGAGTTCCAAGATTTTTTTTTTTTAATTTCAATCTCTTTGTGTTACATTTCTCTGATAAATTTCTGAATTGCTTTTCTGTGTTATCTTGGATTTTGCTGAGTGTCTGTAGAACTGTTATTTTGTTCTTGATCTGAGACCTCACACATTGCTTTCTTCTTTAGGTTGGTCCCTGACTCTTTGTCCATTTGGGGATGTCATAGTTCCGTGTTTGCTGTTGTTTCTTGTGGATGTACATCTGTGGCTTTGCTTTAAAGGATTTATTATTTATTCCAGTCTTTGCTGTCTTGCTTGTTTTGTCTTTCTAAGGTATGTTTGCTTAGAGATTCTTTGCAGTAGCCTGTGAGTCCCCTTAATACTATTGTATATCACTGCCTCCTTTTGGGCACTAGATGGCGCCTTAATCCCAAGTTTGCCTTGTCTCTCACAAACATTGGAGCACTGCCTGTCAGATGGTGGGGGTGGCAAAGGGGACTACCCCAACTGTGTGGTAAGGCTGGCAAATGGCTTGTACCCAGAAAACTCATGGATCATGCCTCCTACAGTGTGGTCCTGCTGAACAGCCACTCTGATATGGCATCTCTTTTGGCTGAAATAAAGAGGAGAATTTCAGGGCTAGGGTTTCTGTTCCTGCTTCCCCTCTTTTTCTGCCTTCATGGTTTTTTTTCTCCATACTGGCTCTCATGATATTATACTTCTTATGGGTTGAGGCAGGAACAGTTTTCCTGCAAGGGAACCCAAGATGGTGGGAAAGCTGGCTGTCCTCCTCGATCTAACTTTTTCCAATGAAGAAGCTGAGTCTGGGAGGAATTTTTCATGCACAGGGCCTGGCAGATTGCGGAAAAGGCGTCATGCAAAGAGAAGGCTATTTCTCTTACTGTTTGCTGGGAGTTTTTCAGTTCTCTGTGGCTCACAGATAGTATCAGCCTCACATTTGAGTTCTGGGATATTGCTGATGATAAGCTTTGTGCTAGATATTTGTTTTTGGCTTTCTGTGGGAGAGTGAAGCCAGATTGCTTCTACTCTGCCATTTTGGTGACATCATTGTCCCAATAAAGTATTTTTAAATTAAGGTATGTACTTTTTTTAAGTCATAATGCTATTGCACACTTGGTAGAGTACAGTATAATATAAATATAACTTTTATATTTACTGGGAAACCAAAATATTCATGTGACTTGCTTTTTTGCAATATGTGCTGTATTGTGGTGGTCTAGAATTGAACCAGCAATATCTCTGAGACATGCCCGTATAATTCAGCTGTTCCTTGAATCATGATGTGATTACATCCTGATAAACCCTTTGTAGCTTGAAAATATCATAAGTTGAAAATGCATTTAATGCACCTAACCTACTGAACATCATGACTCAACCTAGCTTACCTTAAATGTGCTCAGAACACTTATATTAACCTATAGTTAGGCAAAATCTAACACAAAGCCTATTTTATAATAAAATGTTGAATATCTTATGTAATTTATTGAATGCTTTGCTGAAACTGAAGAACAGAATGGTTGTATGGTACTTGAACTATGGTTTTTACTGAATGCATATTGTTTTCGTACCATCATAAACCTGAAAAACCGTAAGTGAAACTGTCTTTTAAGTTGAGGACCAGCTTTATACATTTTAACTTACCACAGTCTACTTTCAAATAATCTTATCCCACTTCATGTGTAGTATAAGCACCTTACAACATTAAACTTTCATTATTTCTCCCCATTTCTCTCTTTGTTTGTTTCTTTTTTTAAAAAATTAGAGACAGAGTCTCTATCTTTCACCCAGGATGGAGTGCAGTGGCAAAATCTCAGGTTACTGCAGTCTCAAACTCCTGAACTTAAGCAGTCCTCCCACCTTAACCTCAAGTATCTGGGACTATAGGTGTGCACCACAATTGGTGGCTAATTTTTAAAAAAATTTTTGTTGCGACAAGATGTTGCTATGTAATTCAGGCTGGTCTCGAACTCCTGGGCTCAAGCAATTCTCCTGCCTTAGCCTTCCGAAGTGTTGGGATTACAGTTACGAGTCACCACACCCAGTCCCCCATTCTTTGTGCTATACTTTGTTATTATTTTTCTTTAGACAGTTATGTGTACATGTATATACACATACATATATGTGCACATGTGCGTACACACATACACACATATAGTTTGAGTAGATAGTTTAGCACATTAAATCCTTCATGTATATCTATTAAAAACTTTCTAAATGCCATTGAGAATCTGGGAGCTTTCTTTAGTAGGTTCATAATAGATATTTGCCTGTTACTAATACACCCACACACAAACACATACACACACGTATAAAGTATTTATCCTGCTCTGGTTCTCTGATGGTTTCAGATTTATGGCTTCTTAAATTGTTAGAATAATTTTTGACTCATCATAAATTTTTTTGCCCTGTTCTCTTTTTTTCCTTCTTCTGGGTTTCAAATTACATGTATGTTAGACCATTTGATAATACCCATAGCTGTTGGATGCTCTGATCTGCTTTTTCTCCTACTCCTTTTTTATTTTATTTATTTATTTATTTTTTTGAGACAGAGTTTCACTCTTGTTGCCCAGGCTGGAGTGCAATGGAGTGATCTTGGCTCACTGCAACCCCTGCCTCCTGGGTTCAAACGATTCTCCTGCCTCAGCCTCCTGAGTAGCTGGGATTAAAGGTGCAAGCCACCACGCCCAGCTAATTTTTTGTATTTTTAGTAGAGACGGGGTTTCACCATGTTGGTCAAGTTAGTCTGGAATTCCTGACCTCAGGAGATCCGCCTGCCTTGGCCTTCCAAAGTGCTGGGATTACAGGCGTGAGCCACTGCGCTTGGCCTCCTACTCCTTTTAAATTGTATTTCACTTTGTATAATTTTGATTGACTTATATTCAGGTTTCCTGATTCTTTCCTTAGCTGTGTCTAGTGTGCTAATAAGTCCATCAAAGAAGTATTCATTTCTGATATTGTGTTGTGTATATTTTGCATTAGTGTTTGACTATTTATTTATTTATTTATTGAGACGGAGTTTCGCTCATGTCGCCCAGGCTGGAGTGCAATGGCACGATCTCAGCTCACTGCAAGCTCCACCTCTTGGGTTCAAGCGATTCTTCTGCCTCAGTCTCCTAAGTAGCTGGGATTGCAGGTGCCCGCTACCACACCCGGCTAATTTTTGTATTTTAATAGAGACAGGGTTTCACCGTGTTGGCCAGGCTAGCCTTGGACTCCTGACGTCAGGTGATCCGCCCACCTCAGCCTCCGAAAATGCTGGGATTACAAGTGTGAGTCACCGCGCCCGGCCCCATTTGACTTTTTAAAAATAGTTTTCTTGGCCGGTTGCGGTGGCTCACGCCTGTAATCCCAGCACTTTGGGAGGCCGATGCGGGTGGATCACGAGGTCAGGAGATTGAGACCATCCTGGCTAACACGGTGAAACCCCGTCTCTACTAAAAATACACAAAAATTAGCCGGGCGTGGTGGCAGCCGCCTGTAGTCCCAGCTACTCGGGAGGCCGAGGCAGGAGAATGGCGTGAACCCAGGGGGCGGAGCTTGCAGTGAGCCAAGATCTTACCACTGCACTCCAGCCTGGGCGACAGAGCAAGACTCCGTCTCAAAAAAAAAAAAAGTTTTCTTGGCTGGATGCGGTGGCGCTCACCGGTAATCCCAACTACTCAGGAGGCTGAGGCAGGAGAATCGCTTGAACCTAGGAGGCGGAAATTGCAGTGAGCTGGGATGGGGCCACTGCATTCCAACCTGCGCAACTGAGCGAGACTCCATGGCAAAAAAAAAAAAAGTTTTCTTTTTTTCTGCTGAAATTCTCCGTCTCTTCATGAATGTTCATCTTTTACATTAGATTCTTCAACATATTAATCATGGTTATTTTAAAGTTCATTTGTGATTATGCTAGTACTGAGTTATCTGTAAGTCTGGTTCTATTTATTACGTTGTCTGCTGAATTTTATTTTTTCTTTTTGTGTGTCTTATACATTTTGATTGAATTCTAGACTATTACTTCTAGACTTTTTTTGTTGTTGTTTAAATCTTGCCAAATCCCTGTCTGAATAAATCCAGCTTTCTTTCTATTATATTTGCTCCTAGTCTACTGAATGTTGCTAAAGTAAGTCCTAGGCTTATTGCTAGTAATACAGATTCATGTGCTGTAATTATAGTTAGAGCTTCGATGTTATCTGCATTTCTTTTACTAATTTAAGTATTCGATATTAATTTTGTCTTCGTTCTTTCCTTTTGATTGAGGAATTCTTTATCTCTGCTTTCCTTTATCTCTCATCGTTCCATCTTTTGAAAACTGTTTTCAAATGTCTACTTGTTATTCCTCATTTTGATCTACCTCTTTGCTTCCTTCTGGCTCCCTGTGATAAGTATGCCAGTAAGGTATATTTTTTCATTGTGGAGAATGTATTTAGTGATAGCTACCACTTTTATATGCTTTCAATAAATGTTCCAGGCACTGTGCTCAACATTTTACATGCATTGCTTCTCTGTGTCTTCTTTAGACAATAAGTTCTTTAATGTAAAGAACTTCTCAGTACCTGTCATACTTTGCAGTCAATAAATAACTACATGAATGAAACTACCGATTCCATATAGAGACAGGGAAGTGTATAGCTGTAAATGCCTACATTTAAAAAAGAAAAAAGATCCGAAATCGGCAACCTAGCTTTATACTTTAAGGAACTAGAAAAAGAAGAGCAAACTAAACCCAAAATAATAGAGAAAATCAAGGAAACTAAAAGTTAATTCTTTGAAGAGATCAACAAAATTGACGAAACTTTAGCTAGACTGACAAAGAAAGAGAGAAGATGCAAAAATAACTAGAATCAGAAAAACAAACAAACAAACAAACGGGATATTACTACTGGTTGACCTTACAGAGATGCAAAGGATAAGAGAATACTGTGGGCTGGGCGCGGTGGCTCATGCCTGTAATCCCAGCACTTTATGAGGCCGAGGCAGGTGGATCACAAGATCAGGAGTTCAAGACCAGCTTGCCAATATGGTGAAACCCCGTGTCTACTAAAAATACAAAAATTAGCTGGGCGTGGTGGTGGGCGCCTGTAGTCCCAGCTACTCAGGAGGCTGAGGCAGGAAAATCACTTGAGCCCGGGAAGCGGACATCACAGTGAGCTGAGATCAAGCCACTACACTTCAGCCTGGGCGACAGAGTGAGAGTCTGTCAAAAAAAAAAAAAAAGAGAGAAAGAAAAAGAAAAAGGAAAAAAAAAAAACCCAAAAAATTAACACCCAGCCTGGGCAACATGGTGAGACCACGTCTCTACTAAAAATCCAAAAAATTAGCCAGGCATGGTGGTACTTGCCTATAGTCTTAGCTACTTGGGAGGCTGAGGTGGGAGGATTGCCTGAACCCAGGAGGTTGAAGCTGCAGTGAGCCATGACCATGCCACTGCACTCCAGCCTGGGTGACAGAGCAAGACCCTGTCTCAAAAAAATAAAAAGTAAAAAAGAATTCTTCCAAAAAAATTGAAGATGAAGGAATTTTTTTTTTTTGGACACGGAGTCTCACTCTGTCGCCCAGGCTGGAGTGCAGTCATGCAATCTCGGCTCACTGCAACCTTTACCAGCTATACCACTCTTAGTTATATATCAAAAGTATTGAAAACACATATTGTATGCCCATGTTTGTAGCAGCATTATTCATGATAGCCAAAAAGTGGGATTCTCAACAAAAGACTGGATAAACAAGTATCCAACAACAAATGACTAGATAAACACATACAATGGAATATAAATATTCAACAACAAAAAGGAATGAAATTTTGATTTATGCTGCTACATGGATGGACTTTGAAAACATTATGCTTAATGAAATAAGGTTGACATAGAAGGATGAATATTATACGATCCCACTTATATGGAGTATCTAGAATAGTCAAATTTATAGACAGAAAGTAGAATAGAGGTTACTAGGGCTGTGGGGAGGGGTAGAGGGGTAGTTTTTATTTAACAGGTACAGTTTTTGATGGAGATGATGAAAAAATTTTGAGTCTAGATAGTGGTGATGATTACAGAATATTGTGATTATATTTAATGCCAATTAATTATACACTTATGAATAGTGTTTAAAATGATAAATATTATGTTAGGTATATTTTTACCACACATGTACCCACAAAAACTCCTAAAATTCTTCTTTATTTCATTAGAAAAGTCTTTAAGTATTGGTTGTAACTGTCAGGCTGTTAGTGACAAATACAAGATTTCCAAAATTTTCATTTTTGCTTGAAAGCTCAAATTTTATCATTGGAAAAGCAGTTGTTTTCCTTGACATTAAAAACTCACTTTTTTATCAGCTGGGCGCAGTGGCTCACGCCTGTAATCCCAGCACTTTGGGAGGCCAAGGCGGGCAGATCACGAGGTCAAGAAATCAAGACCATCCTGGCCAACATGGTGAAACCCCATCTTTACTAAAAATATAAAAATTAGTTGGATGTGGTGGCAGGCGCCTGTAGTCCCAGATACTCAGGAGGCTGAGTCAGGAGAATCGCTTGAACCCGGGAGGTGGAGGTTGCAGTGAGCTGAGATGGCGCCACTGCACTCCAGCCTGGCAACAGAGCGACACTCTGTCTCAAAAAAAAAAAAAAAGAAAGAAAAAAACCTCATTTTTTTTCATTTTCAAGGAAATATCTGAGAAATAATAAAGTCTGAGTAACCATAGTTTGTTGGTTGTTCTTTTAGTTAAACATGAAAAAAGTTGCTAGTTTGCCTTATAACTTAATCACGCAAGTGCTTTGCTTTAAGAAAACGACTGTAGCTTTTTTTTTTTTGAGATGGAGTTTTGCTCATCACCTAGGCTGGAGTGCAATGGCATGATCTCTGCTCACTGCAACCTCCACTGCCTGGGTTCAAGTGATTTTCCTGCCTCAGCCTCCGAGTAGCTGGGATTACAGGTACATGCCACCACGTCCAGCTAATGTTTGTATTTTTTGTAGAGACAGGGTTTCACCATGTTGGCCAGGCTGGTCTCGAACTCCTGACCTCAGGTGATCCACCTGCCTCGGCCTCCCAAAGTGCTGAGATTACAGGCGTGAGCCCACCACACCCAGCCCCATTTTAGTTTAATATGCTGCAAAAATGCTTTGTGCTTTCTTCTCATTTTTAAAACATTGTAAAAAATGTATAACATGAAATTTACCATCTTAACAGTTCTTAAGTGTACAACTCAGTAGTGTTCAGTATATTCATATTGTTGTGAAACAGATCTCCAGAACATTTTCATCTTGCAAAACAAGCTTCCATTTCATGTTTGTCACACACAAAAAGATATGTACTCATGAGTGAGATTTTATAAATTTAATTTTTTGGCTTTATCAAGGATATTTTTAAGTTGAAACTGGAATTGTTTTTTTTTTTAATTGCAAGTGCATAATAATGAAGAATGCAGTCACAAGTTAGTAAAGTTTGGTGCCACTGCCTCAATTCACATCAGTTTTACACACCATTGCTTTTGTACCATCAGTAGAAAGGTCAACACAGAGGCAAGGGCCAACAATGTCTTCTTATTATGAAATCAGTTTTGACTTTGTAGACTTTCTAGAAGGTTCTTAGGAACCTTCCAACAGTCCGCAGACCACTTTGAGAACCACTGATTTAGATAAATGTTTTAGGAAGATAACTTTGGTGGCAGGATAGAGAAGGGACACTTGGAAAAACAAAGAGACTGGTTAATTCAAGTGAAAGAAGTGGAAGGTCTAAATTTGAATTTAGGTCTATATTTGAATTTGAGTGCAGATGACAAGGAAAAGACAGATTTAGGAGATAGATCAAAAATGGAATAGATTTAGAGAATTGCAGGTTCTGTCTTACTTTTGATGCCTTTAGAAAAAAAGAAAATTGCAGGTATGGCTTTGAGATAATGAAATTATTGCCCATCTTTGTGCCAGATTTTATCCCTAATCTCCATGTATTCAATTTACATCACTAACCTGAATTATTCAAGATAAGTCGAAAGTTTCCACATAATAAAAAACTAATCTAAACTAAATTAATAATGATTTGGAGGAGGAATGAGCTATTCAGTTATCTGCTTCTGCTTAAACTATGTTAGCCTGAGAGTTTATGACCATGCTTTTTATCAGCTTCTGAATTTACATATGTGTATTGAACATAAATAGCACTATATGCAGATCTGTATGTCATTAATTTAGGAGAGTTTTAGGGACTACTGTCTTTTCCACTGCTTAGACCCCCAATAATGAAAAAAATAGTACAAATTGGTTCATATACTTGGTTCTTGATTTTTCATTTTGAAGGCTTTTTTCCCCTTCCTCAAACAGCGCTTCAAATGCTTCACCTTCAGAAGGCGCACCACTAGCAGGAAGTTATGGATGTACTCCTCATTCATTCCCAAAGTTCCAGCATCCTTCTCATGAACTTTTGAAGGAAAATGGCTTTACCCAACAAGTATACCACAAGTATCGTCGAAGATGCCTAAGTGGTAAGATGCTTGTCCTTTATCTATTTAATATATTTAAAATTAAAATATAATTCTAAAAAATTTAAATGTTGTCATTTAATATCAAGTTAAGATATTCTTTTATTGTTAGACTATAAATAGTTTTACTTTAAACGTGTTTACATATATTCTTTATTCATGTACTTTATAACTTAGACACATTAGAAAATAAAAATTAATATACTCGGCCGAGCATGGTGGCTCATGCCAGTAATCTCAGCACTTTGGGAGGCTGAGGCATGCAGATCACTTGAGGTCAGGAGTATGAGACCAGCCTGGTCAACATAGTGAAACTCCATCTCTACTAAAAATACAAAAGTTAGCTGGGTGTGATGGCAGGTGGCTGTAATCCCAGCTACCCAGGAGATTGAGGCAGGAGAATTGCTGGGACCTGGGAGGCAGAGGTTGCAGTGAGCCAAAATCACGCCATTGCACTCCAGCCTGGGCGACAGAGTGAGATTCTGTCTCAAAAAAAGAAAAAAAATTTAGTATACTCTTCTTGTTGCTATTGAGAGATATTTAGTAATTTAAGCAGTGAGTCAAAAAATGGGTTAGCATTTGTCAGCTGTTTCAGCAGTCCTCAATCTTTTTGGCACCAGGGACCTGTTTCATGGAAGACAATTTTTCCATGGGGGATGGTTTTGGCTAAAACTGTTCCACCTCAGATCATCAGACATTAGATTATCTTAAGGAGTGTCCAGTCTAGATCCCTTACATGTGCAGTTCACAGTAGGGTACCAGTCTGTGGCCTGGGGGTTGGAGATCCCTACTCTATTTAGAAGAAACCTAAATACATTTTGAGGATTAATATGGTTGAGCTTTCTTCATTTTATATATAACATCTGCTGTCTTGTCTTTAAAAAGTATGTTTAATAAAATAATATTTTATTTAACTTTTTTCAGAGAGAAAACGCTTGGGAATTGGTCAGTCCCAAGAAATGAATACCCTCTTTCGTTTCTGGTCCTTTTTCCTCAGAGATCACTTCAATAAAAAAATGTATGAGGAATTTAGACAACTTGCTTGGGAAGATGCAAAAGAAAATTACAGGTCAGATGTTTTCTTTTACACTTCGAGGGAGTTTTATTATTTTCTTTTTCTTTTTTTCTTTACCCAGGTAGATCCTATAGAGGGAGTTTTTAGAAAATAATTTTAAAAACTAGTACTGAGGTAGCCTGATTTTGAACTGTGAAAGTAGCACAATATGACTAGAGGGAGAGCTGTATTAGTTTTCTATTTCTGCATTGCAAATTACCCCAGAACTCCATAGGTTAAAACTATAAACATTTGTTAGTTCACAGCTTCAAAGAGTTGAGACTCCAGGAACTGCTTAGCTGGGTGGTTCTGGCTTATGGTTTCTCATGAGCTTGCAGCCAAGATGTTGAAGTGGGCTGTGGTCTCTGAAGACTTGGCCTGGGTTGGAGGATCTTTTTCAAGCTCATTCCCATGGCTGTTGGCAGGAGGCTTCAGTTCCTTGCCACACTGACCTTTCCTAGGGCATTTTACAATATGGTTTCACCCTGAATGAGTAGAGCTTCCAAAATGGAAGCCTCAGTATTTTATACAACCTGCACTTGGAAGTGGCATACCATTATTTCTGCCATATTGTATTGTCCATACAGACCAGTCCTGGCACAGTATAGGAGGGTACTACACAAGGTTGTTAATACCAAGAGATGGGATCATTAGGAACCATCTTAGAGGCTGGCAGAAGGGCTGAATGAAATTACAAAACTTTTCTCTCCCATGCTCCCACCATTACAGACTTCCCTTGCATGTACATATACATACCCCAATTGATATGTGCTTAGAGCCAACCCAGTTCTTAAGATTCTTTGAGAAAAGAAAAAGCAAGGCCTCTCACAATATGTCCTTTGATCACCTTGTCTAATTTTTTCCCCGCTAGTCCTCTAGTACTCTGGGCAACAGTGGTACTGAACTACATATTCTTCAAATGAACCAAGCTCTCTAGCCTCTGGACATCTGTGCATGTTCTTAACTTTGCTTCTACTTCTCTTTGTCCTCCCTGTGCTTTTCTAAATCCTATTCTTTTTGTCCCAGCTTAGACCTTGCTTCCTTCAGAAATGTTCACGGAAAGTCTTGAGATTGCCTGTAGGGCTGAGTGAGGGCAGACCAAGAGGATAAGAAGGAACATGGCGTGGACTCATGAAGCCTATTTATTCATGGGGGAAAAGGATAAAGGAACAAGAGATGGAGAGAAGGGAAAAAGATGATTTTCATTCAATCATATTTACCTAAACTTACCCTTCTTTAAGTTCTGAAAATGGATTCCTCTTGTAAATATCAAATAAGAATATATTGTTTACCAGATATTGTGATCTTTGAGAAGAATACAAGGTGCTACAAATACATTTTTCTGATTAAAAACACAAAAATTTCTTTGTGTTGACTTATGTAAAAACAAAGCCCGTTAATTTTTATCTGTTATCTATATCAGGAACAGCAGATCCATGGCAGGTATACTTCTATTTCTTTTTCCTCTATTACTGATATCTCTAATCAATCCCAGTTATGTTTTATGTTCTTTCTTACCACACTTTTAAGATTTATACTCTTCCTTATGACTTTAATAGCTACTGCCAGTTTACCAGAGTTTGCATAAAAAGCAAAATTTGCCATTCCTAATCTCATTGTTCTTATTCAGACTGTGGTTTGCTACCTATTCGTCAATTGTAAAATCAATTTAGTGGTTCTAACGTGCTTTAAAAAATACAGTAGAAAATACCAGACTGCACTGAGCATAGTAATTCATACATATGAATTTAATTCATACCCATATACATACAAATTTAAGAACTGTTTTACAAAACATGTATCTTTTTATGTACACACATATAGAGACATGCATTTAGTTATAAGGTAAAATGTTTTTCATGGTATTGGACTTAGTCAGAAAAGTTTGAAAGCCATTGTTTTAATTGTTCTCAGACTATTTTGCTATTTATGCAATTTCTGTTTGTTCCTTAAGACTTTCTAATAACTTCTCTGATTCCATTTCCACCCAAGTCTAGGTTGGGAGTTCCTCTTCTGTGTTCCTATACACATAACTCTGTGTATGTTTATAATACCTTTGTAACACAGTTTCCTACCTTTGGTTCTGTTTCTGCAGTATTTACCACTAGACTGTATTAGCTACTTCTTAGGAAGTAGTGGTTAAGCACCTGAAGTCCTTGAAATCAGCACTATGTTTGAGTCACAGCCATTAATTTACTATGGCCTTGGCAGGTTATAATCCCACCAGGCTTTAGGTTCTTTATAAAAAGTAGGTTAAGCCAGGCATGGTGGCTCACACCTGTAATCCCTGCACTTTGGGAGGCCGAGGCAGGCAGATCACTGAGGCCAGGGGTTCGAGGCTAGCCTGGCCAACATGGCAAAACCCCATCTCTTCTAAAAATACAAAAATTAGCTTGGCATGGTGGCCTGCGCTTATAGCTGCTTGGGAGGCTGAAACATGAGAACTGCTTGAGCCTGGGAGGAGGAGGTTGCAGTGAGCCGAGGTTGCACTACTGCACTTCAGTCTGGGCGACTGAACAAGACTCTGTCTCAACAAAAAAAAGGTTAAATTATGATAGATACTCTCTCATGGGGTTATTGTGAAGATTACACAAAGCATTTAAAGGGCTTAACACATTAACTTATATATAGTAAGTGCTTGATAAATGATTCCCTCTCTCCCTCCCTCCCTCTTTTCTTTTCTTTTTCCTCCCTCCCTCCCTCCCTTCCTCCCTCCCGTCCTTCCTTTCTTTTTTTTTTTTTTTGAGACAAAGTCACACTGTTGCCTAGGCTGGAGTGCAGTGTCGCGACCTCTGCCTCCTGGGTTCAAGCAATTCTTCTGCCTCAGCCTCGCAAGTAGCTGGCATCACAGGTGCCCACCACCACACCCGGCTAATTTTTGTATTTTTAGTAGAAATGGGGTTTTACCATATTGGCCAGGCTGGTCTTGAACACCTGACCTCCAGTGATCCACCTACCTCGGTCTCCCAAAGTGCTAGGATTACGGGCATGAGCCACTGTGGCCGGCCAGATGATTATTGTTATTAGGGAATTGTTACTAATTCTGTCCATTGGTTGAAAGTAGTAATAATGTGATTACAGGAAGGAGGGAGAGAGCTAACATCGCTTACATCTCTTCAATGTGCTAGCTCTGGTCTAGAGGGTTTACAAATATCTATTTTAGAAAAATAGGATCTAATTGACTCAATTTTCAGTGATATAATTACAAGCCCATGATTCAAATATAGTTCTTTCTGGTTCTAAGCCTCTAGGTTTTCTACTCCTCTGAGCTGTCTTGCAGTAAGTGGTAAATGAGTAAATGACAACTGAAAAGGCTGATCATTTGCCTCGGTCCTTCACTCCAGCAGTTATGCTGCATATTTGGGTTGTGTTATTAATGTCATACTTTTGGTCTTTGGAATAGTTTGCTAAGTAATGAGAGTAAAAATCCAAATATTGCCTATTCAACATAAATGTTGTATTGTTATCCTTTATCAATAATCTAAGAATTTCTATATTCCTCTAAAATATGATTTACTTGATAAAAACCAAAAACTTACTTCTCCAGAAATAAAGAGAGATACTGAGGCTTTGCCTCAAAGATTCTGATTTTGGGTACAAAAAAAAAATGGTTGGAAAGAATGAATAAGACCTACTATTTGATAGCATAATAGGGTGACTATAGTCAATGGTAGCTTAATTGTACATTTTAAAATGGCTTAAAGAGGCCGGGCGTGGTGTCTCACGCCTGTAATCCCAGCACTTTGGGAGGCCGAGGTAGGTGGATCACGTGACATCAGGAGTTCAAGACCAGCCTGGCCAACATGGTGAAACCCCGTCTCTACTAAAAATACAAAAATTAGCCAGACATGGTGGCAGGCACCTGTAATCCCAGCTACTTGGGAGGCTGAGGCAGGAGAATCACTTGAACCCAGGAGGTGGAGGTTGCAGTGAGCCGAGATCGCGCCACTACACTCCATCCTGGGCAACAAGAGTAAAACTCTGTCTCAAAAAAAAAAAAAAAAATTAAAATTAAAAAAATAAATAAAATGGCTTAAAGAGTGTAATTGAATTGTTTGTAACTCAAAGGATAAATGCTTGAGGGGATGGATACTTCATTCCCCATGATATGCTTATCTCACATTGTGTGCCTGTATCAAAACATGTCATGTGCCCCACAAATATATGCACCCACTGTGTACCCACAAAAATTTTAAAAATTAAAAAAAAAAGATCCTGATTCCATTGGTTTGGAGCAGAGCCTGGGCATCAGTATTTTTTAAAAGCTCCCCAGATGATTATAATGTGTAGCTAAGATTGAGAACAACTGATGTCGGTATAATATGATCCCGTAAGAGGAACATCAAAGCAAGTTTGTCATTCTGAACTGTGGTTCCTTTAGTCTTTGATCTCCTTAGACTTCAGTCATGCAAGCTCAACCAGTAGCATCACTTAAGGCTATGGGAGCCAAGGGCTCAGGTTAGTATATAAGTGTGTAGTTGGCAGTCCTGCATTTCTCTTGTTGGCTTGCCAGACCATCACTCTTCATCTTGTAAATAAGCTGGTTGCAAAAGAGACACACAATCACATACCCTGCTTCCTGTGACTGACAGCCAGTTAATATTATGTTAGCAGAATGAAGAGGTTGTAACGTTTCTGCTGAGGTACCCAGAATGACTTAGGATTCTAACTTAGGAGTGTTTTAATTGTGGTATCTTTTAGTTGAGTCAGCTAGACAAGGTCTTTTTGCTGCCATCTTACAGCCTTGTTTCACTCTCATGGGTTCTGCTCATCACCTGTGGTTGAAGGTTGAGCCTATATAGTTTGCTGATCTACTGAGCAGAACTCCTAGATTCTCTAGATAGTTATAGACAGAAACAAGGAAATTTGTTTTCTCATTTACGTAGTGATTATAGCGCTATTAACAATATATCTACTATTAATTGTACTTTATAATGAAAGCAGGGAGGCTCTCTTAACCATTTAATTATGTTTGTACCATTATAGTTGAATGGGACAACCACACCTGGGATCTAGGGCACAACCGTATGGTCTTTATCTTCCTAGAGTAAAGCTTACATTCAAGAGTATTTATTTAATACTGTGTACAAACACACCATTATAAATTTTGGTTTGGGGAAAATCTAACACATCCCCAACTTATCACTAAATCTTTTGGCCAGTTCTTCAGAAATACCAGGGAGAGATAATGTGTGCATCTAAAGAGGTCATACTGAACTGTCCAAGGGCTGCCTCTCATGCAGCATGTTCTCAGTATACCTTCATGATGTGCTATGGCTGAGTCAACAAAAATAGCAAAGCCAGCTGTGGATTACTAATTACCAGTTCAGTTAAAAATCTGCATACCAGCCGGGCGCAGTGACTCACACCTGTAATCCCAGCACTTTGGGAGGCCGAGGCAGATGGATCACCTGAGGTTAGGAGTTTGAGACCAGCCTGGCCAACATGGTGAAACCCCGTCTCTACTAAAAATACTAAAAATACAAAAAATTAGCCGGATATGGTGGTGGGCACCTGTAATCCCAGCTACTCGGGAGGCTGAGGCAGGAGAATAGCTTGAACCAGGGAGGCGGAGGTTGCAGTGAGCCGAGGTCACACCATTGCACTCCAGCCTGAGCAACAAGAGCAAGACTCTGTCTCAAAAAAAATTTAAAAATCTGAATGCTAAAATTTTATTTTTTGTTTAGGATTATTTGTGCCATGTTTGCTTATATTGATGTTACTAACTATAGAGATATTGTATTTTATTATAAACCTTTTATTTTCTCTTTATAGGTATGGGTTAGAATGTCTGTTCAGGTTTTATAGTTATGGACTGGAAAAAAAATTCAGGCGAGAAATTTTTCAGGATTTCCAAGAAGAAACCAAAAAAGACTACGAATCTGGTAACAATAACATCAGAAAACTTGTACTCTAATTGGAAATTGTAAACCTGAGTCTGTCAGTAAATAGGGAGGGAGTTCATAGTTTTTTTCTTCAGGGCAAACCATTTAAGATCTTCATGCTATTATTGTGTTTCTTGATGAAGGATGGGGCACCAGGTAGTAAGAAGGCCCTTCCTGGGAGGTGTTGGAAAGTAACTACTCTCAAGTCTTTCTTTTATGGAGGTATATTTTGTCATTATCCCTTTGACAAACATGGCTACTCACTGATGTTCCGTTACATGAAAATTCTATGCAACATCAGCAGGTAAGCTTGGAAAGGCAGAAATAGCACAGTGGTTAAGAGTGCAGGCTCTGGGCCAGACTGCTAGGTCCAAATTCCCTTTCCACTATTTAGAAGCTATGTGACTGTGGGTAAATTGCCTACCCTTGCTAGCCTCAGTTTTCTCATCTGTAACATATATGAGAACACCCATCTTTTGGGTTGTATATGGTTCAAATTAGTTTGATGCATAATAAAGCACTTAATACTTGTTACATAGCAAATGCTCAATAAATATTAGCTGCCATTATTGGTTAATTCATTACATGTCTTATTCTCAAGATCTAGAGTAAGCATATATTGGAAGAGAAATTGTTTATTGATGATAGGATTATATTTAATGTGAATAATTTTTAAAATTTCGTATAATTTATGATGTATATTCTTCTTTGTTATTAGGTCAGCTCTATGGACTAGAAAAGTTTTGGGCTTATTTGAAATATTCTCAATCTAAGACACAGTCTGTTGACCCAAAACTTCAGGAATACCTCTGTAGTTTTAAGAGGTTAGAAGACTTCCGTGTTGATGTAAGTTTTAAGTAATTTCCTCTATTCTTTTTATTATCCATATATTTCAGTCTCTTATCAGTGACTTTTTAAGCTTTAATTTTATAATTTTTATTTTTTAACTTTTTAGTTTTAAAATTAAACTTTGAAATAGATATAAAAATAGTTCAGAGAATTCCCATATACTCTGTTCACTCAGATTTCACAAATGTTAACATCTTGTATAACCACAGTGCAATTGTTAATTCAATTTAATTTTCATATGCTGCTATAATTAAACATTTTCTAGATTTATTAATTTTTATCCGATATGCTAATTTGTCACTAGCAATGTGAAAACTTTTCACTTTTTAGTGATCTTTTATCCATATAATTCCTGTAACATGTGCTGATATGGATTTAGGGTACCTGCATAATAAAATTAAGGAGAGAATGTTGTGTGCATGTGTGCAAGCACAAGAGTGGTGTCTTTTAGTTAAGTCAGCCAGACAAGGTCCTTTTGCTGCCATCTTATAACGATGTCCACTCTCATGGGTTCTTCTCATCACCTTTGGTGGAAGGTTGAACTTATATAGGCTTTATCCATTTGATTTCAAGAGGAAAAGAAAAGCATTAAAAAATGTCATGAATGTAAGAAGATAAAGGAAAAGGAGGAAGAAGATAAAAAATAAAGGAAAAAGGCTGGGTGTGGTGGCTCACACCCGTAATTCCAGCACTTTGGGAGGCTGAGGCGGGTGGATCACCTGATACCAGGAGTTCAAGACCAGCCTGATCAACATGGCAAAACTCTGTCTCCACTAAAAATACAAAAATTAGCTGGGTGTGATGGTGCACATGTGTAATCCCTGCTACTCAGGGGGCTGAGGCACAAGAATTGCTTGAATCTGAGAGGTGTGAGAGGTGGAGGTTGCAGTGGGCTGAGATTGTGCCACTGTACTCCAGCCTAGGCAACAGAATGAGACTCTGTCTCAAAAAAAAAAAAAAAGAAGAGAAATTTTAAATTTAAAAATAGGAAAGAAGTACAAGGAAGGCTAGGTTCATCATCTCTGCCTTGTGTTGTAGTTTGTCTTGCAGTTTTGTGTGAATGGACTTGATGACCCAGGGATAGGGTTAATAAAAGTGCCTGTCTCTGGAATTAAGAGCTATTTTTCTAGAGTGGCCTAGCCAGTTCTGTCACAAAGACATCCTTGCTCTATATTTGAGACTCTTGCCCCATCTGAACATAAGCTAAGAATTCAGGCCTCCTCCTTTAAGTACAACGGAAGACTGGATGAGGAGGTTACTATCTTAATTTAGCTCCACATAAAAATACTAGTTCATTGGTGTCCAGTTCTGGGCTCCCAAATCTTGATAACTGGAAAGGCCTAAAAAGCTGACTTTTTTTGAATGCAGGATGCCTTTTCACTGGGTACTTAAACATTTGAAGATGTTTAAATTTGGTGCCATCAATAATATTCTCCGGTTTCCTTATCATAGGAATTCTAGATAAACCTTCAAACTTGCTAACGATAATTTAACTTGGCATCTCTTTTATTCCCCTACTGCTTTCATTTATCTGTTATTTAAACATTGTCACTTAAGCAAGCCTGGAATAGGAGTTTAGGATTGAGAAAGAGACTGGAGATACAAATCCTTTACAGCTGACGAAATTGAATAAAGAAGGCAAATAGCCTCGCTGAAACATTTTCTTGGAGCCAAGGAACCCAGCCTTATACTTATGCCCTATCAGATAGCTCAGGCCCTAAAACATGAGAGAAGCTTAATAAACATATGTTGAGGCCAGGCATGGTGGCTCATGCCTGTAATCTCAGCACTTTGGGAGGCCGACGCGGGTGGATCACCCGAGCTCAGGAGTTTGAGACCACCCAGGGCAACATGGTGAAACCCTGCCTCTACTAAAAATACAAATAAATTAGCTTGCGCCTCTAGTCCAAGCTACTTGGGAGGCTGAGGCAGGAGAATGCTTGAACCCCAAAGGCAAAGGTTCCAGTGAGCCGAGATTGCGCCACTGCACATCAGCTTGGGCTACAGAGTGAGACTCTGTCTCAAAACAAAAACAAAAACAAACAAACAAAAAAAAACACTTGGGCTACAGAGTGAGACTCCGTCTCAAAAACAGAAAACAAGAACAAAAACCACAAACATATGTTGAGTAAAAGAATGAGCAAATACTAGTAGGCTGATTTAGTTAGGAAGGAAATTTAAGTGTAGTACCTTAAGTTGTTGTTAAGTTTTTGTTATACTAATACAATCTGTGAGGTGGGAGAATGGCGTGAACCCGGGAGGCGGAGCTTGCAGGGAGCCGAGATCGCGCCACTGCACTCCAGCCTTGGTGACAGAGCGAGACTCCGTCAGGAAAAAAAAAAAAATTCTACTGAAGTGTCCATTTAACTTACTTTTTTGGGGAAAAGTCTAGCCTTAGATTCTGAAGGGAGGAAAAACAGTAAAATTGTCAACGGTGTTGTCTTTCATCATTTGCAGCCCCCTATTAGTGAGGAATTTGGAAGAAAAAGACATTCCTGTACTTCTGGTGAGGAGAGTAATCGTCATAGACTTCCACCTAATTGCTCTACAAAGCCACCAAATGCTGCTAAACCTGCATCTACCAGTGAGCTTCAGGTACCAATAAACTCTCCCAGAAGGAATACTTCACCGGAGACCAGTGACAATTCACATTAAACAGTGCTGCCTGTGTCCTGTGGTCTCAAGAAATGGTGAAATGCCTGAGAAATAGACTCTTATGAAAGTTCTTTGTCCTTGAAGTCAACATTTACATCAGTATTTCTTTGGGGAAAATCTTCTGGTGTTTGATTGTGATAATCAGAAAGAAGAAAAAGAAAGAAAAGTGGTAGCATTTTTTTCTAACAAGATAAATTCTAAAAATGTTTTCCCTGATTTCACAAACAAGGATAGTCTTGGTGACCTTTTATAGAGATCCTCTAGTAATGTATTTTGATCTCAGATTTCTTTTTCAAAGCCATAGTTTTACAAAAACAGCATTCCTTAAATATATTTAAAAAACAATACAGGGAATGCCTAACATTTCATCTCATACTTCTTAAAGAAGATATAGTATGTTGTATTCTCTTCTTAGAGCTTTCTTAAAGAATCCACAATCCAATTACCCCACTGTCAATTCATATTTGAACTTATCAAAAACAAAGGAGGATTACGTATATATTTTTTAAATTCAAAAAAGAATATGAAATTATACATTTAGTATTCCTTTGAGACATATAGTTTAAAGAAAACTTTTTTTAAAACAAAAGTAGGAATATATAGTAAGATTGTAGTTACAATGAGTATATGCACTTTTGATGCTAGGTTTTGCTTTTCTCCCCCCAGTCATATCTCATGATTTCCACAGTTGTTGTATTGGTGTGGAGTTTTCTGAATTGGCATAAGCTGATTACATATTAGAGTTTTATTTTTATGATTCTATATAAACGTGCACAAGTAATTTAAAACCTGCATTGGGATTGGTTGGAATATTGTCCTAAATTAATTAAATTTTGCAGTGTTTTGAATGCATCTGCTAGTTATACATCTGCAAGTGGGTATGTCATAAGGAGTCAGATTATCTTTAATTTAAAATGAGTACTTAGTTTTACCTTTTTGTTTATTTTTTGTTTAATTTTGTTTTTATAAATGTTTTCAAGAGTTATAGCAAATTGATTTCTAATTTTTATTGCTATTACAACTGATGTAAATGATAGTTTCAGTTTTTGTGAGATTTAAAAAAATAAAGCACTTATTCTGAATTTTTTGAATTGATTTTTAATTATTTTTATTTAGAATATAGTTGAAAAGCTGTAATATTCAGTTTTGCTAGTAAAAGACCATTTTTTTTTTTTTGTGAATGAAGTTTCAATTATAAACTTACATCCACTTTATTGAGCACTACATAATTTACAGATATTTTGTTGTATGGCAAAAGCAAGTGGTTTCCATGTGCTAAATTAATTGTATTTTCTTTTTGAGCAGATTGGATGTCTTGTTCTTATAAATTATAATATTGAAATACATATAATCTTTGGATGGATGGGCTGTTAATTTGTAAATAGGTTTTCATTAAGTTATTTCTCATGATAAGTAATAATCAGCAGTTTTATAATATTTACTATTTGGAGGGTCATTTTGATGCTTTAAATTGCAGAAATAGTCAAATTTGAATATTCAGAAAATAAATTTATTTAGATATATTGTAAAGAGGGTGCAAAACAAGCAATGGGTTAGAATAATAGATCTTCAAGTCTTTTCTTAAATGGGGTATGTAGTTCCAGTTTTTCAGTGAGAAATTTCCAAACCATGCTTATTAGCTTTAAATGGTCTCCTGAAATGATCATAAATTTTTCTCAGTGTCCTTTTTGTATTGAACACATACATCTGAAACCTGTATTTAACCAGATATTTCTACTTAACTGAATATACAAGTGTAAATTTGATTGGAAAATTGTATATTATAAATGAAAATATAATAATCAGGAGTTTTGTGGTTTGTATTAATTAGTAGTTTTATCATTTTTTATTATGAAAGTAATACATGTACACTGGGAAATTTAGAAAAGCACAAAGAAGAAAATAAAGTACTTGTCATAAAAAGAAGAAAAACCAAAATTGGGGTCAGGCTATATATAGTGTTACAACCTGCATTTTTCACTTAATGGAGTTGAACATTTTCTGATGTCATTAATATTTCTCATTACTTTTTTTTTTTTAATTGTAGAGGTGGGGTTTCACCACGTTGACCAGGCTGATCTTGAACTCCTGGTCTCAAGTGATCCACCTTCCTCGGCCTCCTAAAGTGCTTGAATTACAGGCATGATGAGCCACCGTGCCCGGCCAGTGATGTCATTAATATTTCTATTCCATGGCTTTTACTAGTTACATAGTATTCCAGTATGTGAATATGCCAGGTTTACTTAGCTGACTGCTGACTGTTGAACTTTGGCTGTGGCTAAGTTTTGGCTGTTACAAACAACAATTAATAGGCCGGGCATGGTGGCTCATGCCTGTAATCCCAGCACTTTGGGAGGCTGAGGCGGGTGGGTCACTTGAGATCAGAAGTGCGAGACCAGCCTGGCCAGCATGATGAAACCCCATCTCTACTAAAAATACAAAAAACTAGCTGGGCGTGGTGGTGCATGTCTGTAATCCCAGCCACTGGGGAGGCTGAGACAGGAGAATCGCTTGAACCCAAGAGGCAGAGAGGTTGCAATGAGCCGAGTCCGCGCCACTGCACTCCAGCCTGGGCAACAGAGTGAGACTCCATCTCAAAAAAAAAAAAAAAGAAAAACAAAAACAAAAAACAAACAACAATGAATAGTATCCTTACAGATAAATCTTTGTGTATAAAAGAGTTACTGTCAAGAACTCCTGGGGGAGGGATAGCTTTAGGAGATATACCTAATGCTAAATGATGAGTTAATGGGTGCAGCACACCAGCATGGCACATGTATACATATGTAACTAACCTGCACATTGTGCACATGTACCCTAAAAACTTAAAGTATAATAAAAAAAAAAAAAAGAACTCCTAGAAGTTGGAATTCTAAGTAAAAACGTGTCTCCATTTAAGACCTCTAGGAAGGTTGCACAGTTTACACTTTTATCAACAACATCTGCTTCCCTACATCCTTATCAACACCAATTATGATAAATCTTTCTCTTTAGACTGATAAGCAAAATCATTTAAATCTCTCTCTCTCTCTTTTTTTTTTTTTTTTTTTGAGATGGAGCTTTGCTCTTCTTGCCCGGGCTGGAGTGCAATGACGCGATCTCGGCTCACTGCAACCTCCACCTTCTAGATCCAAGCAATTCTCCCGCCTCAGCCTTCCGAGTAGCTGGGACTACAGGCATGCACCACTATGCCCGGCTAATTTTGTATTTTTAGTTGAGATGGGTTTTCACCATGTTGGCTAGGCTGGTCTCGAACTACTGACCTCAGGTGATCCACCTTGGCCTCCCAAAGTGCTGGGATTACAGGTGTGAGCCACTGTGCCTGGCTACTAAATCTCATTATTAATGTCACCATTTTAATCAGGTCACTAATGAGCGATAATTTGTATTGCTTATTAATCATATTGTTTGTAGATTGCTTGAAAATACCCCTTACATTTTCCTTTTGGAGTGATTATCTCTTTCTGATAAATTTATGGAGCGTTATTACTTATCAAGAATATTAACCCTTTGCTTTCTAATTTGGTTATGTATGCTTGACATGGTATGTACTTTTTTTGGGTAAAATTTTAAAAAACTATACCCCTTAAATTCTGAATGTAAAGCTCAAGCAAATAAAGGCACTGCTATTTAATGAAAAGAAAAACATTATTGACTATAAATCTAAATGGCCCTACCCAAAATTTATGAAAGTCCCTACAGACCTTAGGGCTTCCTTTTTTATTATTTTGCACAATTTTCAATATCATAAAAAAGGCAATGCTAAAAATGTTATTCAAACTCCTCCTCCTCCTTTTAAGAGAATAGTTGAAGCTGTCTTTGACATTTTCTATACTAAAAGGAATTAGGAAGAGAGTTATGTTTTTAAAGTGGTATTATTTTAGTTTTAAAATTTATTTTATTTTATTTTATTTATTTTTTTGAGATGCAGTTTCGCTCTTGTTGCCCAGGCTGGAGTGCAATGGCACGATCTCGGCTAACTGTAACCTCTGTCTCCCAGGTTCAAGCGATTCTCCTGCCTCAGCCTCCTTAGTAGCTGGGATTACAGGCATGTGCCACCACGCCTGGCTAATTTTGTATTTTTAATAGAGACAGGGTTTCTCCATGTTGGTCAGGGTGGTCTCAAACTCCAGACCTCAGGTGATGCACCCACCTCAGCCTCCCAAAGTGCTGGGATTATAGGTATGAGCCATTGTGCCTGGCTAGATTTTATTTTTTAAACTTACGTTAGTTTGGAACTCCACTCTGACATTCTGTATGCTTCTTGCCATTTTACAAAGTAGTGTCACCACTTTCCTTTGTGTGCTTAATCTTTTCCTTCAACTAATTTCTTGGCTTTTATGAAACTACTTATTATTTTTATTTTATTCTTGCATAGGAGGCTGATCCAATAGAGTAATACCTAATTATATCACCATGAGATGACAGAATGGAATGTCAGATCTGTAGACTTTTGACAGGAAAGTGAGTATGTGTGTGTTTTTGAGACCTCTTACTCCATCTTGTGGTGATATCATATAATTATATCAATTACTCTTGCATTCCTAATAGTCATGTGTGTCTCACAACTCATTACATGGTTAGGCATTGCCCTATTATTGGTAAATTTGCATGAGTTATTTGGTTATTAGTAAATATATATGACAACATTAAGACTTGTGTATAGTTAAAAATGGAAATACTATTGCTTTGGTATTGTCCTTTCACTTAAGAGTTTGAAGTACTTCATTAGCATTTTTTTTATTAACTCTTGAGATGTGAACAAAGCAAGCAGATTTTAAGGTATATCTCCTGGCTAACCTAAGCCATGTAGTTAAGTCACACAGCAAGTTAATGAATGGATCCTGCCTAAAACATGATAAACTTAAAACTAGATGTTAATCTTGTAACTAGAACAAAGTGTTATCACACAACTAGTTGAATGGCTGAGCTAGGGTTTGAACTCCAGTCGGCTGGCTTCAGAGCCCAGGCTCTTCATCTTAACCAGATTGTTCTTTAACAGCGTGAAATAGAACACAGAACCCCTGACTTTCGAACTCAACTGCAATGATTCTTAAGTATTATAAATCAAGATTGGATTCTTGTGGTTAAGACTGCATTTTTTTTTTTATGATAGGCATCCTCTGCAGTAATGGAGGGTCTAATGGAGTATTTAAAAACATACATTATGTGATAAATGATTTACAATATATGGTAAATCTTTTGGGAGGAAATTATGATAAGGAAACAAATATCATCCATGTGTTTAAATGTTTTCCTAGAATTAGATAAGGTAAAATACAAATGAAACTGAGCATTTTATTTAGAATTTGCTTAGAAATTTTGCATTAGTTTATTTAGGGTTATTATTGACCACTGAAGATTCTGAACTGTTCGGCTTGAAGGAAATATCCCACAAGGTTAATTGATAGGAATCAATTCTGACTTTACACTCTGTGTCAGTTTTCTGAGTTCTTTACAATAAGCCTGTTTTTTCCTTGCAAATTAACAAATAATTTGGTTAATAGAATGGTTTCTAACAATATACAGCACATATTAGCTTCAATAAATTCTAGCAACCAGAATATGCTGCTATTGTTTTTTTTTCCAGATAGTGTTCCAAGTCTACAAAATTGAGTACCTTTCTCCATGTGTTTTAAGATTCATTAGACTTTTATTGTAACACAAACATTATCACAGTACTGTAATGCTTAATGTTAACATTTTCTGGTTTCCAGTTGAATGCCTTTAAGTATAATCTGAGGTGAGACTTATTTTAATGAGTCAATGGATGGACTTTAAGGGAAAGAGTCTGTGAGAGCCAAAATTTAGTTAACTGCTGCTCTAGAGACAGCTTATTTGTTAGAAACATGAGTTGAATCCTGGCCCCTCTCACTAAGTTACAGTCCTTTATCTACAAAATTACACTTACCTCATAGTGTCCTGAAGAATAAATGCACAGCATGTAACACAGTGCATGGTGGTACAGTAAGCACTTAGTAAACATGAGCTATCATTAGGGCTAAGCAATGGACAAATTATCTTCAGGTATTGCAAGGTATTTTCTCCAGTAGGCTGTGAATATAATTTTAAATTTTCATGGGAAATTAATCTACTTAAAACAGTTTAATTAATAAGGAAAAGTCTGATTCCGGTTGTTTTATTGTCCTAACATAGTGGTTTATGAATGCTTTTCTGCCCTTGTGGTGGTTCACTGACCTCCATGTGAGAAGTAGTAGAGTTGCTTAGATGCCGTTACTTCTACTGACCTTGAACAAGTGACAAGAGCATGATTTCCATGAAGCAGTTACCGTGAATCTGAAATCACACCTTCAGTTTTAATTCTTTCCCTTTGTTTTTTAACAATTTTGCTTATTATGTTTTCCCAGAATCACCGTGATCGATTACTTCTGCTCATCTTAAACATCTAGTTCCTAAGCAGGATGTGAGAATCTGCCTTCCTGTGACCTCTCCTGGGCTCAGTGACACTCCAGTCACCGCCCCACCCCACACCAATGCCACTTCCAAGTTTGACTTGCATCTTACAAACCAGTATTTCTGTTTACTTTTTTTCTGCCCTGGGACATTTTTAATAACTTTTAGATAACAACTTCAACAAAAATTTACCTCCCACCAAGAGGAGTTGTCTTTGTTGTGAGAAGTTGTCTTTATTCCCAAGAAGGAGAATAACTTGCTCTTTAAGTCAGTTTTATTACAGGTAAATTTGTACCAGCTTTTTCCTCTGCTTGTGTTAAGACCTGTCTCAATAGACATTCCGATTGAGGATTGTGGAAATAGCAAATAACATTGGTGTCTGCCCACCACTGAAGGCAAAAAGCTGGTTTATCCAGGCCACAGGCAGAGCCCGCAGGGGAGGCAGGTGACTTCTCGGATCACCAGATTATCTTGATCTTCAGCCAGCTTTATTGTTGTAAAAAAACACTACATGTTTATTTTATTTTATTTTTTTGAGGCAGAGTCTCACTGTTTCACCCAGGCTGGAGCACAGTGGTGAGATCTCGGCTCACTGCAACCTCTGCCTCCCAGGTTCAAACGACTCTCGTGCCTCAGCCTCCCGAGTAGCTGGGACTACAGACACGCACCACCACACCCGGCTAACTTTTCTATTTTTGTAGAGACGGGGTTTCGCCAGGTTGCCCAGGATGATCTCGAACTCCTGACCTCAATTGATCCTCCCTCCTCGGCCTCCCAGAGTGCTGGGATTACAGGTGTGAGCACTGCGCGCCTGGCCTGTTTTATTATTTTAAAGATTACAGTATAGGTTTCTAGGAAGCCTGGATGGAGGTTCTCATATTCTAGGTAATATTTAGCTATTTAATAAAAATTTATTTTCAAAACCTTAAAGTTTGTGGATTACATACAATACAGTTTTTGACTTGGTGCATGAATGTATTGAAATGAACTTGATACCATTATATTCACTTTAAAGCATATCAGCACAATTTCCTAGAACAATCTCTAATGATTATTCCTGAAACTTTTCATACTTGTCATATTTTTCCATTTCAACTATGTTATTTACTTACTTATTTTAATTTTTTTGAGATGGAGTCTTGCTCTGTCACCCAGGCCGGAGTGGAGTGGTGCGATCTTGGCTCACTGCAACATCTTGCCTCATGGGTTCGAGCGATTCTCCTGCCTCAGCCTTCTGAGTAGCTGGGGTTACAGGCACACGCTACCACACCTGGCTAATTTTTGTGGTTTTAGTAGAGACAGGTGTCATCATGTTGGTCAGGCTGGTCTTGAACTCCTGACCTCAGGTGATCTGCCTGCCTCAGCATCCCAAAGTGCTGGGATTACAAGCCTGAGCCACTGCACCCGGCCTCAACTATGTTATTTAAACCACTAGTGCCTAAACTTTGCTAAAGTGATATAGTAATAGCTCAAATAATCGTAATAAGGATATTTTCAGAATAAAAAAGAATATCATGGAAGTTATTACCCAAGTAAAACTTCATTCCAATCTTTGTATTTTACCTTCTCTCAACTATAAGAGGTCAGGAATATTGTCTATCTTGGTTACCATTATATTTCCAACAAAGAAGAATAAAAGAAAGAGGGAAAGAAAAGAGGAGGAAATATGGAAGGAATATCTTGAAATGCTGTCATCTAAAATAACTATCATGACATCTGGCATATATAACATAATATTTTGCCTAAATTCTTAAACTATACAAGGACAATATATATATTTTATTTATATTTATTTATTTTTAATTTCTCAGCAAAAGCCACATTCAAATATGTAAGGTATTTTAAACAATATCACAAGTGCTGAAGAGGTAAAACACATAAGAGCCAAAAGAGTGAAGACTGATAGAAGGCAGGCTGTAACTAGAAATCCTTCTAGCCATCATCCAGGGAATGGAACTATATATAAGATTGAAGTATGGTTATAACTGAACATACTTGCTTGATTTTTTAAAGCTGTACACAATTGATTCAGGATAATTATTGTGTTATCTTTGGGGGATCCTTGATCCTGAACAAAGCTTCATTGTTAGTACTACTACATTAAAAGTCCTATTGAATGAAACAGAGGATGTAGTCTAATTCAAGGGCCAAGGGAAGGCATCAAAATATTTAATTGGTTTGTCAAAAACTCCCACCTTTAGAAACTCCTGGGGGGTGCAGTGGCTCATGCCTGTAATCCCAGCACTTTCGTAGGCCAAGGTGGGAGGAACACTTGAGGTCAAGAGTTTGAGACCAGCCTGAGGAAATAGCGAAATTCAGTCTCTACAAAAAAGGAGGAAGAGGAGAAGGAGAAAAGGTGCACAAATTCCTAATTTTTTTTCTCCACTTTATAAAAGAAAGGCATTGTCCTGACCCATCCCAAATACTGCTGTAGTTATGCAAGCTGTCATGGGCCACACATAGGTGAAATCTTCGTAGTAATTCATTGAGCTATCATAAACCCACAAGACTTGCTAAATTTCTCTTCTTTATAAATATTTATGGGTAAAGCTTTGTATATTGTGGCTAGTGTACACTGTATTATTCAATGAGGGAATTAGAACACATTTTTATCAAATCATAAAATATGCATTACAATTACTATGAGTCCATCTTATAGAATGTTTAAAATTGTTAACTTTTTATTTACAAAATATATTATTTTAAAAATAGCTGCTAAATTTGTTTTTAGTAGACTAAAGCATTCTGTTTCATTAGATTTATTTTAAAAGTTGAATCATGATTTTTCTCAAGACAGGCATTTCCAGTAAATCTGTGGCCAAGATTGTCGAGCTGTTTACCCAATGCATTTCTAGAATGCTAGACTGCATTCCTGTCCTCCTGCTCTTTCAGGTTTGCCAATATAATTGGTTCTGGTTATTGGAAAGCAGACGAAGTAAGGGACTCCACTTCTAGACTTGGCCACATGCCATCTTGATGCTCATTCCTTTCTTCTTCAGCTTATGCAGAAGCCATATGTTGAAAACAACAGAGCCCTGAGGAGTGGCCCTGAATCACTACCTAGTCCTTTTGGGTACTCTATATTAAATCAAGAAATAGCTTTTAATTATATTAAGCCACAAGATTTTGTACTTTATCTGTTACAGTAGCTAATATTATCTTAAGTGATAATAACAAATTTACTACTTATGTTTAATAATTACCAAAATGTATATATATTTTTGTTGTCTCGATCAATTCTGTATTAATATTTGTAATAACTCAAGAAAAGTTTTTATCAACTAGAACCACTTATAGTCAGAGTAAAATAAAATTTTGAATTATGTACTTATTTTTGTTTTAATACATTTACGTATCTGGTGGTCAATAATATTTTCAAACATAAAAACGTTATGATAAAGATCTGGAAAAAATGGGATAGAAATACAAGCTCAAGGAGAAAAAGGAAAGATGTAAGCTTTCTAAATGTTAAAGAATAACTTGCTCATATATTTTAAAAAATAGATCCAAATGTTATATTTGGATTTCGTTGGATTCGCTTAAAATGAAATTTATAATATGCTGGAAATTACCTATGCAATTATTTAAAATTATAAAAAATTTAGATGTCAACTTAAAGCTTCATGAGGGATATATAGCTTATGAAAATTATTTTAGGGGATTTTCAAGCAAAAAAGTGTAAATGCACTGACGAAAGGGGAAAGGGTGCATGCTTTGGAGTTAAGTAGCCCTGCATCCAAACTCTGCTTTTGCTATATGACTGGGCAAGTTAGATTAACCCATTGGCCCTTATTCTGCTCAATAAATTAAATGAAAATACATGTAAAGTGCTATCTGGCACTAACCTGCTCTTGCTATTAAAAATCTTAAGTACTTCTAGGAAGGAAAAATTAGCCACTGAGGTGAAAATTAATTATCAGAGCCCATATTTCTGAGAGTAGATAAAAAAATTAGGTACAGAGGGGAAAGAACTTATTTGGGAGAGAAAGGATAATTTTAGAACATGTAGTGTAAGCCAAGAGAAGAAGCTCTGTTACATGGCAAAATGATACTGGATGGGACCCTATTTTGGAGGACATCCGGAAAGGTTGGCGAGGCTGTACATAAAGGAAAAGTGAGAAGCAAGCATACATTTGCTTTAATTTGCCTTGGTTCTAGTCTATCATGCAATGAAAATAGCTCTCATATTTTAAAGTCACTCAAAAGATTGCTTTTAGTGGGTGTAATGATTTTGTATGTACCCTAGATTACAGCATGTGCTTTATGAACCGCCTCCCTTGTGTTCCACGTGACTCCTATTTTAAGTAGATTCAAAGTGATACCAGAGTTAACCAGGTCAACTACCACCTGTGCTTGTTTCCTTTAATTCTTTTAAATCCCTGAGAGAAAATAAGACGTTAAGTTAGCAATTTCTTTTTCTAATACCCCTGATTACAGTGTGTACCTATTGAGACATCGGATAAACGCTAGCAGCCATGGCTGGAACGGAAGCTAGGGAAGGCTGTGGAGTTGCAAAAGTTCCCGCGTGCTAAACAGGGCAGATGCAGTTAAAATAATACCTGGCATTGTCTGACCTTTCTATTCCTTCATGAGCCACCTTAAAATTCAGATTTGTTGCTAGAGTTCTTATATTTAGGAAGGGATCAGAGAAAGTCACAAGAGAACCATATTTTGAAAAACAGTAGCCAATGTTGGTAGGAGTATAAATTGGTAGAAAACCTCTATGGTTAAAACTTTAGCAATAGCTTTCAAAATTTTAAGTGCATTTGCCATTTGACCTGGCAGTTCCACTTCTAGGAATTTACCCTGCAAATAAAATCTTTGCACATGTGTGCAAAGATGTAAATATTCATATAGTCATTACTTTAAATAGCACAAGATTATAATGAGTATTTGTCAATAAAAGTGATTAATTTTTTTATATGGTCATATAATGGAATTCCATGAAGTATGACAGCTCAACAGTTGATAAGGAAGAATGGAATATTCCTTAAGGAGTGATCTGTAAGATATATTAACTAAAAAAGGCAAGGCACACAGCATTGTCTTCCACCTTTTGGTTAAAAAAATACACAAATATGTTCATACTGTATACAAGAATATCCTTACAAGGATAAATAATAAAGTGATAATAATGGCTGCCTGTAGAAAAAGTTATATGAGAGAGAATTTTTATCCTATCACCTTTTGAATTTTGTGTTACATGCATATTTAAAAAAAATTTTTTTAGAAAGTTCCTAAACTTCACAAGGCTGAGAAACTAAGATGTATTGCTGTTGACTGGTCTTAACAGCCCAAATACCATATAGAAGACAATGTGTGGTGCAAAAGCATTTGGTTTTGTTATAAAGACAAATAGTACAGCATCTATGTATATCCCTTCTGGACTTGTGGGTGTTGGGATTTTAAGCAGGAGATAATAAATTATGCCCCCTTTGTATCCCTTCAGTGTGCTGCAACAAATCAGATATACCCAGGATTCAGACAGAAAGGGAGCAAAATAGCCATCACTACCAATAGTGCTGGATTTGACAACTGGGTTTAATACCTATGCCTTTGCTCAGATAATTAAACTTACCATCCAGAGACAGCTGGACAAATGCAGGCCTCTCCTTAGAGGCAACCAGCTTAACACTTACAAGACGAGGAAGAGATAAGGGAAAATCAGTCAGTTCCACAGGGAGTTACAGCTGGTAAGAGGAAGGGAGAGAGTTGCTGAGCAGGGCAGCTCGGTTCCTCTGCCAGTCTCATCAATCAGTCATACATGGGGAAGAGTTGGGAGCAGCGGGGAGGAGGAAAGAAATACTTTTTCCAATACAAACGCCTGAAGGGTTTCAAATTTCTATTCTGTGGACTCTGGCAGGAACACTGGGAGGAGGACAGACTGGTTTCTCCTGAAAGCAGCCAGCACTGCTGCCATCCAGGGCTCTCCTTGCTGCCGATCACCTGTGCCAGCTGTTCCTTCACAGTTCACTTGCATCACCTGTCTCCTCTGCTCACACTGGCTTGATTACTGCCCCTTACATGCCTTGCACAGTTTCCTACCTTTTGCACTCAAAATAGTAATGATCCCCTTTTCTCCCCAGTTGGCTCTTCAGGTCCAAATCGAGCTCTAGCTCTGGCAGTCCCAGGGACGGCATCTTCGTGCTCCTCTGAGCCTTTTCAGAACTTGTTTTCTGACCCCTGCTTTGGCCCCAGCATGTGCTGCCCGTCTTGTTACATTTCTCTTTATGACTCTAGGCTCTACTTTCTTTGCTTTTCAGTCCTAAAGTAATCCATCAAGCTTAACTTTTTAAAAAAGAAACCTATGGGCTGCAGCAATACAATATATACCTGGATAACTAAGATAAATTTGGACTCATTTTCATATCCCAAATATTGTATGGAAGACAATGTGTGGTAGAGGGATTAAGATGTCCTTTTGTAGACTGTGGAACTTAGTGTGCAATGAGGGAAATTTAATCTCTCTCCCTGCCCCCATCTCCTGTTTCCCAGGATACTGTGGCGATTGTTTGTTCATAGATGCCTCATAAGCTCTTGGAGGCGACTGAGAATTAAGTTGCTTATTAATTCATTTAGTCTTGACCTACATATGGTTGAATAATCACAGGGCCATCTGTCCTCCTTAATTAACATGCAGAGATGAAGAGATTTCTTTCTACCTTCTGTGGATTGTGTGTGAATCCTGTCAAGAGGGCCCCAAAACGACTGCTGCCAGAGTCCTCGCAATTGCTTATAAGTGAAACCAACAGCTCATGGGGAGGGCTTTTGTTGTTTTCTCTTATTTTGTCTTTTTTAAGAGCCCTCCTGTTGTGATTAGCCCTTGCTATTTCACCAGCTGAAGGCAATCTCATAAATGAATCAGCAGTAGTATATTTCCTTTCAGGTTGGGAAGATAGAATGAGAGGCTTTCCCAGATGCCTGTGAGTTTCATCTCTCACAGGCTTCCAGGCTTCTCACAAGGTCCTCACCCTTGGCTGTGTGAAATAGACGGATTAAAACACTGTATTATAGAGCATTGCTGCTTCTTGGTTGTTGACATGAAGTGTGATGGGTTAAGAAGCTGTCAGCTAAAACCAGACAAACCCTTATTGATGAAGCTTGGAGTATCTGTGAACTTTTATGACCATAAAATTCTGCTTAACAGTTATCAAGGACCCGACCAGATGCTTCATAGCTCTTGGGACGGATGATCAATAGTTGTGTGAGTAATAATAGCTTCTGGTGTTAGAGTGCTTTACAGTACACGAAAACCTGTTCACATACTTTATGTCACTTGAGCCTCAAGATATCTCTGTGAGGTAGACAGGGCAGGTAGTGTAATCCCCATTTTACAGATCAATGAAAATAAAAGCATGAGTAAACTGAGCCTTAGAGAGCTAAGAGAATTATTAAGGCCCACTCCTTTTAAATGCATAGGCAGAACTAGAATTCTGATTCTGGTCCTCTTGTGCAGTGCTCTTTCCAATATTGTAACCTGTTGGAGTTTTCATACATCCCTTAATTACAGTGCCATATGCCATGTCCATTTAGCTGTAATGTGACCACAAGCTGCAATATACTGTGAGGAGTGCAGGGTGGACCATTCTGACCAAAGACATTAAATGGGATCTTGCGAGAGGTGGAGAACTGTGAGATAACCTGAATTTTGAGTTTCCCCTTTTTCTCTTGAATGTATCCACCACATACTCAAATTCACCTGCATAAAAATGATGACTACCAAAACAATCTTGAAAAAGAACAAAGTTGGAAGACCCGCACTTCCCAACATCAAAATTTACTACAAAGCTACAGTAGTCAAAACAGTGTGGTGCTGGCATGCAGACAGACATATAGACCAGTGGAATAGAATGGTGTGTCTAGAAATAAGTCCTCACATATACAGGCATCCATTGTATGATGAGATTTTGGTCAATGATGGACTGCATGTACAACAGTGGTCCTATAAGATAATGGAGCTGGGCTGGAGGCAGTGGCTCATGCCTGTAATTCCAGCACTTTGGGAGGTCGAGGTGGGCAGATCACCTGAGGTCAGGAGTCAGAGACCAGCCTGGCCAACATGGTGAAACCCCCTCTCTACTAAAAATATCAAAAATTAGCTGGGCATAGTGGCAGGCACCTGTAATCCCAGCTACTCAGGAGGCTGAGACAGGAGAATCGCTTGAACCCGGGAGGCAGAGGTTGCAGTGAGCCGAGATCACGTAATTGCACTCCAGCCTGGGCAACAAGAGTGAAACTCCATCTCAAAAAAAAAAAAAAAAAAAAAGACAATGGAGCTGAAAAATTCCTGTTGCCTAGTAATGTCATAATGTCATGACATTACTCACATGTTTGTGGTGATGCTGGTATAAACACACCTACTCTGCTGCCAGTCATAAAAGTATAGCACATACAATTAGGTACAGTACATGGTACTTGACAATAAACAACTATGTAACTGGTTTATGTATTTATTATACTTTTCAATTATCATTTTAGTGTTTACTCCTTCTACTTATTAAAAAAACAAAACAAAACTGTAAAACAGCCTTAGCCAGGTCCTTCAAGAGGCATTCCAGAAGAAGGCATTGTTATCATAGGAGATGACACCTCCTTGTGTTTCATTGCCCCTGAAGACCTTCTGGTAGGACTGGATGTGAAGGGGAAGACAGTGATATTGATCATCCTGACCTTATGTAGGCCTAGGCTAACGTGTGTGTGTCTTAGTTTTAATTAAAAAAAAGTTTAAAAAATTTAAAAAAAAAATTTAAAAACAGAGAAAAGCTTATGGAATAAGGATATAAAGAAAGGATTTTTGTCTTTTTTTTAAACTTTAAAAAGTTAAACAAAAAATTTTAAAAATTGAAAAAAGCTTATAGAATAAAGATTTTAAAAATTTTGCACAACTATTTTTGAAACTATTTTTGTATAGTATGTGTTTTAAGCTAAGTGTTATATCAAAACGTTAAAAAAATTGAAATGCTTACAAAGTAAAAAAGTTACAGTAAGCTAAGGTTAACTTATTGAAGAAAGACAAATATATTTTTTATAAGGGTGTAGCCTAAGTGTACAGTGTTTATAAAATCTACAGTAGTGTAAAGTAATATCTAGGCCTTCACATTCACTCACCACTCACTCACTGACTCACCCAGAGCAATTTTCAATCCTGCAAGTTCCATAGTGCCCAAAACAGGTATACCATTTTTATCTTTTATACTGTATTTTTATTGTACCTTTACCATATTTCCTGTATATATGAGTCTACTTTTATGAGCTACTTAGAATAGGCAAGTTCAGAGACAGAACCTATATCAGAGATTCCTGTCTAGATATGTTTAGATACACAAATGCTTACCTGTGTTACAATTGTCTACAGTATTCAGTAGAATAACATTTGTGCAGATATGTAGCCTAGGAGCAATAGCTATACCATATAAGCTAGGTGTGTAGGAGGCTATACCATCCAGATTTGTCTAAGTACACTCTGTGATGTTTCCACAATGATGAAATTGCCTAATGACACATTTCTCAGGATGTATCCCTGTTGTTAAGCAACACGACAGTATAGTCAATTAATTTTTGACAGGAGAGACAAGACCATTCAATGGGGAAAGGATTACCTGTTCAACAAATGGTGCTGGGAAAGCTGGATATCCACATGCAGAGAATGAAGTTGGACCCTTAATTATACCACATACAGAAATTAACTCAAAATGAACCAAAGACCTAAATTTAAGACACAAACTATAAAACTCTTAGAAGAAAACCTAGGGGAAATCTTCATGACCTTGAATTTGACAATGGTTTCTTAAGTATGTCAACAAAAGCACAGGAAACAAAAGAAAAAATAGATATTAGACTTCATCAAAATTAGGAACTTTTGTGCATCTAAAGATACCATAAAGAGAATGAAAAAAAATTGTAGAAGAAAATATTTACCAACCACATATCTGATCAGGGATTAGTATCCAGAATATATAAGGAACTCCTATAGCTCAACAACAAAAAAAACCTCAATTCAAATATAGATGAAGGACTTGAATAGACATTTCTCCAAAGAAGATATACAAAAAGCCAATAAACACATGAAAAGATGCTCAACATCATTAGCCATTAGGGAAATGCAGGTCAAAACCCAAATGAGAAACACTCACTTGAGTTATTCCCTAATAACTATGGGCTTTTTTTTTTTTTTAACTCCTCTTACTATCATTCCCAGTTGAATGGGCTATTCTAAAGCAAACTAAACAAAACAGAACCAGAAAATAACAAATGGTGATGATGTGGAGAAATTAGGACTCTTACGTATTTCTGGTGAAATATGAATGGTGCCCCCCCTGAGGAAAATACTTTGGCAGTCTCTCAAAATATTAAACTTAGAGTTACTATATGACCAGCAGTTTCACCCCTAGGTCTGTGTTTAAAAGAATTGAAAACAGGGACTCAAACACATACTTGTACACTAATGTGGTCTTGTACAAAATGAGGTCTATCCGTACAATGGATATTACTCAGCCATAAAGAGGAATGGAATTCTGATACACACGACAACATAGATGAGCCTTAAAAACAAGCTACACGAAAGAAGTCAGACATGAAAGGAATATTTTATGATTTCACTTTGTAAAAAATCAATTATTTTGGGTACATATGATTCCACTTTTATGAGATACTTAGAATAGGCAAGCTCAGCGACAGAACCTATATTAAGATTACCAAGGGGTTGGGGGAAAGGGAAATGGGAATTGTTGCTTAATGAAAAGTTTTGGAAACAGGGAGCAGTGATGGTTGCACAATGTTGTGAATGTATTTAATGCCACTGAATTGTACACTTAAAATGGTAAATTTTATGTTATATATATTATATTTTACCACCATAAAAACAGATTTGAACATAATTTTTAAAAAATTACAGACCTGGTAACTTCATAGAGATAAAGAAGCAGAAATTCACAGCTGCTCAGAAAATAATCATAAAGCTAGTTGGAAAGAAGAGGACAGGATGTGAGTGACTGAAACCAAGAGGGGTGAATTGGAGACAGCTTCAAGGAAAAGCCTGTGGAGTAAGAAGGGAAAGAGCATGGGTGTTAAGTGATCATCATTTGGCAGACTCCACAGGGAAAGCTTTTATGTACTTTTCATTTCATCCCCACGGCAATTGTGTGTGGTACGTCCTGTTAGTAACCTGTTTCATATGAAGGAACAGAACCTTAAGTTAATTAAGTCACTTGCTCAAGGACTCACCCAGTGAGTGGCAGAGCCAGAAATCAAAACCCAATCTGTCGCTTCCAGAACCCATATTCTAATTTTGTCAATCTCAACTTTTTTGGTTAAGAACTGGAACAGGGCTGGGTGCGGTGGCTCGTGCTTGTAATCCCAGAGCTTTGAAAGGCTGAGGCGGGCGGATCACCTGAGGTCAGAAGTTCAAGACCAGCCTGGCCAACATGGCGAAACCCTATCTCTACTAAAAATACAGATTAGCCGGGCATGGTGGTGGGCACCTGTAATCCCAGCTACTCGGGAGGGTGAGGCAGGAGAATCGCATGAACCCGGGAGGTAGAGGTTGCAGTGAGCCCAGATGGCGCCATTGTACTCTAGCCTGGGCAGAAAGAGTGAAACTCTGTCTCAAAAAAAAAAAAAAAAAAAAAAACTGGAAACAATATCCACCCCACAGAGTTGTTGTGAGGGTTAAATGAGAAGTAATTTTTAAACTAGGAAGTTCTAAATATAACAGGATTTTGCATTATTTTTTTGACTGCTTTATCCTCTATGCCCCCATAGGAGGCTGAGACCTTTTTTTTTTTTACAGCCCTCTATACCATAGTAGATTGTTCACTAAAGATCATTCTACCATTTGTGCATTTCACAATGGCAAAAACTCTATTTTATTAATTGTTAAAAAGGCATGTGTTGTTTTTTTTTTTTCAGACGGAGTTTTGCTCTTGTTGCCCAGGCTGGAGTGCAGCGATGCAATCTTGGCTCACTGCAACTTCTGCCTCCTGAATTCAAGCGATTCTCCTGCCTCAGCCTCCCAAGTAGCTGGGATTACAGGCAACCACCACCACGCCTGGCTAATTTTGTATTTTTAGTAAAGACAGGGTTTCACTATGTTGGACAGGCTGGTCTCGAACTCCTGACCTCAAGTGATCCCCCACCTCGGCCTCCTAAAGTGCTGGGATTTCAGGCATGAGCCACTGCGCCTGGACCTAAATGTTTTTTGAGTGAAGGTGATGTTTGAGTAGAATTTTGAGATGAAAAACATGGCAGAAAGGATAGGCAAGGATCCCTACAACAACTGCATTTGAAGGCCAAACAGGCTTCTCATTGGAGTGGAGGGCCAGAGCTGGCCTATCATATAATAGGAAGAAGAGAGTTGAGGCAGGGAAGCAATTAGTGAGAAATTTGTATCTGAACAGCCTTTGGGACCCAATGTAAGATTCTGGGAAGGAGACGGATCTCTGGAGAACATGGGTGACCTCACTGTGTAAAGGATCCTTTGGATGGGAAAGAAATGAAAATCGGCAACAAGATCAGCATTCTGAACTAGAACAGTTGTTGTCAGGTGGGGGAGATGGGATTTTGAGGAGTCAGCATCAAACATTGCCTCTGTGTGTATTACTCCAAAAGCTTCCTGAATCCCTACTGTAGCAAATGGTATCATTGCATCCTCATGGTCCTCACCTTCATGAATGCTATTATCCTCAGTCACAGCAATAATAACCACAGTAACAGTGAATATCCTATGAGACCCTAATGGGTGGAAACCACTAACCAGAGCTACAAACAAAAGTTTAAGCCTCTGCTTTCTTTTTTTTTTTCTTTTTTTTAAAGATGGAGTTTCACTCTTGTCGCCAGGCTGGAGTGCAGTGGCATGATTTCGGCTCACTGCAACCTTCGCCTCCCAGGTTCAAGCGATTCTTCTTCCTCAGCCTCCAGAGTAGCTGGGATTACAGGTGTGAGCCACCACACCCAGCTAATTTTTGTATTTTTAGTAGAGACGTGGTTTCACCATGTTGGCCAGGCTGGTCTCGAACTCCTGACCTCAGCTGATCCACCCACCTTGGCCTCCCAAAGTGCTGGGATTACAGGCGTGAGCCACCATGCCTGGCCTAAGCCTCTGCTTTCAAAGTATCTAAGAAGGTGCTAGATCCTCCCACCACCCTCTACCCTGTCCTCTGATGCCAGACTCTATTTTCTTAAATGCCACGTAAATAATGTCATTCAGTGTTGCTGAAAAGAAAACATCCTAACTCCTTAGCATTTAGGCCTTCCAACTTGGGATCTTAATATTTTTTAAAAATAATTTTAATTCTTTTTAGAGTAGATTTTACATTCACATGTCTCAAAAAAGCACCTAGGTATATGGTGAAAAGTCTTCCTTTCCATATTTATTTCAGTTCCCCTATTTGTTTCCTGTGTGCCCTTCCAGGAGGGTTTCTAAATATGTCTTTTTAATGTTTCCCACACCACCCACACAGTTTTCCCATCGGATCATCCTGTCTTTGAATGTGCCTTTGCTGTTCTTCTTTCTGCCTGTAAAATACTCCTTCTACCCGACTATGAATCTATTAAACCAAGAAATATCCAAGATTTCTCCAGGGTTGTGATTTATTGACCAATAAAAAGAAAAGGAGAAAAGAGGAAAGGAGCTAGCTTCTGTATTTTGGACCCAGGAAGTCAGGAAGAGATACCCAAGCTGGAGTGCAGTGGCATGATCATGGCTCACTATAACCTTGAACTCTTGGGCTCAAGTCATCTTTCTGCCTCAGCCTCCCAAGTTGCTGGGATTACAGGTGTGCACCACCACGCTCAGCTAATTCATAGACTTTAAACATCAATTAAGATTGGGGGAGCTGACAATCTTTATAAAAACTGAAGGCCTAGTATCATGAGGATGCTTTTGACTGCAACTTCCAGAGAGCCCAACTCAAAAGAACTTAAAGACCTGGGTAATTTATTTTAATATTTCCTGTTTTTGAAAAATTTATTTAAAGCTACAAATTTCCTTCTGAGAAATGCTTAGGCAAATCTCAGATTTTGGCATGGAGTTTTTCTATTATCACTTAAAACCCTTGTGTTTAGTAAATATTTCAGTTTTAAAAAGGTATCCTTTGATTGTTAACATCTAATTTTATTGCATTATGGCAGGTTAATTTACACTATTCATAATAGCAACAAAAACTTTAAAGGATTAAGACAATAAAATATTCTAAGACAAAAATATAATATTTCTATGAAGTAAACTTTAAAGTGCTAGTAAGGGACATAGAAAGGGATCTGGCTAAAGCTGGCCACGGTGGCTCACGCCTGTAATCCCGACACTTTGAGAGGCCGAGGAAGGCAGATCACTTGAGGTCTGGAGTTTGAGACCAGCCTGGCCAACATGGTGAAACCCCGTCTCTACTAAATATATGAAAATTAGCCGGGTGTGGTGGCACATGCCTGTAATCTCAGCTACTCAGGAGTCTGAGGCAAGAGGATTGCTTGAACCCAGAGGTTGTAGTGAGCCAAGAGCACACCACTGCATTCCAGCCTGAGAGACAGGAGACAAACCTGGTGTCAAAAAAAAAAAAAAAAAAAAGTGGGGGTGGGGGTTAAATGGAGAGATATTCTTTTTTTTTTTTTTCTTTTTGAGATGGAGTCTTGCACTGTCACCCGGGCTGGAGTGCAGTGGCGCCATCTCAGCTCACTGCAACCTCTGCCTCCCAGGTTCAAGAGATTCTCCTGCCTCAGCCTACCTAGTAGCTGGGATTATAGGTGCCTGCCACCATACCCAGCTAATTTTTTTTTTTTTTTGTATTTTTAGTAGAGACAGGGTTTCACCATGTGGGCCAGGTTGGTCTCGAACTCCTGATCTTGTGATCCACCCACCTTGGCCTCCCAAAGTGCTGGGATTATAGGCATGAGCCACCGTGTCCAGTGGTTCATGAATTCTAATAAATGCACCATACTAATGTAAGATGTTAATAATGTGGGAAACTGCGTGTGGGGTATGGGGAACTCTGTACTGTATTCTCAATTTTTATATGTTCATAAATCTAAAATGATTCCAAAAAATAAAATCTATTTAAGTAAATACATGTGCAAACAAAAAGATTCTCATAGAAATGCAGCACATAGGAATAGAGTATGGGGATACAGAGAATAAACAAGTGGAACAGGAGTAACGCGCAGGGTGCCATGGTGACTGTGTGCCTCGCACTAAGGATGGTCAGTAAAGAGATCCTCTGTGCCACAGGTCCAAAAACAAATAAATAAAAGAAAACAGTAAGCAGGCAAACAAAAGCAACAGTCAATTCTCGCTCCTAATCTCACTGGACTTGGCAGCATTTGAGTCTTTTCTTCTTGAACCACCTTATTCGGGTCTCTCAGTCCACCCTCTCCCCACACACTCTCCTTGTGGCTCTCCCTTCTATCTCATCCTCTAAAACGGGGGCTTTTGCAGTTTGTAGTGCTATGGACTCCTTTGGTAATCTGTTGAATCCTAGGCACCCTTTCTCAAAATATGATTTTTAAATGTACAAGATAAAATACATAGAATTACGAAGAAAACCAAATGTATATTGGTTTGATTGGTGTATATATGTGTGTGTGTGTTTGTGTATATATATATATATATATGTATATAGTATACACATAGATGTACCATTGTATATGGTAGGCCATATACATATACACACACAGAAATTATATATATATATATATATATACCATTTTGTAAACAGAAATTGATTCTGAGCCCCCCCTTCTCAAAGCCTTCTAGTCCATTGTCATTTGGATAAACGAAAGTGCTTGATTGTGCCATTCCTGCACACCACTCTGATGGACTTGATGACTTGACATAGCATAGTCTCTAGAATAGGCCTCCTTTATTACAGAAGAAAATAAATTATATTGAAATATAGTATCAAACATTTAAAAAATTATTACATATTAATAGAAAGGCCTAATTGTTAACTCATTAAACAATAAGATCTAGGAGTCTGCCTACTAACTACCATCATTTAGAAGCTGTAATGAATATAAATGATATATATATGTATATATATAGTATATATACACATATATATGTATGTATATGTATATATATACATACATGTATGTATATATACATACATGTATGTATATATATACATATATGTATGTGTATATATATACATATATATGTGTGTATATATATATATATATATGTGTATATATATATATATATTTTGAGACAGAGTCTCACTTTGTCGTCCAGGCTGGAGTGCAGTGGCGCGATCTCAGCTCACTGCAACCTCTGCCTCCCTGATTTAAGCGATTCTTCTGCCTCAGCCTCCAGAGTAGCTGGGACTACAGGTGCGCCACCATGCCTGGCTAATTTTTGTATTTTTAGTAGAGACGGGGTTTCACCATATTGGCCAGGCTGGTCTTGAACTCCTGACCTCATGATGCGCCTGCCTTGGCCTCCCAAAGTGCTGGGATTACAGGCGTGAGCCACCATGCCTGGCCCATAAATAATATTTCATGAGAGATATTCTCAGCTAACCAGGAATAGAAGGAAACTTCCTCAACCTGACAAAGGGGTTCTACAAAAACCCTGCAGCGGTATTTTACTTAATGGTGAAAGATTGAGATGTTTTCTATCCAAAATTGGGAACAAGGCAAGGATGCTTGCTCTTAACCACTCGAATTCAACATTGTACTGGAGGTTGTTAGCACAGTAAGGCAAGAAAAAGAAATAAAAGTCATCCAGAGTGGAAGAGAAGAAGCAAAACTATCTTTGCTTGCAATTAACATGATTGTTTATATAGAAAATCCTAAGAGAGCTACAAAACACAAAACAACTCTCATAATATGACAGACAAGGAAATTAAATATGGGCAACAGATTTTATCAGATACTTCACTAAAGAAATGTGTAAATCACCATTAAGCACATGAAAAGATGCTCAAGTGCATTATTCACCAGGGAAATGCAATGTGATATTACAATGTGTCCGCTTACCAGAATTGATAAAATTGAGAAGCCTGGTAGTACTGAATGTTAGTGAGGATATGGAGCAACTGGAACTTGCATATACTATTGGTGGAAATATAAAATGATACAACTACTTTGGAAATACAACTTGGCAGTTTCTTATTAAGTTAAACACACACTTACCATTCATAACAGCAATTCCATTCTTAAGTATTAATCCAACAGAAGTAATAACTTCTGTCCATGTAAAGATTTATTCAAAGAGGTTTTATTAATAATAGCTGCAAATAAGAAATAATCCAAACAGGTAAAAGAATGAAGAAGTTGTGGTGTATGTGTACAAAGGAATACTAGTCAACAATAAAAAGGAATAAAGTTTTTATTGCAACAACATGCATGAAACAACATGGATACATCTCAAAACATTATAGTAAGTGAAAAAAGCAAAACATAACATATCTGTTAAAGAAAAAGGCAAATCTAATCTAAAGTGAGAGCAGATCAGTGGTTACTTAAGATCAGGCAACCTAGGCAAGAGGGAACTTTTTGGAGTGAGAAAAATATTCTTTCTCTTGACAGTGGTAATGGTTGCATTAGTATATGTAATTGTCAAAAGTCATTGAACTGTATTCTTAAAATGAATGTATTTGTTGTATGTTAATTATATATCAATAAAGTTGATTTAAAGATACTGAGTTTTGAAACTCAAGACAGAGTTAGTTGACTGGAAAGAAAAAGAATCTTTGAGTTCTAAGAGCCTAGATGTTTTCAGTCCTGAACTGAAATCCTGGTCTAAACAATAGACATCAGACTGGGTGCAGTGACTCATTCCTTTAATCCCAGCACTTTAGGAGACCAAGGTAGGAGGATCACTTGAGCCCAGGAGTTCAAAACCAGCCTGGGTAACATAGTGAGATTCCATTTCTACAAATAATTTAAAAATTAGCCAGGTGTGGTGGCACCTGCCGGTGGCCCCAGCTACTTCAGAGGTTGAGGCAGGAGGATCGCCAGAGCCTGGAAGGTTGAGGCTGCAGTGAACACTAAGATCACACCACTGCCCTGCAGTCTGGGCAACAGAGTGAGACTATGTCTCGAAAAAATAAACCAACAAAACAAAAAACAATAGGTGTCGAACCTAGAACAGAACAAGAGTGTAGCCTCGTTATCCCCGGTAGCCCAACTTTGTCGAAAAACTTACTAGGCTGGGGAATGCGGAGAAGAGTTCAATAGGAAAGAAAGTGAGCTATTGGTTGAGGTCCCAAAGAAAGGGTCCTATATCACCCTTGTGCCCCTTCATCCTCCAGCCAAGTCAGATCAGCTTATAGAGACAAGCTGGGAGAGTCCACTTGCTGTGGGAAGTAGCAAGCCCCACAGGGCATTCCTGAGGCCACTGTGGCAGGGAAGATCAGGTGGGGCTCTGGCAGCCTGAGGGATGTCCTGTATGCTCAGCATGCTTGGAAGAGTGGCTGGCAAAACCCTGAGAAGCAGGAGATCTGGAGGGGCCTCACAGCTAGGAAGCGGGGAGACTATTATATCAGTGGCTGCAGCATAGGCTGCGTGGTTGGAGATACCATCGAGGAGATAGCAACAGTGGACAACCAAAAGGGAATTTATTTTGGTGGATGCTAACATGAAGGGGTTGATGACAGAGCCATGGCACTGATGCCATGAGGCCACAGAAGCCTTGTGGAACTAACTTGCCTCTTCAGGGACAAGGCTGTGGGTGGGAAATGAAGGCAGGGAAATAATTCATTTGAAAAATGCTCTTTTGGCCTCTCTTGGAGTTGCCTTGCTTTTGTCTCTGCTAACACATCAGACCAGCCTTGTCCTCCCCAGGATTCTCTGGGGACTCTGAGATGTGGTGTAGGGGACAGATTGGATCCCTGATTTGCTGCCGACCTCCTTTCTGCAAACTAATTGGGCTAAACCAATGTGAGCACTGCAAGGTGTAAGCAAAGGAAGCCATCATCGATAGCGCACAATTTCCACTTTCATTCTGAACTCTTAACTGACACATTTACAGAACCTCTTACAAAAATGAAAAGTTCAAATATCCTTCTGTTGTAAAGAAACAAGATGGGCCCAGTGGAACAGTCCATCTTGTTTCTTTACTCTTTACATTTGGATGAAGAACCACACCATTTAGTCTTGGGATCCACTTGAAAACTCTCCAGGACTCAGATTTCTGTTCTTATTTCTCATAAGGGACAGTGTACGTGTGTCATCCTCTGAGCTGTCTGTGATGTTTTCCACCTGACCACAGCTCATGCTGTATCTCCCACCATGGTCTGGTAGGCAAGCTGTGTGTACACTTCTTGAGAAGGCTGATTGTTGTGAAAACCTTTGCCACAGAAACAAAAATGAGGGGCTGGCTCTTTCAGATACATTCGCCAGCAACTTTTCTCTTATGACCTCTGGAACACAATTGCATCAACTCAGACATGTGACTGGGCAGAAATATCAGCTCAAAGACCATCTGGTTAAGAATGAGGCATACTTCCCAGCTTGGTGGATGGCAAAATGACAAAATGTCAAAATGTCAAAATGCCCCAGGGGGGATCTGCCTCATCTCTCATTCCTAAAATATTCACAGGCTGACTGTTTCTGACCCAGCCTCAAAAAGGGGGGTTTTCCCTGGCAGAAGCTGAAGTGATCCTGGCCTCAGGTTCTATGTCTTTTGGAGCACTGTCAGGGGCTTCTGTGTTTCTGGAGCTAATCTAAGGAATAAGTGTTGTTTTAGGACAGTCATAATTCAGTGAAATTTATTGATTCACTCACTAAATGAGCAGATACTGTTCTAGGGGTTAGAGATACTGTTTTAGTCTCCCTATGCTGCTATAACCAAATACATGAGACTGAATAATTTATGAAAAACAGAAATTCATATTCTCACAGTTCTGGAGGCTGGGAAGTCCAAGATCAAGGCAGGTTCAGTGCCTGGTGAAGGCCACTTGTTCATAGACGGTACTGTCTAGATGTCCTCACTTGGCAGAAGGGACAGAAGAGCAAAAAGGGGACAAACACTGTGTCCTCATGGGCAGAAGAGTGGAAGGGCAAAGCCCTTTATAAGGCACTAATCCATTCATGAGGGCTCTACCCCCATGGCCCAATCACCTCCTTATAGCCCTACATTTTAATGCTGTTGCGTTGTGGATTAAGTTTCAACATGAAATTTGGAGGGGACACAAACATTCAAACCACAGCAGGCACAAAGATAGTCAATTTCTGCTCTTAACAGATCAGGCAATGCAGGGAGGGTCTAAGAGAGGGAGGAAAGAGACAACAGATTAGATGCTGATGACACAGGGTGGCCATGCTATGACAGAGGTAGGTGAGCATAGCAGGGGAGAAGAGAGGAGGCACACCTCACCCCAGAGGGCTCATGGGAGTGGTGTTAGTAAAGGCTTTTTGAAGAGAAGGATCCTTGGACTCAGTCTTGAAGAAAAAATTTGGAATTCGCTAGGCAAAGGGCGAGAGAGTTCCTAGAAGATGGGATGAGATGTGCAAAGGTGCAGCGGCAAGAGAGGGCCTAGGGTGCTGTACCACCTGGAGCGCATGATGAAAGATCAGATTGAAGATGGCAGTGGAGGCCCAGTGATGAAGGGATGAATGTAATGCTAACAGCTTGCAATTTGTCCTCTGGGGACAGGGAATCACTGGAAAGAGAGCCATTTTGTCAGTGGAGTGATCTTAAATGTGCGTTTAAGAGAATATATGGAACTGTGGGGACAGATCCCTGAGAGGGAGTGGGAGGTGAAGAATTGGACAGGCCTTCTAAGATGATGAGGAGTTATATTTGGCAGAGCTGGGTGGGTGGGTGGGTGTGGAGGAGAGAGCATGGGCCAAGGCAGACTCAGGTTTCTGGCGTGGGTGACTGAGGACAGTGCTGTTGGCAAACGGGAAGGCCAGAGGATGGATGGTTTGTTTTCTTTTTTAGTGGAGAAGCTGATGAATGCCTTGAACACACTGAACTGGGGGAAACTGTGGGCCATCACGAGGAGGGACTCAGTGGGCCAAGGGCACTAAGGTCTGCGCCTGGGACAGAGTCATTAGTCCAAAGATGGAGGTGACAGTGAGGGGAGTGGCAGCGATTGCTCAGGTGTGTATGGGAACCAGGAAGGAGGAGGCCCACAAAAGCTGGGGGCAGCCACTCTTGCGTTGGCCGAGGAAGAAACTATGAGGCCTGAGGTAGGAGCCCAGGGTGGGGTGGAGTCCCGCTGTCAAAGTCAAGGAGAATGCAGTGGTGCCCATGTGGCAAAATAAGAGCAGAAAAGTTTTTCTGAGAATGAATCACAAAAGGAATTGCAGGTCCCTGGAGCCTGCCCTGAAAAGGAGCAGGGGCTGGAAATTCTGGCCCTCTGGGTGGGCCTCCCTTCAGCAGCCTCTGGGTCCCTTTCTGGAGCCCTGCTCACTCCCCTCCAGGAATCAGCCCCCAGCTGGACTTCTACCCAAGGCGTGCTGCACTTTATCAGAAGCTTCCAAGGCCAACAGGTGCTGGGAGCGAGTCATGTCTTTTTAGGTTGTTAGAGTGCCCGTCAGCAAATCGCTATCCTTTCCAGGTTATTTTTTCCTTCTAGTGTATTTCTTTCCTGCTTCTTTTAAAAACACACAAAAAAATTTCGTTTTTCCTCACATAATTCTCTTATCTTGGTTGTTTTTCTGCTTTTAAATGTCTATGCTGCTAGCAGAACCCCTTCCCCAACCTTTTTAAAATGTCAAATACACTTTGTCCTGCTATGGTAAGTGAAGGTTCAATCAATTTATTGCTTTAATCAGTAAACATTTGTGGCATGCCTGCTTGGTACCAGGCCCTGTACCAGGTGCTGTGGCAGCAGAAAGACCACCTGAGGGACAGCCTGAGGGGAATGAATGCTGGGAAGATCAGAGGAAGCCCTCTCCCACTCCCCCCTGCCACAGTGCCCTTTTATTTTGTCCTCCCCAGTTTCTGAGGTGTGAAAGACCCATACAGCATGGATGCCAAGAGCACGAGATGAGGTGGCAGTGGTTCCTAATCCTTTCTGGGTCTGGAGGAGGCTATGCCCTGGAAGTGGACTCTGAAAGCAGGTCCCCAATGTGCCTGTCAATCATAGACCTCCCCTTGCCTTTCTTTAAATACACATGCAGCTTCCACTCTTCGAGCTTGTAAGAGACAAACAAGCAAAAAAACAACCAAACAAAAACCAAAATAACCCTACACATGTAGGTTCATTCAAAGTAGTGAAGCAGCAACTTAAGTTGCTGGCAGGGAGAGGTAGGACAGTCAGAGAATGGCAGCTTTGCCTGCTACTCTGCTGTGCATCTCTGGTGAGTCACTGTCTTTAGGAAATGCAAGCAGGACTCAAAATGAACAGAGGCTACCATGAGTGGTAATGGGTCAGTCCCAGGCAAAGCAGACTCTTCTCACCTCCTTCCCCATTGGACACCTGGTAAAGACAGCCATACACTTAACATTTCCACAACACATTTTAGTTTACTATGCACTTTCCCCCCTACTTTAGTTCACTGAATCAAAAGAGGTAAGCTGTTGTGGCAAATGTAGACATTTCTTTTAGGTACTAAGGAGCGGTTTGAAATCATTATATGGAAAATTAGACTTGAAGTAGTTAAAAAAAAGTGGCAAATTTTACCTGTAACACTGTAGAACTATTTCCAAAATACATTGATGAATTAAACAAACAAGTCTGCAGAATAACATACAGTAGGATGCCATTGATGTTAGGAAAAAAAGAGGAGGATGATAATAGCTAATAGTTTATAGTGCTTATGATGTGCTAGACACTGTTCTAAGTGCTTCACATGCATGAACTCATTTGCTCCTCCAAACAAATCTACAAATCTGGCACTATTATCTTCATTTTACAAATCTGAGAACTAGGGCATGGAGAGGCTAAGTGACTTGCCCAGTCATACAGCTAATAAGTCATGGTGCAAGGATTTATACCTAGGCAGTTTGTCTACAGATTCTGGACCATAAGCTCTACAATATTTCTACAGGTATAGCTATATGAATATAAATGCTGATATGGTTTGGCTGTGTCCCCACCCAGATCTCAACTTGAATTGTATCTCACAGAATTCCCACCTGTTGTGGGAGGGACCCAGGGGGAGGTAATTGAATCATGGAGGCCAGTCTTTCCTGTGCTATTCTCGTGGTAGTGAATAAGTCTCACGAGATCTGATAGGTTTATCAGGGGTTTCCACTTTTGCTTCTTCCTCATTTTCGCTTGCCGCTGCCATGTAAAAAGTACCTTTTGTTTCCTACCATGATTCTGAGGCCTCCTCAGCCATGTGGAACTGTAAGTCCAGTTAAGCCCCTTTTTCTTCCCAGTCCGGGTTATGTCTTAATCAGCAGCATGAAAATGGACGAATACAAATGCTTAGAAAAAAGGTCAGTCATGTCCCCAGATGTTAGGCAAATGTGACACCACTGGTATCCAAATGACTATTCAGCTTTTGCCGCTGATAAATCCTTACTCTCTCTCTCTTCCTTTCCTCTCCAAAGCAGTTAACCTAAGACCACTTCACGTTGAAGTCAATGCAATTTTCTGTGATGCTACCTTTCCAAGCTGGGATATGAGAAACAACTATATTTGGGGAAGAGTTAAATACATGTGACTCTGACTTTCAAATCAAGTTATTGTTTTTTAAATTTTCCTCAGTCGTATTATAAAGTGATGATATAGGGAGGAAAATTCAAATGCCAAACAATGAATTGTGATTGATGAGATGAAATCCCTAACGTTCTTAAATATTTAAGAGTAAAATTAAATACTATCTGTTATTTCATATACTTTTCTAATATAGTGGCTAAAGTCTACTTTTCTACATTTTTGTAGTCTACTTTGGTTACTAAAATCCTATAAAATAAAAGATAAATGAATTAGAGACTGTGAACCCTGAAAATCTGAGACAGGTCTCAGTTAATTCAGAAAGTTTATTTTGCCAAGGTTGAGGACATGCACCTGTGACACAGCCTCAGGAGGTCCTGATGACATATGCTCAAGGTGGTAGGGGCATAGCTTATGTTTATACATTTTAGGGAGACATAAGACATCAATCAATATGTGTAAGATGTACATTGGTTCAGTCTGGAAAGGTGGGACAACCCGAGATGAAGGCAGGACAACTTGAAGCAGGGAGGGAGCTCCCAGGTCATAGGCAGATAAGAGGCAAATGATTGCATTCTTTTGAGTTTCTGATTAGCCTCTCCAAATAAGGCAATCAGATACGCATTTGTTTCAATGAGCAGCAGGGTGACTGAATAGAATGGGAGGCAGGTTTGCCCTAAGCAGTTCACAGCTTGACTTTTCCCTTTTAGCTTAGTGATTTTGGGCCCCGAGATTTATTTTCCTGTCACATTTCCCCCTTTTTATTTTTAAAAATCTTTTGGAGAAAGCATTTTAGGAGAAAATGAGTCTCTGGTCTCATGTTTCCTCTGATCTGTCATGGCTGGGATGGTTTATTCCTAGATGGGTAGGTCCTGAGTTATTAGGAAAGTTCATTGTTAGCAGGTTGTGAAGTCTCATGTCCTATAAAGAAAAAGTAGTAGGAGGAAGGAAGAAAAACAATAAGCCAAAGAACAATTCTGGAAGGCCGGGTGCGGTGCCTCACGCCTGTAATCCCAGAACTTTGGGAGGCCAAGGAGGGCGGATCATTTGAAGTCAGGAGTTCAAGACCAGTGAAACCCCATCTTTACTAAAAATACAAAAAATCAGCCAGGCACAGTGGCACGTGCCTGTAATCCCAGCTAATCAGGAGGCTGAGATAGGAAAATCGCTTGAACCTGGGAGGCAAAGGTTGCAGTGAGCCGAGATCGTGCCACTATACTCTAGCCAGGGCAACAGAGCTAGACTTTGTCTCAAAAAAACAAAACAAAACAAACAAAAAAAGAACAATCCTGGAAAATCAGTATAGGCCACATTACTCTGAAGTCCATACATCAGTAGGCAGGTATGAAAGTGGCTTGTGTATGTAAATAGGTTGCTATTATTTTCTTCTGAAGTTTAAGTTGTCTAGCTTCAGTTCACAGGGCTTTACGAAAGCACAGCTTAGTTTTCAGTGACTCCAAATTAGGAAAAATTGGGAAAAAAGAAAAAAATGGAAAACATTATTCTGAAGACTTACAGCCAAGAAAAATTAGAATTCAGTCCAAACTGCAGAAAATAATTAACACTGAAAAACATTAGGCAAGACTAGAATCTAACAATAGGTGTACTGTAGTTTTTGAAAAATAATTTTTCTCTCTCCAGTTTTCCATTTTTAGTAAAGACAAAGCATGGTAGGACCGGTTTGCTTTATTTTACTTGGCCTGATTATTTGTATACAGTGCAGCAGGAATAATTATTTTCTTACATAGGCTTTTAAATTGTCTTTGATGGAACTTTGTTCTATAGAAGGAATCTCAGATAAGACTTTTTTTTAAAGCCGAGTCCAACCATGGATTTATACCATCAAATACCTATAAGTTGGGTGAATTCCTCTCCTCTTGAGATTCCGAGATAAACTTGGGGCTCCTGTGCCTGTCAGAAAATGACATTCTTTACTTACCACAGGTCAGGAACCCTGTACAGGGACTGTACAAGGTATGAGGCCAGTTTTCCCATAAGTCAAGTTTGATTCCTTAAAGGAAAGCACAGCATTCCAGTCAAAGCCTTATAACCAGTTTCTCCAGTTGTGTTCTGTTATAAATGAAAACAGATTCTTATTGCATTTATACAAATAACTATATTGCCATTAGTTAAGAATACTCAAAAATAGTTTCCAAATTCTGGAGAAATCAGGTAGAGAGAAGTCAATATGTTCTCAATTTTGTTCACAGGAGCATACTAAATTATTAAAAGCGTCAATAGCTCAAAAGAAAAGTTTCCTTTACTCTGAAAAAATAAAACAAAGGATCAGCAATGTCTTAAGCAAAAAGTCAAAAAGATTACTTCTGTCTGCTATTAGTTCAGTCCATGTAGTTAATTTCTGTTCTGCTTGATATTCATGAACATTTCTGTTCTCCATGAGTCCTAAAAGTTTTTCTTCTATCCTGATGTCACAATCTCCAAAGTTTTCAAAAACTTGTATTCAAAAGCACCTGTTAGAGTTGTATAGCTGATTATAAAACCACCTTCTAAAGAGGACCAAAACAAGACAACGATTGTCCATGGATGACAAAAAGTTTTAGGGCAGCCATAGTCGAGAACACAATTGACAAGGAAATTTTTACCTCTGTGGCACACAAAAATTTAACATAACAATTATAATTATTACTGATTATGTATACTAAGTCATATCAGAATTATAGGAGTTTCCCATAATTTTGGAGCACATACCAATAACATATTTACACAAATACAGCCCAAAGAAACCAAACACCATTTCATATTTGACAATGTTTCCTGTATAATTTTTATACCAAATAAACCAAATTATGTCATTTTTGGACTTTAGGGAACCTAATATCTTAAAGGTTTAATTAGGTCAGAAAAAGACATAATTTATAGTTTGATTTTGAAAGGTTTGTCAAATATCAAAGGTTTAAAACACTTGATATCACAGGCCATTGTAAAATAAGTCATTAATTTTACCAAAGTGCTAACTCAAGGATTTAAAAAAAAAAAAAGCAAAAACCTTCATTTTTTGAGAGAGGAGACTTAATTTTCCAAATAATAAGCCCTAATAAAAACAGCATAAAGCCAACTAAATTTGTTTTTCAAAATTTTATAAACAATCTATAAAATTTTAATCTTGATTGTAAGATGTAACTTCTATAAGCCTTTTATAACCTTTATAACCTTTATTAAGGAGTTGGTTAATGCTTCAAGAAAACCTTGTTAATCTGACATAGGGGCCCATATGATGATCTTGCATCACTGTGCCTTTACATTAATGATTAACTTATAGGGAAACTGAACTTATTTTATCTCTCAGAATTGGCCTTTACAATCTCACATGTCCATCTCTTCTGCTATAGTCCTGGGGCCTTGAGGAGTTGAATAGCTTTATTTTCTGGCCCTGTGTCTCAGGAATGTAGTATATTTTGATTGGCATCTTCTACTGGGCCTGAAGATGAGGCTCTAATTGCTGCTAAGATTTAGCAGGAATTTGTGTCCTTTCTAGACCCAGGAGTCAAAGCCCTGTAACTCAATGTCATAAGTACTTTAAAAGCACATACAGAAAGATACACGGACATAATAACCTTAATTAAAAAAAATTTTTTTCTCTTTTCTTCCTAAGCAAACCAAAACTTATAATGGCATAGGAATTGTTTTGATAAACCATAAAATCTGTTGGGCCAGTTACCAAAAGGCAAAAGAAAAGACCTTCTGCATTGCACAGTATATTATGTTGGAAGAAAACATTTCCTTTAGACCTTTAAGAAAACGTCGTTAGCATCAGGCCACAACAAATAGAACTTGAGGAAAAAATCTTATATGAACTGAAAATGAGTTGAAGGAGAGTGTTACTATTTTGTACCCTTTAAAAGGGGAGAGAAAACTAAAAATAGGGAGATGCAATAAAAGTTGAACTTTGGGTTTAAAAAAATTAATTGTTCTAACAAATTATTTAGCCTATAAGTGTTGTTTTTTTTTTTTTACCTCAAGCGTAATCTCTAGAAAGACCATTATAATTTCTCTTTAATTAATAGACAGATTGATCACATAAAAGTTTCTGCTTTTTAAAAATTAATCCTCTTGTGACTTACACAGACCGTTCATGAAACTTTGTTTACATTTCTCTTATTTCCTGGTTCCTTTTACCTTGTCTTATACATAAAATTTATATAAGCTTTGATTTAGACAAAAATTGTTAACCTTTTTAAAATGAACACACTTTTTTTAAGAAAGAAGGTTTCCCTACAGATATATTTTTATTGGAAAAAATACTCAAATAATAAAATATCTATTATTTAATTTAACTTTAGATTCTAAATTATGATGCGTTTGTCTACATGTATTTATCCCATTACATTTACCTAATTATTTTATTTTAATCATTTACCTAGATTATTTACGAAAATTGCAATAGTCATCATTTAAAGTTATGGAATCGTCATTGCAAAATTATAACTGAGACAGTGAAAAAGATCTGACCTGACTCCATTTTGCTTCTAACCTCCAAGCTGTCCTTGTTCATTTCTGGGCATAGGCCAAACTAATTTTGGGAGGAATTTTGTTGATAGTTTAGCTTTGAAACAAATGGTAATAGTCCCTTCCCAAAACAAACCTTACTGCCTTTGGACTAAATTGCCTAAAGCCACAAGATTAGAAGTTGCAGTAATTTTACTAAATTCAAGATATAGCTAGTTTTCTTAAATGAATATCAATGTCTTATTTATTATAGATTACACAGCAGCAATCATTCTGTTTTGGGCTGGGTTTATAGTTTTGTAACCCCTATGCCAAATTTTGAAATCTTATAGTATTTGGCAGGTATAAGTATGAAATTGCTTGTTTAATAAATGCAAACAAAAATGTATGCTGGCAATTCTTAAGACATTTATAATATTACTTTACCAATAATTTCAAAGAGAGCTGATTTATTAAATATTTTACTTAAGTTATTTAAATTTGAAAAAGCATTTGACTAGTTTTTTCTTTTTTCCAATAAAGCATTTGATTCAGACACTTTTGTTTTCTTAAGCCAATTAATTAGAGCTCTTTTGTATATTTTCAGTAGTGAAACATTGTGTACACAACACATAAATACGTGGACATATTAGACATGTCAATAGAAGTACATCTTACAGAGTCATAAAAAACCTTTTTAATTCTATCTTAGACTTTCAAATTATTGATAACCTGCTTTACTACCCTAGGCAGTTGTCAGCTAAATAGCCTTAAATTTGCATATTAAAGGAAACAACTCAGGTGAAAATCAAATAGCAAAATTTACTTCATAAGGTACAGAGAGAAAAAGTGTGGTGTGCTAGAGAAAAACTAAAATGGATTTAATTGACAATTAAACATAAAATTATAGAAATTATAAAGGCCTCTTAAATATATACACAAACACATAAATACACACACACAAAGATCCTATAGCTTTTACTTCAGAACTTTAGCCATGAGATAAATACAAACTCACTGGCTTGCAAAAAGAACATGTTGGATTCAAACAGTGGTTTTTATCTTAATAGAAAAATAACAGCAGATTTAAAGCAGGCAGAAAAGAAAAATGAGAAAAGAGAACTTAGGAACTCTGTAGTTTGCAGGTCAACCCCAGGGCTCTTTTTCCTTTATGTAAATGTGCACAAAGACCATATTACTTCCATTTTACATAAACTCTGGCAAGTAGAGTTGCCATAAAACCTACAGAGTGCTTGAAAGGGGGTCATTCTCCTTTTCTCCTCATTCTTAGATTATTTGTTTCCCACTTTTTTTCTTAAAAGGAAGAACTGATGCAGGGCATGGTGGCTCATGCCTGTAATCCCAGCACTTTGGGAGGCTGAGATGGGTGGATCACAAGGTCAGGAGATCAAGATCATCCTGGCTAACATGGTGAAACTCTGTCTCTACTAAAAATACAATAATCAGCTGGGCATGGTGGCACATGCCTGTAACCCCAGCTACTTGGGAGGCTGAGGCAGGAGAATCGCTTGAACCTGGGAGTAGGAGGTTGCAGTGAGCGGAGATCGCACCACTGAACTCCAGCCTGGCGACAGAGCTAGACTCTGTCTCAAAAAAAAAAAAAAAAAAAAAAAAAGAACTGAGGAGTGACCTAGAATTTTTGTGTGGTGGATCAATGTGTGCTGCTTGTGGGCACACATAGCGTGTCGCCATTGAGCCATTTCTGCCCTCTTACATGTCTCAGTTTCTCTCTCCAAAGGTCTATCACCTCTGAGAGGGCTCAAAACGTGAGGTGATCAGCTCTTATATGCGTTTCCTGGATGACTCTTTTTTTTAACATTAATTTTTATTGGGAATTTCCCTGTGGGGCTGCTGCATGTCACAGGGGGTCAACTCCCCAGACACTCCCATGAGGCTCTTGGTCACCCAGGGGTGCCTTTTGGCTGGGAAGAGCAAATGCCCTTTCTTTTTGGAGCTGAGAAAACTCAGTCTCTCGTTTACCTATGAACAACAGTTTAGTTCCTCATGCAGATATGCACAGACAAGCTGAATCGAGATTAATTTTGAGAGAAAAAGCAACAGAGAAGACCCCTTAGAATGCATCTCTGAACTAGAATTAGGATGCTTAAAGAACAACTTCTTGGGAGAGAAAAAAGGCCAGCCAAGACCACTTCCTGTAAATTGTGCTCAGCCACCCCTACTTTGTAGCTCTTGTCCGCCATTACACATGCCAAAGTCAATTCCTCTCACAGTACAAAGTCATCTCTGGTACCGCCAGAGCCAAAGAGGTCAGGTCATGCAATATAGGAAAACAGAGCTTTATTGCCCATGACTCTTGAAACTCCACAAAGATAACAGAACACCCCAAAGGGATGAGTGGCACCTTTGTTCTGAATTCTTTAAAGGGGTTCAAGTCATTAGAAGCCTTCTCTAGATTTTTTAGTACTGCAGATGGCAAAGGGGAAGGAGGTATACAGTGGAAGAAAAGTAAACGAACATTTGTTTTCTTTTTTTTTCTAAAATAGGAAGCAAACACAGAAACCAAGTGCGTGGTTTCTTTGGGGTTTTTTGTTTGGCTTTTTTCTCTTTTGCAGCTGCGAGAAATTTTGGCCAAATTGAGAAGTTTTGTTACCCATAATTTGGAATTCTCACTTGGATTTGACCAAATCAGGTAGAGTTGGTCAAATCTGTTAGAAGAAAGACTGGAATGAACACCACCACCACCACCACCCAACAATATGGTCACCTAGTGCTCTAATGGTAAGGAGAAATTAAAACCAGCTGGTTGTTAAACTTTAGCCAAGACAAAACCCCAACTCAGCTACTTACCTAGAAATGGGTCTCAGGCTGAAGACTGCTTTCTATCATCCTAGAAGCAGAAAAAAAAAAAACCCTCAAACTCGTCTTCCTTGCTGGGAGCAAGCTCAAACTCCAGAAACAAGTTACCTGCCTTCTGTCATCATGGAAACAGGAAATCTTGCCTTCCTTCTTGGAAGCAAGTAAAACCCCAAAAGAAGGGAGTTGTACAGCACAATAAACTTTAGATCTAGACCAGATTTTAGGAGACCAGGGATTCAAAGGAGGGGGTATCCCCAGACCTCAGCAAATTGTCCTATTTGTTTGAGCCATAAAGTTAGCTCATGATGGTACCAGGCACCGATAGGAGATTCATCAAAGGTCAGGGGCATCTCCACTCAGAATCCCTTCATGGTTACCAAAATGTGAACCCCAAAAATCTGAGACAGGTCTCAGTTAACTTAGAAAGTATATTTTGCCAAGGTTGAGTACGCGTGCCTGTGACACAGCCTCAGGAGGTCCTGATGACATGTGCCCAAGATGGTAGGGGCACAGCTTGGGTTTATACATTTTAGGGAGACATAAGACATCAATCAGTATGTGTAAGATGTACATTAGTATATTGGTTCAGTCTGGAAAGGTGGAACAACTTGCGGTGAAGGCAGGACAACTTGAAGTGGGGAGGCACTTCCAGGTCATAGGTAGACAACAGAAAAATGATTGCATTCTTTTGAGTTTCTGATTAGCCTCTCCAAAGGAGGCAATCAGATATGCATTTATCTCAGTGAACAGAGGGGTGACTTTGAATAGAATGGGAGGCAGGTTTCCCCTAAGCAGTTCCCAGTTTGACTTTTCCCTTTAGCTTAGTGATTCTGGGGCCCCAAGATTTATTTTCCTTTCACAAGACTAACCTGTAATTTTCTTTGAAATACGAATTGTTTGTCACCTTTTTCATTCTCAGCTGTGCTTCTTCTTACTATATTTATCCCAGATTTCAGGAGTTCATATGTTCCTTAACAAACATCAGATAGATTTCTTCTGTATAGAGATGCAATGTTTATAATTTGGCTTGTTATTCAACTTAAAAAGTCAGTGTTTTTTATATACACATGTTACAGTACGTAGCAAGTCAGACATGAGCAGGGCAGGAAAGGGCTCCCCTGCACTCCCCCTCCCGCCATACAACACACCAGGAATGTCAGGCGACCATCAGGTGATGGTCAGGTGGTTGTTAACAATCTCTCTAAAATAATAATTTGTCTCAGCATCAGGGAAAGTCGGTCTTGCTATAGATAGAAAAAACCTGAAACTGGTGATCAGCAGCTTCCCGATAAGATCTCAGGAGTTGGGCGAGTGAGCGCAAGCATGTGCATTAAGAGGCAAAATAGCAGAGTTTAACTGGTATATGACCTCCTAGGGACATTCGGCTGGAAAGGGAAGAATGCCTCAAGTGAGCATGCATACAACTGCAGTAAATAAACTGTGCATGCTCCCCTCCCAAGTGCTGGCAGCCACTGTGCATGTAGGCAGCCCACCCATTCCTCTCTAAGGGAAGAATTAGGGGAGAAGGGATAGAAGACCCTAAACATACGCCAACATATAAAACCCCAAGTCAAAATGTCAAACAAAAATGTCAAGTTGCCCACTTGGCCCTCTTCCAGGTGTACTTTCCTTCCTTTTGTTCCTGCTCTAGAACTTTCTAATCAACTTTCACTCCTGCTCTAAAACTTGACCTTGTTCTCTTTTTCTGCCTTATGTCCCTCAGTTGAATTCTTTCTTCTGAGGAGGCAAGAACTGAGGATGCTGCAGACTCATACAGATTTGCCTCAGGTAACATACACACATATGTATGTCATTTCTATTACACACACACACACACACACACATAATTAATTGTGGCATTTGCTTCTGTATATCAGGAAAGGATTTGAAGGAGTGAACAGTAATAATGAAATATTTGGTGTGGGATGTAATGAATCATTTATTTATAAAATGCAATTCAAATTCATGTTAAAAGATCAAAATGGTTTTTAAAAAAAGAAAAACAAGGTCAGAAAGATACACACGAAACCGAAAATCATGGTCATCTTTGGAGAGCAATCAGGAATTGGAGATGAGGCAGGGTTAATTCAAACATTCCATTAGCTGCAATGTTTGAGGTTTTTTTGGTCCCTCCATCCCCAGAGAGAAGGATTTCACGTTACTTCTGTTGTTAAACGTATTTATAATTACTTTTTAAAATATTTTAAAAAATCAATCTTGGGGTCAACATAAGTGATTCTAAATAAGATTATTATATTATGCTTCTCAACCTATATGTCACAGGGACTTTGGTGTCATTGAGATCAGAAGTATTCATCATTTCATCTTTCCTCTTGGAGAGTCTCATGACATCTGATGAAATATTATTTTAGAGAATTAGATGAAGATATTTCAGATTTTATCTGGAATAATGGGTGGTATATTGGTAAATGTATTACATTTTAGGGCTGAAATGTCTTTCATTGTTCAGAAACTGAAGCCCTGGTGGCCATATCAGATCAAGTATTAAGTATTGAACTAAGACGGTTTTGTTATTTAATTACAAAAATGAAGTAAAACTTTAAAAAATCTTATAGTGTACTACTAATGATATAGTATATTAGGGTATTCAGAGAAACAGAATTAAGAGGAGATGATAGATATCTAAATATGTCTCTGTCTATATTTGTTTAAAGGAATTGGCTCACATGATTGTCAAGTCTGAAATCTGTAGAGCTGGTTGGCCGGAAATTCAGGTAAGAGCTGATGTTTCAGTCTTGAGTTCAAAATCTGCAGGGCAGGCCAATAGGCTGAAAACTCAGGCAGGGCTTCTGTGTTGAAATACTGAGGAAGAACGGTTTTTTTTTTTTTTTTTTCAGGAAACCTGTTTGCTCTTAAGTTCTTCAACTGATTGGATCAGGCCCATCCACATTATGGAGGGTGATTTGTTTCACTTAAAGTCAAATGATTATAAATTTTACCACATCTACAAATATCTTTACAGCGACATCTAGACTAGTGTTTGACAAAACACCTGGGCACCCTAGACTAGTCAAGTTGATATTAAAATAACCAGCATGAGCAGATTCCAATTTGAACTAAATTCTGTCTGCTCAAGAATATGAGTCTAGTTATTGATTTTTTTCCCGTCTGTTTCCAAAGAGCAGTGATTTTTAAAATTTAGGATGACTGAAGTTTTAATTTGCTTTAAGACTCAGTTGACCAGTCATTTGAGGAAAATCTTTCAACAGTATATTTGCAATGTATTTAGCCATTCTAATCACTAGTTTTGCTTAACACAAGGTGGCTTGTGAAGTAATTCTGAATTATTTCATGACGGTTGAAAGAAGGCCAACTATAATAAAACAATGCAAACAAATTAGTGAAGCTAAACAGGAAACACACTGGTGAACTCATTGCCGTCATCTGGCATTTTCAATTTTGCTTCCAATTTAAAAATAGCTAACATGCACAATGTACTGTACTGTTCTACAGTGAAGATGGTCAGTAATGAGGTGTTTTCACAATTCAATGTAATCTCTCACTTCCATCTCTGATATTTCGTTTACAAATGAATCAAGTCATGCAAATGATTTCAGGATAACCCCCACCCCACGAGTCCATAGTCCTAATGAGTTGTGAGTTGGGTATGTAAGAATATTAATACATGTGGAAACGGTGACTCCTGGCATTGTTGCTAAACTTTAATATTGCATAGATGCTGTGGGACTAAATGTAAATACATCAATACTTTGTTGCTGACAGATTAACTGTGGGAAAGCTAGTGATTATTTTTCAGACTTAGAACTATCAGTATAATTAACAATGAGTTATTCAGATTATTTTAAATAAGACAATTATATATTACCTAAAAATACTTTGAACTAGTCCTTTTCTATGCATGTGGAAAATTACGCTCAGCCAAGTTATGAAACTTGCTCAAAGCAGCAGACCCACTCCAGGGCCTGCTTTTCACTACAGATTCTGAAACACAGAAGGAATTAAAATGCTTGCTCTTGATAGCCTGGGCTGGGAGTTAGTGCATATCATCAGACTTCCATCTAATGTGATTGCTAAGATGTGCAGGATAGGACAGCTTTGAATGAATGCCTTGACACCTACATATGGCTGCATTCCATACCTCAGTGAAGAAGCCGAAGGATGCTGACACACAGTGATGTGGAGGGCATTCGGGAGAAACTTTTGCAACAGTGTATTAATGTGATTGGTTTTCTTTTTGTTTTAAGCTAAACATCTAAAACAAATTTCAAGTTAACAGTACATACAACTCAGATTTAGTATTATTGTTTATCATAAAACATATTATGTTCCTAGTTTTAAAAAGACCCAAACTATGATTAATATAATTTATTGGCATTTTTGCTGAATAGGTTTAAGTCAGATTTTAAAAAACCAAATGAGGCAATGTATCAAAATTTAATGTTTCATTATAAAAATAGATACGTTCACTTAAAAAAAATAAAATAAAATGCTTGCTCTTACATTTTTTTACATAAGAATGGTTACTTATTCCTACCTTGTCTACCTTATCTTGCTTTTGTTTTCCTTTCTCATTGTTAGCACTATTTTAAAGGCGAAAGGTCTTTCCCTACTAAAAAGGCATTCCTTCCCAGGAAAGCCTGTCAGGTTGGGCCATTTTCATTATACTCTCACTACATTGCAGTTTGTCTTTGGGAAGATCAAATTTAAATCTTCTTCTCATTTTAACTGGTCTTTTTCTAAATCGCAAGTGGAATAGACTAGGAACAACAAGGAGTGCCTCTGTGATGGGGGTGGTGGGGCTGGAGGCCAGGGACACAGTAAGAAGGGAGCAAAGGGCTCCCCAGGTAGGATTTCAAAGGCAATGAAGAGTGTTTCGTTAAAAGAAAAACAATTGGGTGTCCTCTCCCCTCCTGCAATGATGCCTAAGCTGCAGTTGCTGCAGAACAATTTTGACTACATAGGCACTCAGGTCAGGGTTGCACTGTGGTTTCCACCTTCATTCAGTTGTCAGGAAGACAAATCTGTTTTGCAATCATTGAGCTATGCTAGCTATTTATGACTGCATGGTTCTGCCCTTGAATTGTACTCATAAACCGAAAAGGTGCCAGGTGCGGTGGCTCATGCCTGTAATCCCAACACTTTGGGAGGCCGAGGCGGGCAGATCACCTGAGGTTGGGAGTTTGAGACTAGCCTGACCAACATGGAGAAACCCCATCTCTATTAAAAATACAAAATGAGTCGGGCATGGTGGCGCATGCCTGTAATCCCAGCTACTCGGGAGGCTGAAGCAGAAGAATCTCTCGAACCCGGGAGGTGGAGGTTACGGTGAGCCAAGATCGAGCCATTGCACTCCAGCCTGGGCAAAAAGAGTGAGACTCTGTCTCCAAACAAAACAAAACAAAAACAAAAACCATAACTGAAAGGTACCAGAGGTCATTGAGTCCTGTGGTTTTCTAACCTTTTTTTTTTTTTTTTTTTCGGTAGCATAAAAACCCTTAAAATTCTTAATTGTAAACCCAATAAAAACCAAACAGGAAAAGAGGTACTGCTCTAATGCAGCTCCTAGGCTCTCTTCTCAGACATTGATGTTCCCTTGGAGGTTGGTATAAAAACTACTGTTACTGGTCTACCCTCTCATTTTATCAACTCATTTAACAAAAATATTTTGAGCAAACACTGTGTAGCCAGCAGTATATTAAGTTTGGGAAAAACACTGGGCCTAAAATGAGTACAAATCCAGTCCCTAGCTTATCAGAGGAGACAGATAATTACAACATAGTAAATTCAACGATACAAAAGTACCCCTGTGATATTATGAAAGTACAGAATGAGGGCTCCCTAATTCATTCTGGGGACATTGAGTCTGAGACTGAGTCTCTAAGACTGAGCAAATTAGCAAGGAAGGCACTTAGCTTGAGTGTGGGGAAGAGCATAATCGAGACTGAAGAATGGAGTAAGCAGCTAAGGGTATATTCTGGAAGCTACCCCAGAACCAAGTTGGAAGTGGCTTTATATAGCAGACTGTGAAGTGGGAACTGGTGAGGAGGTGGGCATAGAAGACTCTGAGCCTTGTCTTGATTCTTTAGAAGATTGTTCGTTACTGAAGGCCTTTAAGGAGGGAAGAAACAAAGCCAAATTGGAGTTTTAGATTAACAGAAACCATACATTTAATGAGAACAATAAGATGCAGGAAGACCTGTCAGGGGAGTATAGAAGCTCACTAACAGACTATAATAGCAGAAGGAAGTTATCTTGAGGTTCCATGAACAGTCAGGTAGAGATACCCAGTAAGACTGGATGGGTATCTTGAATCTGAAATCTTGGAGTGTCTAAATATACGTTATAATCTCATATACATAGAAGGGGATTGGAGAGAAAAGGGATTTTGGAAAAGGCTAACTTAACTCTGATCTTTGGTCAATTCTTATTTTCTTAATACTTTTCTGTACCATGAATATATGTTCATTTTATAACCAAGCAAAACCATGATTATTTTAGAGTTATCTTTTAAACTTTGCTCTCCTTCAATTTTCTTTTTTAACCAAACTGGACCATACCATATATAGAATTACAGGAGGAGACCACTCCTCATCTTGTCTTATGACCAATTTCTGCCTCAAGCAAAAAGTAGGAGTTACAGAAAAGACAGAAGTGAAATCGGTAGTCAGACAGCCTGGTGCTGCATTCCAGGCCTGGTAGTTAAAGATTGACCCCTGACCTAACTGGTTATGTTATCTATAGATTCCAGACATTGTATGGAAAACCACTGTGAAAATCCCTGTCCTGTTCTGTTCCATTCTGATTACCTGCAGTGCATGCAGCCCTCAGTCATGTACCCATGGCTTGCTCAGTCGATCACGACCCTCTCACACAGACCCCCTTAGGGTTGTAAGCCCTTAAAAGGGACAGGAATTGCTCACTCGGGGAGCTCGGTTTTTGGAGATGTGAGTCCACCTATGCTCCCAGCTGAATAAAGCCCTTTCCTTCCACAGCTCGGTATCTGAGGGGTTCTTGTCTGTGGCTTGTCCTGCTACATTTCTTGGTTCCCTGACCAGGAAGCAAGGTGATTAGCAGAAGGCCAAGGCAGCCCCTTAGGCAGCTTAGGCATGCCCTGTGGAGCATCCCTGTGGGGGACTCTGGCCAGCTTGAGTGACACAGATCCTGGGAGCGCTCCCCAGTTCCTGAGAGTTCTCCCAGGTAGGCATTTGCCCTGGTGGAACACCTCATTAGAGCGGTGCACTGCAGGCCCCCACGAAGGATCAACACAGTGGCTGAACACCGGAAAGGAACGGGTACTTGGAGTCTGGACATCTGAAACTTGGTAAGACTGGTCTTTGGAACTTGCCCACTCCATTTGAGTGGAAGTGTAGCCTGATCACCCATGACGTGCCTATGCCGGCACTTTGGTTTTTGTTTTTGACTTGACTTGGATTGCTTGATACTTTGGTTTTGGTTTTGACCTGGCTTGGATTTCTTGATACTCTGATTTTGGTTTTGATTCTGGTTTGGTGTAAACTGTAAAAGTGTGTGTGTGCCCTCTTTACCCATTCTTTGTTTTGTGGCATGTGTGTGGTGTGAGTGTGGTGTTTTGTCTCAAGGAAACATAGGTCAGGCACAAAGTAAGCCCACCCCACTAGGAACTATGTTGAAAAATTTCAAAAAGGGATTTAGGGGAGACTATGAAGTTACTGTAACACCAGGAAAACTTAGAACTTTGTTTGAAATAGACTGGCCAGCATTAGAAGTAGGTTGGCCATCAGAAGGAAGCCTGGACAGGTCCCTTGTTTCAAAGGTGTGGCACAAGGTAACCTATAAGTCAGGGCACCCGGATCAGTTCCCATATATAGATTCTTGGTTACAGCTGGTTTTAGACACCCCCTCCCACTACAGTGGTTGAGAGAACAGCAGCATAAGCGGCTGGCAGAGGCAAGGAAAGACCAGCAGAGAGACAGAGAGGAAAGAGACAGAGAGGAAAAGAGGCAAAGACAGAGAGAAAGAGACAGAGACAAAGAGGGAGTCAAGGAGAGAGAGAGAAAGAGAGAGGCAGAGATAGAGGAAGAAACAGAGGCAAAAGGAAAGTCAAAGAGAGAGAGAGAGACAAAGTCAGAGAAAGAAAGACAGAAAGAGAGAGATATACAAGTAGTTAAGAAAAAAACAGTGTACCCTATTCCTTTAAAAGACAAGGTAAATTTAAAACCTATAATTGATAATTAAGAGTATTCTCCGTAACCCTATAACATTCCAATACCACTTTGTTGTCAGTGTAAACAAGGGCGTATCCCAAAAGCACTGAGGCCACTAATAACCCGTAGCCTTCCTATCAAAAATCCTTAACCCAGTGACTCATGGATGGTCCAAATGCATTCAATCTGTAGCAGCAACTGCTTTGCTAACAGAAGAAAGTAGAAAAATAACTTTTAGAGGAAACCTCATTGTGAGCACACCTCACCAGTTCAGAAGTATCCTTAAAAAAAAAAAAAAAACAGCTATCTATACCAATTCTAAGTTAATTTGGACTAAACAAGATCTTATTAATAGCAAAGGATAATTGAAATCCCAAACTTACAAGGTTTTCAACAAAAGTAGAGTTAGCTAAAAGTTAACAGTGTAACATTTATTATAGTAACTTCTAATCTTGTGGCCTTAGACAATCTAGTCCACAGATGTAAAGGAAGTTCACTTTGGAAAAGAATGGTTATCATCTTTCAAAAAAAGGGAAAAAAAGGGGGAGCAGAATTTATGTAAAAAGAATGTTATATGGTAAATTCTTGTCCTGAAATAAATTAACTGGTTGTTTAGAGAAAGAAATGTTTGTAATAAGTCAGAAAGTTGAGGCATGTCAAAGAATTGTCTGTGAAAGTCATGAAAGAGAAAAAAAAGTTATAAAAAAATTTATGCAAGAAATATTGTATAATTTAAAAGTAATTAGGTCTCCTGAATGTAAAACTATTAAAAAAACAGTTTCTGTGCAAGGTATATAAGAAAAGTAAAATATACGTTTGGTAAAGTGATTATAAGGAGGCATAAGAATGTGGAGTTTTACCTACATTAAAAGGTTAAAAAAATTGTTTTGAAGGTTTAAGCAAGTTTTAAAACATTAATTGTAAAGGAAATTCTGTGTGAAAACATATAGGCTAAAGTCAAAGAGGTATCATCCAGTTTTTCTGTGATCTGAACATTAAAATAAAAACACAATGAATTTTTCTTAAAGCACTAACCTGCTCTTTAACAAAAATTATAAAAGGTTAAAAAGAGTCTATAGAAATTTTACCTTATGGTCAAACATTAAAAACTGAATAAATATGTCTACAAAGTTTTATTAAAACTAAGTTTAACATTAATAACACACTAATATAAAAATGAAATTTAGCTTATCTGGTATAAAAATCATACAGGAAGCATTATCAAATATAAAATGGTGTTTGGCTTTCTTTGGTCTAAAAACTAATAAAAATAGGTGCTAAAGGAAATTTCTCAATAGAAAGGCACAAAGGACTACAAAGTCTACTGCTGATATCCCCACATTTAAAACAAAAGGTCAATTTCTTAAAAATTATATACTTGGTTTATCTTCCATTTTCCTTTCCCTCAAAACTAAAAGTCTTTCAGCACATGTACCACCCCTAGAATTTCCGGTAAACCAGCACCAGCCTGAAGATCACGTTCTCATCAAAGGGTGAAAAGAAGGGAAACTCGAGCCAGCCTGGGAAGGACCCTACCTTGTGCTGCTAACCACCGAGGCTGCTGTTTGTACAGTGAAAAAGGGTTGGACTCATCACACCCAAGTCAAGAAAGTGGCACCCCCTCCAGAGTCGTGGGCCATAGTCCCAGGGGAAAACCCCACCAAACTAAAGCTAAGAAAAATGTAACTCTTCAATCTATTCTATTACTCTTTCTTCTTTCCTTGCTCTATTGCTGACCATCTAGTTCTTAACATAACCAAGTCAATTTTGCTTCAAACCATTGCATTTAATGCTTGCCTTGTTATAACTGTGGGCATTCACCAAGTCAAAGACAGCTCTCTACATCAGAAAATTACCTATGTCCCTCCTGACTCCCTTCAGCTGGGCTTTAGTAAATTAGGACCATTTAATTCAGGGAGATTTCGATAAAGACCCCAGTGTCAACCGGGAGTCCTGCCCCCTGATGTAGAGCTTTTATGCCATAGTTGGCCCAATGTTCTGTGGACCACTAAAGAGCAAGGATGGACTGCCCCAACCATTTTTGTAATTTCCTAAAATCATACATTCATTTTACTAGAGGATCATAGAAGTTAAAGACTTAAAACAAACTTTGGCAATTAAGACAGGATACCAAGATGCAAATGCCTGGTTGGAATGGATCAAATATTCCGTCTGCACATTAAACAAAAGCAATTGTTATGCTGGTGCACATGGCAGGCCAGAGGCCCAGATTGTCCCCTTTCCACTAAGGTGGTCCTCCAATCAACCAGGTGTGGGCTGCATGGTAGCTCTTTTCCAGGATTCTACAGCCTGGAGTAATAAGTCGTGCCAAGCTGTCTCTGCTATATCCCGAAGTCCGGCACCCTGTGGGTCAGCCCGAGGGCCATCCAGCTTCCATCTCCCAACACTAAGTTCACTTCGTGTCTCTCACGACAAGGAGGAAACTTAGCATTCTTTGGAGACCTAAAGGGATGCGGTAAGCTTAAGAATTTTCAAGAGCTTATCAATCAGTTAGCCCTTGTTCATCCCTGAGGGGATGTGTGGTGGTATTGTGGTGGACCTTTACTGGGCACTCTGCCAAATAACTGGAGTGGCACTTGTGCTTTAGTCCAATTGGCTATCCCTTTCACCCTGGCATTTCATCAGCCAGAGGGAGGAAAAATAATACATCATAAAGCGAGAGAAGCCCCTTATGGGTCTTTCGACGCTCACGTCTATTTAGATGCAATTGGAGTCCACGGGGAGTACCAGATCAATTTAAAGCCCGAAATCAAATAGCTGCAGGATTTGAGTCAATATTTTGGTGGGTGACAGTTAATAAAAATGTAGATTGAATAAACTATATCTATTACAACCAACAGCAACGAGCTTTTCATGAGTTAAAAGAAAAATTCATGTCGGCCCCAGCCCTGGGACTACCTGACCTGACAAAACCTTTTACACTATATGTGTCAGAAAGAAAAAAAAAAATGGCAGTTAGAGTTTTGACCCAGACTGTGGGGCCCTAGCCAAGGCTGGTGGCCTACCCCTCTAAACAACTAGACAAGGTTTCTAAGGATTGGCCCCTGTGTTTGAAGGCCTTGGCAGCAACAGCTCTGCTAGCACAAGAAGCAGATAAGCTAACTCTTAGGCAAAACCTAAACATAAAGGCCCCCCATACTGTGGTGACTTTAATAAATACCAAAGGACATCATCGGCTAACGAATGCTAGACTAACTAAATACCAAAGCTTGCTCTGTGTAAACTGTTGATGTTTACAACACCCTAAACCCCACCACCTTGCTCCCGGTATCAGAGAGCCCAGTTAAACATAACTGGGTAGAGGTTTTGGACTCAGTTTATTCTAGCAGGCCCAACCTCTGAGACCATCCTTAAACATCAGTAGACTGGGAGCTTTACGTGGACGGAAGCAGCTTTGCCAACCCCTGCAAAGTGACTCTGAAGAAGACGACAAGCCCTGTTCCAGTCGCACCCGGAACCTAACTGGTCCCCGCATGGCCAAAGAATGAGGAAAGTCATTGCAGGACTCATTTCCCTTAAAATTTGGACTTGTACAGTAAGGACTTCAACTGATCTTCCTCTGACTGAGAACTATTCCCAGTATATACATCAAGTCACTAAGGTGGGACTATCAGGGGAACTAGCCCCCACTATTTCAATGTAGGCTCTTTTCTATTTTCCCTAAATGTCGGCTGGTCTGAGAAATAAAGAGAAAGAGTACAAGAGAGAAATTTTACAGCTGGGCTGCTGGGGAGACATCACATATCGGCAGGTTCTGTGATGCCCCCTGAGCCACAAAACCAGCAAGTTTTCATTATGGATTTCAAAAGGGAAGGTGTACGAATAGGGAGTGGGTGACAGAGATCACATGCTTCAAAGGCAATAAAATATCACAAGGGCAGAGAGGCAGAGTTAGATCACAAGGCCAGTGTGAAACTAGAATTACTGATGAAGGTCCATGTCTTGTTGGGCACACATTGTCATTGATAAACATCTTAACAGGAAACAGGGTTCGAGAGCAGACCAGTCTGACTAGAAATTTCACCAGGCTGGAATTTCCCAATCCTAACAAGCCTGGGGGTGCTGCAGGAGACCAGGGCATATTTTATCCCTTATCTACAAATGCATCAGACAGACACTCCCAGAGTGGCCATTTTAGAGACCTCCCCCTGGGAATGCACTCGTTTTCCCAGGGTTATTCCTTGCTGAGAAAAGAATTCAGTGATATTTCTCCTATTCGCTTTCTGAAAGAAGAGAAATATGACTCTGTTCTGCTCGGCCCTGCAGGCAGTCAGACTTTATGGTTATCTCCCTTGTTCCCTGAAAATCGCTGTTATCCTGTTTTTTTCAAGGTGCCCAGATTTCATATTGTTCAAACACACATGCTTTACAAGCAATTTGTACAGTTAATGCAATCATCACAGTGTCCTGAGGTGACATACATCCTCAGCCTATGAAGATGACAGGATTAAGAGATTAAAGACAGGCATAGGAAATTAAAAGAGTATTGATTGGGGAAGTGATAAATGTCCATGAAATCTTCACAATTTATGTTCAGAAACTGCAGTAAAGACAGGTGTAAGAAATTATAAAAGTATTAATTTGGGGAATTAATAAATGTCCATGAAATCTTCACAATTTATGTTCTTATGCCACGGCTTGAGCCAGTCCCTCCGTTCGGGGTCCCTGACTTCCCGCAACATAGGACAAAAGGTTGCTACAGTCCTATTACTTTATGGTTACTATAAGTGTACAGGGACTCTAATAGGAACTTGTTTGTATAATGCTATTCTATACAAGGTATGTAGCCCAGGAAGTGACCAGCCTGATGTGTGCTATAACCCATCCTTTTTCCTACTGCCCATAAAAACAGGCAAACTTCTAGGCTTCCCAGTCTATGCTTCCCGAGAAAAGAGAAGCATAGCTATAGGTGACTGGAAAGATGATGAGTGGCCCCCTGAAAGAATCATACAGTAGTATGAGCCTGCTACTTAGGCACAAGACGGCTCTTGGGGATACCGGACCCCCATTTGCATGCTCAACTGAATCATACGGTTACAAACTGTCTTAGAAATAATCACTAATAAAACTTGCACAGCCTTGACTATTCTGGCCCAGCAAGAAACTCAGATGAGAAATACTATCAATCAAAATAGATTGGCTCTCAACTACTTGCTAGCAGCTGAAGGGTCTGTAGGAAATTTAACCTTACTAGTTGCTGTCTACACATAGATGATCGAGGGCAAGTAGTTGAAGACATAGTTAGAAATATGACAAAACTGGCACATGTGCCTGTGCAAGTGTGGCATAGATTTAATCCTGGGGCCATGTTTGGAAAATGGTTCCCAGCACTAGGAAGATTTAAAACTCTTATAATAGGAGTGATAATAGTAATAGGAACCTGCTTACTGCTCCCTTGTTTGCTACCTGTACTTCTTCGAATGATAAAAAGCTTCATTGCTACCTTAGTTCACCAAAATGCTTCAGCACAAATGTACTATATGAATCACGACCTGTCTTGCAAGAAGACATGGGTAGTGAGGATGGAAGTGAGAACTCCCACTAACGAGTGAGGTTCTCAATGTGGGGGAATAAGGGAGACCACCCCTCATATTGTCTTATGACCAATTTCTGCCTCAAAGAAGAAGTAGGAGTTAAAGAAAAGAAAGAAGCAAAATCAGTAAGACAGCCTGGCACTGCATTCCAGGTCTGGTAGTTAAAGATTGACCCCTGATCTAACCAGTTATGTTATCTATAGATTCCAGACATTGTATGGAAAAGCACTGTGAAAATCCCTGTCCTGTTCTGTTCCATTTTGATTACCAGTGCATGCAGCCCCCAGTCACATACTCTTACTGCTTGCTCAGTCGATCGCGACCCTCTCACACAGACCCCCTTAGAGTTGTGAGCCCTTAAAAGGGACAGGAATTGCTCACTCAGGGAGCTCGGTTTTTGGAGACGTGAGTCCACCGATGCTTCCAGCGAATAAAGCCCTTTCCTTCCACAACTCGGTGTCTGAGGGGTTCTTGTCTGCATCTCGTCCTGCTACAGAACTTCCTGCATTTTCATTAAAAACTTTATTATTTGGGAACAATACTATGCAGCCACTAAAATCATGTTTTCAAAGTATTTAAAAGCATATGCAAATATTGATTGGTCTTCTTACACTAAACAACATGATGTGGTTTTCTTGGATTTTGTGTGGATACAGTAAAAGAAAAATTTTAGGAATAAGCCAGTGTTCACAGTATGTCAAATGCTCTCTTGAATGGAGCAATTACAGGCAGCCCAAATGTTCCCTCAGCCACTAGTGGTGGTAGAACAAATGCAAAGCTGGTACTCAAAGTGACTCAAGAATATGGCAATTTTTCTGTACACGCTTTTCTGACAGTGCCTCAGAATGATGGTTTTTGCCTAAAAACAGGAAAGTTGGGTGGTCTTTATTGGAACTTTCTTGCCATAGCCAAATTGATAATAATCTGTGATGAATATCATCTAACAAATTGATAGCTGACCTTAATGGAACATAGATACTCAAAAGCTATCTTTTAAGCATTTGCTACTTTAATTAGAAGAATTAGAACAATTCATTCAATATCACTGTTACAATATTCCATGACTCTTATTTTCAATATACTCAAAGCAACTTGGAAGTTTTATAAATTCTTTACTAGAGTATTACCCGCTTATTCTGATCCACAAAAGCTCTGTAGTTACACACTGTTAACATATTAACGGCACATCTTACTAGCAACTTGCTGCACTTCTCGGTTATCAATAGAGGTTATGTGAAATACTTGGATAAGGACAGCCTGATTCAATATCTAGTTTTCTACAGAACAAAATATCTCCCAGTGGTAATTCAGCAAATTAGCTTCGATAATGTGGGTAAAGGTAGGTGTAATGTTGGATTCTGAAGATCTACCTGCAGAAACAGATCTACTTGCAGAAAGGCACGCAAAATTACTGTCAGGAAACATAAGCAGCCTTAGCACCATGGTCAAGGTTTTAAAAACCTGATCTGTAACTGTTATGGGTTCATTTCCTAATGCAGAGAAACTGGTTAGTACACACAGTGTAGATTTAATGTGGGAAATATGCCAACTTGGAAATGCTACCCAAAGATAAAAATCTAAAGACTATCAAAATTTGCTGTTTTCTAAAATCACACATTAGAATTTTGTGAAGTCTTCTGAATGACACAAAACCAAATGAAGCGAATCAGACCAAAATTACCTGAGTAAGGCCATTTCAAGTGCCTAACAAAGATGGTCAATATTAACTTGAAAAATTAGTGTTTCCTAAGTGTTCCTGATCACAATTACCTGAGGTATTCCTTACATATAAATTCTGAGGCCCATTCTCTTAAATTCTGGCTTAGCAGATGGTACGTCTGGATTGAAGGCTAAGAATCTGTACCTTAAGCAATTCTAATTATCAGGCAAGTTTGGAAAATAGGGCTAAGCAGGAGTGTGTGTGTGAGTGTGTGTGTGTGTGTGTGTGTGTGTGTGTAGGGGGGAGCGGGGAACAGGAACAAATAGGGCTAAGCAGGAGTGTGAGTGTGTGTGTGTGTGTGTGTGTGTGTGTGTGTGTAGGGGGGAGCGGGGAACAGGAACAAAGGAACAATACCAGCACTGTCTGGTCCCCTCATTCAAATACTGCCTGAAAAACTACCTGAGAATGAGAAACATTCAACTGAAGTTGAGGAATTATCTAAAGAACACTGTTTATTTCAAGTCCAAAACACAAATTACTCATTTTTCTTAACAGACCGCATAATTTTTACTGCATGAATATTTAGGGTTTCTGTATTCACAAGTACAGCTTATTACTAGACTTTAGGCTCGAATGATTCATATATATAGATACCAGTTTACTACAGAGGACATGTACTTTTAACATTTTTTGTTTAGAAAATATTTTACATAAAAACACAAAGCATTTACCAACACTCCACAACCAGTCTTCAGCAAAGATTTGGCTGACGATAACTTTCTACAAAACACTCCAAGACTGAATAGAATGTAGTATTTTACATACTTTAGCTTATTGTTGCAGTTAAAAGCTCCCCCTTGTTTGATGGCCTCTGCATATATCTACAAAGCAGGTCTTTTAACTGGTGACTTGTTAAATAACATTGTCTTTTTAAGTGAACTTGTCCTCAGCCCGGAACCTAAGTAGTCATAATGAAATAAAGTACTTGATATATGAAATGCTTTTAGTAAGGGCTTTTTCAACCTAATAAAATAATAATTTAGTATCTATCAGTGCAATATTCTTTCACTGTTTTGTGTTCAATAACTACCTGGAGTGCTATTACGTCTAGTATAATCAGTTGGCATCAAAATAGAAAGTAAAAAGATGTACATTTAATACACCAATTCTTACCTGAATAATCTTGGATTTCTGGAGAATGTTCCACAAAGTGGAATTTCTTCCTAAAGTTATGCTGAATGTGGTACAATGTGTACAACTTGGTTAACCAGTGCCTGCTTTTCATTTCCAAGATTTTTCCTTATCTTGAATCAAATGCACAATCTTACAACTGTATCATAATGCACTGGCTTACAGTTCTGTATATAAAGTCCAACTCAAGCTTTTTTTGGTTTATTGTACATGCTTTATTAAAATGGTACTTGTATTTACAGTATCTGCAGAAAGAGTCCCTTCCAAGGCCTCTCACACACATTCAGACACATCCATACTGACAGCCACTCCACAGCCCCATGCACCCACACCAGTGAGATGTGGAGGGTCAGACTCCTAAAATTAGGCAGCTGTTGGGGATAAGAGTTGATTTGTTTTTCAATTTTTTTGAAAACAGAAAAGCACGGGGGAATGCATTTGGCCATTACAATGCTAATTGAGTTTGTGTATATTACATATATGGCAGTTAACACTGAATATTCCTTTTACATTCTATATACACAGAATGATATCAAGGTTTTACGGTCAACAGAATATTCCATCTTCAGTCTTAATGCTGCTTGTAGTGATTTCTGAATTCATTATAGGGGCTTTCCCTAAAAATAATTCAAGTCTATGTTAAGTGAAATAAGGCACAATTAATATTGATTTGATTTAGGGAAAGGGAAGGAAAGAGAAGGGATAAAAACTGGTTTCAAATGATCTTTCTGTTGGGGAACTAGCTCTGACTTAAACCCACCTGAAATTCCTTCTCCTAATTTCCAAAGATTTCTTTATAAAGATATTTTTCTTTTCCCTGACAAAGCCAAAAAGAAAAGTTTGGGAATTCACATTTTAATGTTTCAGTAGCCTAAATTACTCAAATTGATGTGTACCCCCACCTCCCCTGATCAGGTCGCCTCCCTCATCAATGGTAAAATAAAAACACAGTATGTGACACAGTCCCTTGATGTTTCTTGAGGAGATCTGTACACTTGAGTAGCAAATACATATCTGGTTGTCTTCAATACATTTTAAAAAGAAAGAAAGAGAAAGAAGAAAGGAAAGAAGGAAAAAAGGAAGGAAAGAAGTAATATTATGACTTTCTTGCTCTTTAAAAAAATCCCTGTCTCCTTCTTTTCAGGATGATGAAGCCCCACTAGACATTACAAACAACTGCAACAAATGAGTTTGGCAGCATAAATGTCTAGTATTCAAATCTTCATAGTGAGATTAATTTATCTTGTACACAATTTGTTGAATGTTTTTTGCAGCAGGTGAATCAAACCCAAAGACTCTGGACATTCTGTGAAAGGGAGTAAGAATTGCAGTTCTGAAGGCCCCTGACTTTGGTTGTTTACAAAGTTCAATCCTGTTTATTGTGATCCTTGGTATCTTCTTCATCTGTATATTCTGATGGTTCTTCTCCTGGTTTTAGGAGTCTGCCTACATAATCATATTTTTCTGAAAGATACATCAAAAGAAAATCAGTGGTGATCAAATTTGTTTCACTATTCCATTATATGGAGAAAAGGCATTTGTCTGTTTTAGAATCATATAAAGTATGATTATTAGAATATTATCTAAATATTCTAAAATTGCTTCACCATGGCTGGTCTTTATACACATGTAAAGCTTGAACAAAAGAAAACAGGATTAGGGAACTTATACGGCTTGGGAATTCTTTGCAAGAGGGTGTTCTGCACCAGTGATTCTTAGTTGGATACTGCATCAGAATCACTTGGAGATCTTTTTTAAAAATGAGTAAGTCCAGGACCCATCTCAGTACCCAGCCAAACCAGAACAGCTGTTCCAAGGGACCCAGGGGTCAGATAAACAGCTGGGACAGCGTCACACAAGTGGTAAAAACTGATGTTATGAGGGCATAAGAAAGGGGAAAGATATTTTTTATCTACATTTCGAGTGTTAAGACCTGTAAAATCATTTTGGAATATATTATAGTATTGAAATCAGTAATCAACTCAGTTTTAAATATAAGCCTGTATTTTTAAAAAACTAAACATTAATGAAGAAGCTGACTGTATCATAATTTTTATGAGGCTTAGAGTTTGTAACAAGTCATTTTTTTAAATATGGATTTTCAAAATAATTATCACATGTAACAATCATTTTTATTTAGCTATTTTTTGCAATTTCTTTTTTTGGACAAGTCTCACTATGTTGCCCAGGTTAGTCCTTGAACTCCTGAGCTCAAGGGATTTCCAACAGCAGCTGGGACCACAGGCATGCGCCACTCCACCTAGCTTTAGCTATCTTTAAAAATATTATCAAATAATGATGGCAATGAAAACAGATGACATCCTTAGGCTCTTAAAGCATGTAAAATAGTATATATTTTCTTTGAACAAATATTTAATTTTCCAAAGAATCCAACAAAATAAAAGTACCTTTAAACTGCATTTCCCATTCTCGAACACTCTCCATTTGTACTGCATTCAAATCTGAGAGATCATCATATTCATCTCTAAGTGCATCTTTATCTAGGCAAAATGTGGCCAGTCCTCTGGAGGCATCCCTACCAGCAAATATTCCATATGGACCCGCTGGAAAAAAGAAATTATTTAGATCACTTAACAATATTTTAGAATGTCTCAAAGGAAAAAGTAAAAAAAAAAAACAACACACAACAGAAAAAAACCCTCATAATTCACATTTGTATATATCCTTAATTTCAAAACATGTACAGATACTAGATGGAATAAGACGACAAATTTGTTGGAAATCTGCCTTTTGACCAAAGTAAAGCTTTTCACTTAGATCTTAAAACCCTCAATTTCAATTACTTCAGATACCCCCAAACTTATATTCAAAATGAAGACTGTGAGGTAATGAGGGAGAAGAAGAAACTTAAGTGGTTAGGTTTAGAAGCCAGTTTGCTTGAGGGGAAATAATGTTTAATGGTTGCTGTTAATAGTGGCATCAAAAAAATAAAAATAATCAACAGAACCTCCTGTATTATGTAAAGATTCAGCTGAACTGTGAATCTATAACATTTTTCTTTTTGCTATCCTTATGAAGGTTGTAATTCTATGAGAAAAGAGACTGTATCATCTTTGTGGTCCCAGTGACTAGTTCAGTGCTCAACACACATTTAATAAATCTTTGCTGAGTGGTTTAATAAAGAAAGACCCATATTCAAAATAAATCATCTGACTACCATAATATATATACAATGATCTATATAAACTAGGAAAAGTCATTAAGGAAAATAATAGCTCTTACTTGTCATGACTTTTGGAAAACGGAGGAAGTAGCTATAAGGAATAATTCTTCTGGACTGACACATTAAGCAATAATTAGCATTTTATCCAAGGAATTAGGTACCATTCTCTCTGAGGAGAAATGGCATGACTGATGTGTTGACAAAAACCATTCCCAAGGTTTGTCCTTGAGAACGGCAATTTGTTCATCAATTGAGGATTTGTATCCTCAATGCCCAGCACTGTGCCTGGCATAAAGTAGGAACGTAATAATTTTCTTCCAAATGACTTAGCTGTAGTTCCAAATAAAAAGAAACTTAAGATTCTGTAAACAGATTCACTTATGGTAGGCAAAGACACTATTATGAACAACAACAGAGTGGTGAAAAACAGGGCTTATAAATAAAAGAACAAAGTATGTTCTGATAAGTAAACAAGCAGAAAAAAACTAGAAATTCCTTGATTTTTAAATGAGCGAAATGATTATATTCATATGTAAAAGTATTTAGGAAACTGAAAGTTATGTGTCAAAAAGTCTCTGTACCTTCTGAGAGTAGAAATCGAGGTTTCACTTAAATAGATATCTAAGCATTTATGAGTATTGATTTGAGTTGCTAACGGCACTGTACTATAAAGTTAACCAGATGTGAAATTCATTCTCTGAAAAGTTTACTGCATGGAACTAGAAGTAGCATTAGCAATAATTTTAAGAGTAGCATTAATAGGTATTGATACAGTAACATGAAAGTAAAGCTAACAGTTCCAGTAAAGTACATTTTTATTCTGCTTTTCTTATTCTGATTGCATTTTCCATATTGCTACTTGGTATCACATGACTATCAACAATTATTTATCACTGAATGGTTATATATTATCCCACTGAATGGATGTGTACCTGTAATTTATTTAATCAGTCTATTAACATAGGCTACCATTTTATACTTTCAAATGTGTCTTCTATATAAGAATATGGAACACAATTTACCACTGGCCAATATTCGTAACCTTCAAACTTTCTTTATCATCTCAACTGACACTCAAAAGGGTATTAACCAGGCCGGGTGCGGTGGCTCATGCCTGTAATCCCAACACTGTGGGAGGCCGAGGCAGGTGGATCACTTGAGGTCAGCAGTTTGAGACCAGCCTGGCCAACACGGTGAAACCTCGTCTCTAATAAAACTATAAAAATTAGCCGGTTGTGGTGGCGCACGCCTGTAAACCCAGCTACTCAGGAGTCTGAGGCAGGAGAATTGCTTGAATCCAGAGGACGGAGGCTGCAGTGAGTTGAGATCACGCCACTGTACTATGGCCTGGCCAACAAAGCAAGACTGTTTCTCCAAAGAAAAAAAAAAGGGTATTAACCAGTTATGTCTGTGTGTGTACACGCACATGTGCGTGCAAAATTCTACATGCTTTGTGGCAATGGGTGTTTTCAGGAGGACAAGGAGAGAGACAGACAGAGAACTAGTGTGTTTAAAAATAAAATTTTCTAAGAAACAATGACAAAAAAAATCTATAAACATTATATTTACCCTTAATGCTGACTAGACCAATGCTTATAAACTTAAAAAAGCAAACAGTGAAACACACAAAAGGAAAAATAAAACTAATAAAGGCCATAACAATCTACAAATGGAAAATTATAGTTTCAATTTTCAAAAGAATTTTCCAGCAACCTCACTTTTTTCTCTCAGAGTTTCCCAAAGTGGAAGGGACAGACTGCCTTCCCCATTTGGCAGATAAAAAACAGGAGCAGAGGCATTCAGTGTGATTTGCCTAAAATTACTGACAGAACTGGGAGTACTATTTCCACTTTCCTAAATCCTCCAGTGTACCTCAAGAAAACACATAGAAGATTCACAAGCCCAAAGATGGAGTAACAACCACGAAAACTGGAGCATTTTACTACTTAAAAAATTTCAAGGGAATGAAAATTTTAGAATACTTATTAAATCAAAATGGAAGAGAATTAACAAAAAAGCTCTACTTAATAGCTTTTCTTAGCATTCTATTATAGCATTTATCTCCATGGCCTGCAAACATTAATCTACTTCAGGCACTTCAGAGTATAAGCCACAAAACACATTTAAATGATACAAAGGAGAGAAGATAAAATCATTATAAAAACAGCAATCAGAAAGCTCTCCTTCTTTGAGTATATTAATATATACCAGTGCATTCTCTATTAATTTCTCTACCAACTTCCCTAAGAAAGCTTCAACACTGAATGAATAATAATAAAAAAAATTTCATAAAATATGCTCTTTTTGGGGTACTGGGGGTGGGGAATGATTGACTTGGTAAGAGTGAACTTGAGTCAACAGTTAATAATCCAAGCCAAATTCCAGACAAATGATGTTCTGTTGACTCTTGAATAGAAAAGAATAATTCAGTGATTAACATATTCCCCCACTCCCTAAACTATATTAAGCTGTCTTCTCCATATGTTTAGAATTTCCCTCAGGAAGCATTTAACTTCTGCAAAGGTCTTTTTAGTAATGGTTTTCTATGCTCTTTCCTGAAAGACGATTAAAAAATTTTTTTTTGTTTTTTGAGACAGGGTCTTACTCTGTCACCCAGGCTGGAGTACAGTGGCTCAATCATATTTCACTGCAGCCTCTACTTCCTGGGTTCAAGTGACCCTCCTGCCCTAACCTCCCAAATAGCTGGGACTAGAAGCATGGCCCACCAGGCCTGGCTAATTTCTTTTATTTTTTTGTAGAGACAAGGTCTCACTATGTTGCCCAGCTGATCTTGAACTCCTGGCCCCAAGCAATCCTCCTGCCTTTGCCTCCCAAAGTGTTAGAATTACAGGCCTAAGCCACCATGCCCAGCCTTCTGTAAGGCCATTAAAGAATATAACATTAGGAACTAAAGTTGGAACTAGATGGGTTACTCTGAGGAAGGAGGATTTGAGGTCTAATAAAAGGATATTTCCCCGCATTCATAATACAACCAGGAGCTTACCTGAAAAGTCAGCAATACCTTCCCATTCCGTTATCCCGTTACATAAAAAACCTAAATATTTACCAATTCTAATATTTTGGTAAGTATACTTGGCTATTCATAATACTAAAACAATAGGGAGCTACCCAAATAAAACAAATTTGAAATGGTTTAAGTCTGTTGCATGGTATAACTTATTTATTTATATTAGTATTTTTTTTGAGACAGAGTCATGCTCTGTGGTGTGATCTCAACTCACTGCAACCTCTCCCTCCTAGGTTTAAGTGATTCTCCTGCCTCACTCAGCCTCCCAAGTAGCTGGGATTCTTGGGTGTGGCACCATGCCCAGCTAATTTTTATATTTTTGGTAGAGAGGGGGTTTCACCATGAATGGTGGCCAGGCTGGTCTTGAACTCCTGACCTCAGGTGATCCGCCTGCCTAAACCTCCCACAGTGCTGGGATTACAGGCTTGAGCCACTGTGCCCAGCCTAATTTATTTTTAAAAAGGCTAGTTTATATAAACTGATCTGGTTATTTTTTATTATTAAGGCTCATTTAGACACTAACAGTTCAGTAGTAACTAAAAGAATTAAATTCTGTTGCTTTATCAAATATTAAAATATAATGCTCATACAAAAATAGCCTCCCAATTTTAAGCAAATTCGTGCTACAAAAAATGAACAGCATTATTCAGTCAAAGCAGACACTCTGAAATGTACTTACATAACAAATATTCACAGACATCATTTTAAAGATAAATTTTCTTTCAAAGTTATTGTTAAATATACCAACAAGAGGCAGGCGGATCACGAGGTCAGGAGATCGTGACCATCCTGGCTAACGCAGTGAAACCCAGTCTCTACTAAAAAATACAAAAAATTAGCCTGGCATGGTGGTGGGCGCCTGTAGTCCCAGCTACTCGGGAGGCTGAGGCAGAAGAATGGCATGAACTCGGGAGGCAGAGCTTGCAGTGAGCCGAGATCTCGCCACTGCACTCCAGCCTAGGCGACAGAGCAAGACTCCATCTCAAAAAAAAAAAAACAAAACCCAACATGAAGTACTATACTAGTCAGAATTCAGATTTCATTTAGTTTTTAGTGTCAATCCAACTTGTGGTCAAGATATTTTAAAGTTCAATAAACCTATTTGTTACCGTATCCTAAAACTGCTTACTTTAATACAATCAGTTAGAATGAGGTGACATATTCTTGAAACGGCAACAACATATGCTCATTGTAAAATGTTTTAAATATTAATTTAATAAACAGAAAATTCCAGGAGGAAGTAAATAAAATATGTAGTAACAGATAATTTTGTGATTATTAGGATGATTATATAGCTACCTTAGTGTTTCTAAAGGGATATTTTAATTATTCTCACAGTTTAAAAACCATATCTCTCAGAGATGAACTTTAATTAATTAAAGTTTATCAACAGTGCAGTTTTCAGGCCTGTTTTGACAATAATCTTTCGTGATTATAAATTGACTAACTAATAACACTTAGTATTGGGTAATTTATTTCAAATAATATTATAATGAGCCTATCAACAAATGAGGCAATATGTAAAAGTGATTAACTGAACTAATAAATTTTTTTTATGCTTAGGTCCAGTAAGTCCCAAGACTTTTAGAGAGAATGCAGTATGGTAAAGCTGAAATAATACCTCTCAAGAAGACAGATACTTGGGTTCTAGAGGATCCACTCACAATGAGCAAGTCTCGATTTCCATAGTCCTTAGATCCCTCAAATATAAATTAGGAAAATTATTTTACCTGCCTAAAATTGAGGCCAAACTAAATAATCTCTTGAATATTACGATTCTATAAGGGACTGAAAATGCAATCTTGCTTCTGAAATTTGAGCTACTGTCAAAAGCTCTGAGCAACACTGTGAACTGAGCATATGGCCTTAACTCCAGGATCCATGGGTAGGCTGGGGTAAAGAAAAGACAGAAAAATTAAAAGTCCAGGCCCGTGCCACTTATGGGAGTGGGGCCTGAGTTTATCCAACCCATGCAGAATGAAAATTCCAAGGCGAAAAAATAGTATGAACTCAAATATTTATAGGAATTAATGAACACTAAAGATAATACTTCAAGTATTAGGAAAAAGGGATTATTCCCCTGTTGGGGAAACATGTTGGGACAACTAGATAACCTTCTGTTAAAAAACACAATCCCTTGGGAGGCCAAGGCGGGTAGATCACGAGGTCAGGAGTTTGAGACCAACCTGGCCAAGATGGTGAAACCCTGTCTCTTATACTAAAAATACAAAAATTAGCCGGGCGCGGTGGTGGGCGCCTGTAATCCCAGTTACTCAAGAGGCTGAGGCAGGAGAATCGCTCGAACCCGGGATACGCACGTTGTAGTGAGCTGAGATGGCGCCACTGCACTCTAGCCTGGGTGACAGAGCAAGACTCCTTCTCAAAAACAAACAAACAAACACTCACCACCCCACCAAATTTGGACTCTAATTTCACATCTTAAAGCAAAATCAATTTCAAATGGAACTAAAAAACTGAGACCACAGAAGTACTAAAAAAACTACAGATTTTTAAAAACAATTTTAAGTGCATAAAGTCTTTAAATATAATACATAACTTAGCAGCCATAAAAGAAAAGATAAATTTGAATACATAAAACCAAAAATTTGTGTGGTTCAAAAAAACACCATAAGTAAGTAAGAGGACAAACTAGAAAAAATATTTGCAGCAAAGGCTGATTTACTTTATAAAGAACACCTAAAATCTGTAAGATCAATATGATGATTGAAAAACTGCGGCAAGGCTGGGTGCGGTGGCTCATGCCTGTAATCTCAGCACTTTGGGAGGCTGAAGTGGGCGGATTGCCTGAGGTCGGGAGTTCGAGACCAGACTGACCAACATGGAGAAATTCCATCTCTACTAAAAATACAAAATTAGCTGGGCGTTGTGGCGCATGCCTGCAATCCCAGCTACTCAGGAGGCTGAGGCAGGAGAATCGCTTGAACCCAGCAGGCGGAGGTTGCAGTGAGCCAAGATCGCGTCATTGCACTCCAGCCTGGGCAACAAGAGTGAAATTCCGTCTCAAAAAAAAAAAAGAAAAACTGTGGCAAAGGATATATGAATAAACAATTTGTAGAAAAGGCATCATAAATGACTCAACTTTTTAAAAAGAAGTCCAACCTCACTAAGTAAATGAGAAATGTAAATTTAAACAAATATTGAGATATCATTTTAACCTCTCAGACTGACAAAAACCAAGAAGCTTAATACCACGTTTTTGGCAAGAAGTGAGAAACAGGCATTTTCATCAAGTGTAAATGGGTCCAACCTCTCTGAAGGGCAGTTTAGAAACAAGAATCCAAATTAAAAATATCCATACCCCAAGCCTCAGTAATTTTATTTCCAGGAATTTACTTTATAATCATAATTTTACACACATGTGTAAAATGACATGTACATATTTATTGCAGCATCATGCAATAACAGGAGACTGAAAACAAATGTTAACAGTGGACTGTTAAATTACGACTTATTCATAAAATAGAATATTATGCATGTATTCAAAAGAATAAGATGGCTCTCTATACTGATGTCAAAGGCTCTTGTGATATTAAAATATTGTGAAGGGTTTGTATAGTATACTATAATTAGTGTGGGGGGAAAGGAAGATATCCACATGCTTGTACTTGCACCCAAAATAGCTCTAGAACAATACGTAGACTGATGCTTTGCTGCTATGGAAGGGAACATGGTGGCTGGGACTAGTTGTGGGAAGTAGACTTATTTTTCACTGTATATCCTTTTGAATTTTCTATTTTGAGCATGTATTACTTAATTTAAAAAATCATTGTTTTAACTTACATGAGGCCCTATTCGCAACATACCCAAACCACTTTACAGGACCTCTTTCACAACTTAGGGCTCATGGAATTTTACAGGAAATACTCCAAAATTAAAAAAAGTAACTACTGAAGATAATAAGTTCACAATAAAAAATACAAACTACATGAAGAAACAAACTATCATGGAGGAGTGAGCACATATAACAGATACAGAAGCAGATTAAAGAACTAAAGTAAATTTGCTTAAAATTATTAAGAAATGGTACATAAGGAAAGATTAAGAGACATTAAGAATAGAATGAAAACCTAATGTATATCTATTAACAGTTCCAGAGGAAGAAACAGAGATAATGGAGGAGGCAATGAGTAACAGCAAATTTTCCGGGAAAAAAAAAAAAAAATATATATATATCCACCGCCTTGAGTAGAGTTTGGTACACAGCAAATAAAATCAAATCCACACCTGGACAAATCCTAGTAAAATAGCAAAACCCCAAAAACAAAAAGATCTCAATTACAATCAAAAGGAAGAAACAGATTAATAAAAGTAAAGACAAACTACAAGCCGACTCCTCACCAACAAGTGGAAGACAGTGGCATAACGCTACTAAAGAGTTGAGGTACAATAAGGTCAATTTACATTTTTTTTTGAGACAGGGTCTCGCTCTGTCACCCAGGTTGAGTGCAGTGGTGTGATCAAGGCTCACTGATCTTCTAGGCTCAAGCGATCTTACTACCTCAGACTCTTGAGTAGCTGGGGCCACAGGTGCACGCCACTATGCCTAGCTAATTTTTTATATTTTTGTAAGAGACAGAGTCTCGCCATATTGCCCAGGCTAGTCTTGAATTGCTGGGCTCAAGCAGTCCTCCCACCTTGGTCTCCCAAAAATGGTAGGATTATAGGCATGAGCCACTGTGCCTGGCCCAATCTACAATTTTATATTCTAAACCCAAACTATTATTCCTGAGTGAGGAAAAATAAAAAATTTTTTTCCTGCCAGTGAAAAACTATAGGACACACCTCACTAAAATAAAAAGTGAACCCCGAACAAAGAAATGAGATGCAAGAAACTACAGTGAATTAAAAAAATGATAACCACGTTAGTAAATTTAAACAAGGACTATGTTAAAAAGATAATAATTTCATCAATTTTGGGGTGGAGTTTGAAAAAATATAGTGAAACTAAAGTCTAATAGTGATACTGTGGAAAACAGGATGGGGGAGGAATCAGAGTTAAAGCTTTCTAAACAGGGCCTCAACATATGACTATGTACAACGCAGGGGATACTATCCATATTTGTAGTCATGGCAGTTTTGCTTATTTATTAAGAAATAATCTGTCAAATGTCATTAAAGTATCTTAAAGAGGCAGCTTTTTCGAATTCACACTAAAACGATGTTTGGCTAAAATTCTTATATTGTTCAGAAGCATAGGATAGTCATCTATAGCAAAAACTTAAGGAAATCACCAAAAGGATAGAAATAGAATACATCTAAATCAGTAGAGGAGAGAAAATGTAAGAAATAAAAAAATCAATCTGAGAACGAAAAATAGTGGGAAAAGAGGCAAAGAAAAGTAAGGTGAAGAGAAATCACAAAATAAGATGATAGAAATAAACCTAAATATACCCGTAATCACAAAACATATACACTAATTAAGCTATTAAAAGACATAGTGCTAATATTAAATGAAAAAAATCCAGCTATATGTCATTAATGTGAGAAAAATAAAACACAGATTGACTAAAAGGGATGGAAAATGAAATATTGTGTTAATACTAATCAGATAAAGGCTGAAGTAAAATCTGAAAACCAACAGTGTTAAAGATGTTTCTAGTATGGTCAGTTCTAGATCTACTGCTAGATGGCTTCGCTCAGTATAGAAAGTATAGTAACAATCTCACTTTATTATATTCTCATACCCAATCTTTGTATGGCTGGCTCTGTTACGTTTTTGCTTAAATGTCAAGCCCTTTTTCTTGACAATCTAACATAAAAAAGGTAACCTTGCTTAGCCACTTAATCTAAATAAAGTCCTTTGTTACCCTCTATTCCCATTCTATTAATTTCTTTTACAGCATATTTAATTACAGATTATAATTACACACTGAAATCCTTGTTTACTAAGCCTGTCTTCCTTAATAGACTATTAACTCCATGAGGATAGGAACACATCTGTTTTGAAGACTCAGTTAACTCCATTTCTCATCTCTTAAGGTTTTACTGTAATGAAATCCAGGGAAGTCTTCCTCAGTATTTAAAAATGGAGCTGAAATCCTATTATTAAAGATCCTGAGACTGGATATAGACTCCAAAAGAATACAGGAGTCACACAGTCACGTCTGTCTTGGGTGCAAAGGGAAAGGAGTGGTCTATGTCAGAATGTTGAAAAAACAATTAAAAGAACTTGAATGGCTAATTCCAGATGTTATTAAATCTACTCCTTTCTTCCACCCTGAATAACAGCTTCTGGTTTCCAGCTATCCTTTTATAATATGCTTTAGGATTTAACACAAATACGATTCCCTCAAAGATTAAAAACAATGGGATGATGTTGAATTCAGAGCCTACTAAGTAGTTATAATAGAAATAACTAGTAGAAATTTGAGCAGAATATAAAAAATCATCAGAAAACCTAGCTAATCCTTTCATCTTACTGGTAGGTAACAGATGCATACGGGCATTAGCCCAAACAACAAAGCCAGTTGGCTTCAAAGCAAGAAGCTGGGATGAGAGGTGGGTAGTGCCAACTTTAGGACATCCATGAAGAAATAGGTAAGATTGGGTCCGGTTTTTATGATGCAACTCTGCAAACATAGAGTTTCCAATTCTGCAAACTAAAGTGTTAAATAAAGTGAACAAATTGAAGATAAAGTTTAAAATGGAGGAAAACCACTTCAAGGTACATGTGTTCTTTTCCCCAACCTCCTAAATATTAGGCATCTCATGGGGTTCTTCTTATGTGACTTTTTTCTTTCAGAGGAATTTAAAAGGTAAGTTGGAAAAAATATAGCTTTGGTATATGTCAAAGAATACTCTACCTGGAATAAGGGAGCAGCAGTATTGTAAGTTTCAACAACGCGAAATAAACTATCAAAAAGTCAAGTGTATAATTTTTTGCCATTCCAAAAAAATAAAAGCGCTGTTTTGGTGAAGTTCCATTGCAGTAATATTAAATAAAATTGTTAAAAATTATACTAGCTGTTTGAGTCTTCAAAACTTATGATTCTGTGAACATGTGAAACTGAATAGACTATGTTGTAATACAATGGGAAGGACTGAAGTTATGAAAACCTGGATTTAATTTTTAGTGTTGCCACCTACTAGATATGTGGCTTTGGGCAATCTCATAGGGCTGTTTGAAAATTAGAGATACTAAGCTCAATAAATGGAGTTTCCTCCTCCTCCTCCTCTGACCTTTAGAATCAATGTTGTTTTCAACAACTCTCTGGGAAGACAGAAATACTCTAAAAGGTGCCTGGTTAGTGCAGTAGGTGGCACGCCAGTCTCACAATCTGAAAATATACAAAGTGCACTGTCCAAAATGGTAGCCATGGGGGGCTGAGCACTTTATATGTTGCTAGTGTTACTAAGGAACTAAATTTTTAATTATATCTAATTTTAATTAATTTACATTTAATTAGCCACTTGGGGCCACCATTTTGGGCAGTATAACATAAAGCCATAAAAGCAGTTTTTTTTTTTTTTTTTTTGAGACAGAGTCTCGTTCTGTCACCCAGGCTGGAGTGCAATGGCGAGATCTCAGCTTACTGCAACCTCCACCTCCTAGGTTCAAGCGATTCTCTTGCCTCAGCCTTCCCAGTAGCTGGGATTACAGGCACCCACCATCATGCCCGGCTAATATTTTTTTGTATCTTTGTAGAAACAGGGTTTCACCATGTTGGCCAGGCTGGTCCTGAACTCCTGACCTCAGGTGATCTGCCCGCCTTGGCCTCTCAAAGTGCTGGGATTAAGGCGTAAGCCACCGTGCCTGGCCTTTATTTTTAAATTTTTATTTTATTTTTTTTGGTAGAGATAGGGTTTCACCATGTTGGCCAGTCTGGTCTCAAACTCCTGACCTCAAGTGATCCGCTTGCCTCAGCCTCCCAAAGTGCTGGGATTACACGCATGAGCCACCGTGCCTGGCCGAAAGGCATGTTTTTTTGAGGCTTTAAATCCTTGGATTTATGGGAACCAGAGAAGAGTATAAAGAAAAACAACAGTAAGATGCTCTACAAGTTTATCACAGGATGCAGTTTACTAGAAATAGTATAGATAAGCTGTGTGGTAATATCCATCTGGATTTATTAGACATACATGTGATCCAAGCCAATTTACCTAAAATACCTAAACCTCAGACTCCCCACCTGTAGAGCAGGAATGCTTACCAACTTCACTGAGGAATTACGGAGATAAAAAAATTAATGGATCTGATATAGTAGGTGCTTAACGAATCTGGTTTTCTTTCTCCTCCCGTATTCAGTTTTTTACATGACCAAACTTTCCTCACCTGCTGGCCAAGCGCCTGATCTGTTACTAAATTTAATATTGGCAAATACAGTTAATGCCAACTGTTTGCCAAAATGTGTATACTCCACCAAATTACACTGTCAATATTTAATTAAGAGCCTGAACTTTAAAAACGTATGACTAAAAATAAACGTATGTTCAGCATTATGGAAAAAATCTCACAAAATTTAATCCTAAAACCATTATTGTGAAATTAGAGTAGATATTGGCTAGGCATAGAAACTAACAATTACTGCTTCTGAATTATTCTGCTACAAAACTGCTTAATTTATGAGGATGAAAATAAAAATTAAAAGCAAAACTGACCTTGTATCTGTTTTATAGCCAGAAATTTGGCTTTAAGATTTTTTGAAAAGTACTACTTATTACATTTTCTATTAATATGCAATATCAACATATTCTAAGCCCATAAAATGATCTGGCTTTCTTTAAGGTTCCTTTCAATAATAAAATATTCAAGAATCTGTTAGGTTGTTGATCAACTGTATAATATTAACTGTATATCACTCTTAGGCTGTTCAACAGAACCTAGGAACTGGCAGAAACTAATCTAAAACTGACTTCTCCATTGTAATCTCAAGAGCCTCCCTCAGTGCACATACCATAAAAAAAGCAATCTACCACCTATGACTCTTAATTTTTAATTTTTTTTAATACCGAGTCTCTCTCTGTCGCCCAGGCTGGAGTGCAATGGCGCAATCTCGGCTCACTGCAACCCCCACCTCCCGGGTTCCAGCAACTCTCCCTGCCTCCGCCTCCCGAGTAGCTGGGATTACAGGCATCCGCCACCACGCCTAGCTAATTTTCTTGTACTTTTAGTAGAGACGAGGTTTTGTTATGCTGGCCAGGCTGGTTTCGAACTCCTGACCTCTGGTGATCCACCTGCCTCGGCCTCCCAAAGCGCTGGGATTACAGGTGTGAACCACCGCGCCTGGCTTTAATTTTTAATTTCTATCACAGAACAAACATTTGCCACTGGAGGCTGCCAAACTGTTTCTATGACTGTCTCGCCTAGCTATTTTCAGATACTGCCAAGGCATAATGTGTGAGGACTAATACGATTCTTTGTACTAATACTTTGTTTTCTTCAGTGGCAGTTCAGACAGGGTACAAAAGCTGATCTTTTAGCTGGGTAAGGTCTATATTAAAAATTTAAACCTGTACAGGATTTCTAATCACTTAACACACATTTTAATACCAATGGGGAAAAAGCTTGAAATAGGTATAAAATGCTGTCTAAATCCTTGATTTAAAAAAAATTTACTTCACTTGGCCTGTTTAAATACTGTACTTTGGCCCTGTTCTCTTGTCCCACGTGTGCTTAAGTAAACAAAAATGTATTAACCATTTCAGTTGATATAAGTAGGTAGACATCTTGTGTTCACATTTATGTAACCAGAAGCAAAAACTTTGTAAGCTATGTATTTACTTGGTTGGATTAAATGTGTATATATACACAGAAATACAAACAACTAAGAAATAAATTACATAATTCAACATCAAAAATCTCCTATTTCTTATCCCTATTCGAATGAACAAACTACAAACCAAAGCACTTGTAAAATATCTTCCAGCTATCAAGTACTGAAATCAGAAGTATATATTTTTAAGTGTCAATAAATCTCATACACTTACAGATTAAATTAAGGAGAAAACTAGCTTATTTCCAGACTGCCAACCCTATGACTTTAAGGTTTGGATGTACTCTCTCCAATAACAGGTCACTTTAGGTCTCTAATTTAATTATTTATTCTTATTGTAGTCACTTTTTTTTTTAAAGCTTAGTATTAATCAATGCACAACCAGGATGCACAATGTTGTTCAACTGTATGATATACCAACAAGTTCCATGAGTCTGGAGTTTATTAATATAATCCAAAATGTATGCTACAACCACACTGTAAAAGAAGGGCGTCTAAATCAACTATCCTACACAAAGTTCCCTGAAAACAAAGTTCTCTGAAAACAAAGTTCTAAAAATCTTTAACTTGCATAACTGGCACATGGGGTTATGAATCTACAACTCTTCTAAGTTTTTTCTCCTTAGTTCTGCTAAGTGAAAACACAAGTCATTATCAACGTGTACTTGAAAAGAGGAAAAAAAAGAAAAAAGAAACCAGAGACATGCCTGCTGGGTATAGGAGCTCCACCCGCAAAACTCAGGGCGAATATCCTTACCAGTCTTTAATAAGCTCTGCATTCTGGTCTGTCCTCATCCCACATACCTTGTTAATCATGGAAAGCAACTCCGAACTAAAACTGGTTTAAAGAGAGTCTGAGGTGTTGCTTATACGTCTGGACTTCAGTGACTGGAGGGTTGGGACTTTACATGCCCCTAAACGTGGCCTTACGGGGAGTAATACAGCGAGGGAAAAAGGAGATCGGTGGCCAAAAAAAAAAAGGGGCAAGGAAAAGAAAGCTGTGAATTACAGAGCCCAAAACTTTAGTTTAGGTCCCAACTTCAGAGATCTCCCTTCCCCGGTGCCCCATCCATCCCAGGAATCAGGAGACTCAAAAAAGGTTAAGGGCCAGCGTTGACCGGTGACAACTGTAACGATTTTGAAAAATCCAGCCAAAAAAAAAAAAAGGCTGCCAGGAGAAATGGGATGAAAGAAAGATGAATGCTGAGAGCTGGTCTCTGGGGCGCCACCGGGACCCTGGTTTCGGGGGAAGAACTGGAGGTGCCCGTAGCTGCGGGGGGGCGGTGTGCGTGTAGGGGCGGAACAGACCGTCCCAGGTGCGGCGGCCGAGGCGCGGGGGTCCAGGCGACGAGAAGGCTGGGCAAACTAACCCGGTGCCCAGAGGCCTCCCCGTCGGAAGGGGGTCGTGCTTGAGCTGCAGGGGGTCCTTCCCCTCCCCTTCCAACTCCTCACCCGGGCCGTAGAACTTGCTGCCTTTGGTCACGTCGAAGACTTTCCCATTGACCGCGAGCAGGATGCGCGGGTTGCGGGAGCCGTCGTACTGGCGCAGCTGCTCCAAGCTGAAGTCCCGCTTCTTCATGCGAGGCAGAGAGGCGGCGGGGCTCTCCTCGCCCGCCCCGGCCCCAGCCCCCAGACCCCGCCGCCCCCAGCGCACCCACAGCCGGTAGGCCCCCAGCAGCACCAGAGCCACCAGCGCCACGTTCAGCAGCATCTCCCCGCCCCCCGTCAGAAGCGCCAACGCCGCCGCCGCCCAGCCTCCCCCTTCCGCTGCCGCTCCCGCGCCGCCTGGACTCTCGCTGCCGCCGTCGCTGCTGCTCTCGCTGCCACTCCCCAGGGTGCCTAGCTTCACGTCCCCATCACCAGCCGCCATCACTGCCCGCCAGCGCCTTCCTCCTCCTCCCCGCCCCCTGCCCTCCCCAACCCCACGGCCGGCCCCGCCCATCTGGGGGCCTCCCAGCCAATAACATGAGGAGAGGGGGCGGGGTCAGGCCGGCTCCTGATTGGGTGTTGACGGGGTAACGTTGTCTCGGATCTCTCCCGCCCCCTCCCTTTTTTCGCTGGGCGCGCACGCGTGAGACGCCCCGGCCACCTCGCCCCACACTTCCCTGCTCTCACTGCAAGCCTCCGCTAGGTTAAGTAGACGAGCCGGGCGGGTCTGAAGAAAAGATGCTACGACGGCCGCGCGGACGCTCATGGGCGGGGCGAGACCATAGCGCGTGCGCGGGCTCCTGAGCGCCACGCGCTCGCCTTTCGTCCGTAACCCCTGCGGGAGGCACGCCCCGCCCGGTCTCTTGGCTCTGCGCGTGCGCCCCGGAATCGCTTCCCTTCCCAGGCCTGGGTTCGCGTCCGCAAACTCCCACCTCCTTGCGTTTCCCCCTCCCTGGAGTTTCACGTGCGCCTTGGCGGCCGCGGGGGCAGGTCCGGGCGGGACGCCTGGCGGAGGGCGCGGGCAGGTGGCTTGTGGGAGGCTGAGGCATAGTTGAGCTGCAAGGCGCAAACCGATGAGGGGCGTCTGCTTTTCCCCAGGGCGCCGTCGCTTTTGTCGGGAAACCGGCAGCGTAGGCGCGCAGACCGGGAAGCAGCAAGAAGATTTGGCGACGAGCTGGGGTCTTCCTGGAACGGAGAGAGCACAGAGCCCGCACCGGGCTTTTCTGGCATCGGCAGTCTACGTGCTCCTCGCGCGGGCACCGAGCAGCCGCTCCCCGCTGGGTTTGGCAAAGGCTGCTCTTGTAGAATTTTAAAGGATTTAGAGTCTCATTATTCCTTGAATCATAACTTCTGCGGCCGTAGGGAGGTGGACAGGTTGAGGTGGTCTTTCTATTCGTCATTCACTCTTATTTGCAGGTTCTGTTTTACGTACTTGGAACGTCTTTTAGCCTCTCACACCTTGAAATTCTGGTGTGAAAAAGTGACCTCTGAAGTCTCACGCACTCAACTCGTTTGACGTGTTCTCTCTTGCCCTTCGTTGTCTGTTGTCTTGAGTCTTATAGAATAGGTTTGAACCTTTCACTGTCGGTTTTGGAGGAGTCACTGAGGATGTTGACGGGGCAAGTGACAGGATCGACACCCTTGTAGAGAGATTATATAGCAACCAGGAGTCTGAAGGATTAGAGGCTGGGGAAAGAGTGGGAAAGCAGTTAGTAGGCTAGGGTATTTGTGCGTGAGGTGAGGAGACTCAGAGCTAGGGGAGACATTAGAGCAGGGGTTGGCAAACATTTTTTATAAAGGGCCCGATCATATTTTAAGTCTGCCTTAATTACTCAACTCTACCTTGTCACGAGAAAGCAGCCGTAGACAATACTTGAATGAGTGTAGCTGTCTTCCAGTAAAACTATGGACATTGAATTTTTAATATAATTTCAGGTATGAAATATTCTTTTGATTTTTAAAAAATCATTGAAATATGTAAATTTTTAGTTCTGGAGAGGTGCAAAAACAACTTATAAGCCATATTGCTGAGCCCTGCATTAGAGGTACTTGAGGGAGAGCGACACAATTGGTAGTAAATGACCACATACTCTATCCTTCAATATGGAACACTTTTGGAAGTAAAGTAGGGCATTAATAATTATAGCCAGAGAACAAGAGTTATATCAGTTTTATCCCTTATATCAGTTGTATCCCAGGCAAACCTAAAGGAATAGTCACCTTAAGGTTAAGGGTTAGGAGAAGTCAAAATTGCTTTAGGACTTGGTAACAGAAAGTGGGAGGTGCCAGTGATGGAAATAGGAAGATAAAGAAGAAACTGGTTTTGAGGAGAAGATAGCTGTAGCAGTCCCAAGAGCCATATACAGTTGAGACAACATTGATAGGAAGGAAGAAAGCACCCCAGAAGCAGGCCACTCCTTATGTCTTAATGACCAGAACTGGGCTATTAGCTGTCCCTAAAGCAGTAACAGACAAGTAGCATGGGACATCCATGATTGCCTAGTGTTTATCTGGCTTTTCAGGACTCTGTTGAGCATTGCTGGACATTTATCATCTCTGGTTCCTTCCAACTAAATGTCAGTACCACACCTCAGGCATTGTGACACCATAAAGCAACCTTTTTTCCCTCCCACCCCCCAGAGGTGTGCTGCTGGTTGAGAACCACTAGCTTAGACCCTCAGGATTTACCTTGGAGCTGAATTATGTGTGTGTAGATTTCTTTTCCAGTTGGTTTGGAGGGAAGAGAGGAATTGGGCAGTATTAAAGTTCTGCTGTCAAGGAAGTGGGGTGGGGAATGTTGGGTAGCTAACCAACATTGGCTGCCACGTGAAGTAAAAAGTTTTCCTTTATACCCTTGATAAAATAGTGTCTCGACTTCTTCACACTTGAAGCCTTCCCGAAACCCCAGCTTTTTTGATTCTCATTGTAAGCCCCTTGAACTGGACTAGTTGGAAGTTCTTATTTTCCACCCTAAGTAACAAGCTCTTGTCCCAATAGGATACTCTTGCTTTGAGTACTGCAATAACTTTCCAATTGGTGACTTGCCGTCAGTCTTTTGCTATTTCATTCCTACATGAAGAGACTAGAACTGTGTTCTGATTTCCTTTGCTCAGACACCAGTCCCCAGGGGTGCTCTGTAATTTAAAGAGGACAACTCGGAAAGCTCAGTTTGCACTCAAGGGCCTCCATAAGTCCCTGAGTGGCTTCCCTGCCTTCCCGTTCCCCAGCAAACAATCCCTTGGATACCCTCTATTAAATGATAACGTTTCCCCTTACGATACCTAGTCCCTTGCCCCATATATGCTATGTGTGTTCCACAGTCTAGGACTTGACTCATGCTGTTTCCGCACGGAGCATGCCCTTCTTATTTCCAACCATACAAATTCCATTACCTATCCATTCTTTTAATTCTGCTTCCACCTGGGGCCTCTATCAGCCCACATTAACCTATCTTCTTTGAATTTCTGCGTGTTCCTTACCTGTACCACCCATTGTGGCATTTTATTTTATGCTCTTTTTGACTATTCTGTTACTGAAACTGTCCTTTAGATCCCAAGATTTCTACTTTTCCCCTGTGGATGCTTTTTTATTTTTTTTATTTTTGACTTCTTTCTACCCTCCTTTTCCTCTTACATCCCTACTTTGCCTAGAGGTCATCTACATTGTTTTCTCCTGTTGTTAGCTTTTTTCCCCTGACACTTCATCTATTTACTGATTTACTTGTAAATCTCTGGAATATATTAGTACTAGCCACCAAATATTTCTATTTCTTTTTCCGCACACATAGATTTGGACTTCCCTACTCCTTTTACCTCAAGAATGGCCAATGAAATGTGATTGGAAGTGACTTGTGTCATTTCCAAATAAAAGCTTTAAGAGCCTGTGGACATTTATCCTGCGCACTTTCTTCCTGCCAACAGTGATGAAATATTTTAATTATCTATTGTCCCATGACAAAGCACCTTAAATCTTAATGGTTTAAAACAGTCACTATTTTATTATCTGTAACAGTTTTGTGGGTTGAGTAGGCTCATGGGCAGTTGTCTAATCTTGCTCAGGGTCTCTCATGTGGTTCCAGCCTGGTATTGTTTGGGGCTGGAGTTTCTGGAGGCTCAACTGGGTTGCTAGAGTAGCTGAGCTTTTCTATTTACCCATGCCATTCCAAAGACTCTGATTCGCATGGCTTCTTCAGCAGAGTAGCCTGACTTCTTTCTTCCATGGTGGCTTAGGATTCTCAAATGCAAAAAAGCAAAAACTTCCAGGTTTTGTAAGTCTTAGGTCTGGAAATGACATGTTGTATTGGTAAAAGCAGTCACAGGGCCTGCTCAATTTTAAGGGAAGAGGAAATAAACACTTGATGGGGTGGAGGGAGAGTGACAAAGAATTTGTGGCCAACAAAAATTTTTGTCAACCACAGAGTTCCAGGAAAATGTGGCCATCTTTAATCACTACTCCAACGATGTTTCAAATTGAGTGGGCTTCCATCAGCCAGGGTCTCGGAGACAGGACAAAGTGGAAAAGACCTCCCAACTAACATACCTAGGTATATGAATAAGAAATACATCTCTGCTGTTCTGAGTCACTTAGCTATTTGGAGTTGTTTGGTATCAACTTTTGCATACTAATACAAAAATTGGTACTGGAAATAGGGTGGTGCTATAACAAAAATCTAAAATATGAGTCACTGACATATATAATAATTGTGTTAGAAATACTAGTGGTTGGTTGGTTGTTAGGCAGCATCCAGCTTTGACTCACTTACGCATTTCCCAGTGAACCTAGCTCAGAAGTTTGCACCATGATATTCAATAAATAATTCTTAAATAAGAGAGATTGTTTCTTGTAATTTTTCCCTATTTTAGGGAAAAACTTTTTTTTTTTTTTTCCCTGTATCACATTTTTCTTGAAACATTGGAGTGCCACGAACATATCATTTGATGCTCTGTTTGAGTGCCACCAGTGAGTTTCCTGATGTTTAAGTTTGGCTCGTGGGCAGCCACCTTCCTCTCCACTTTCTCTTGGGAGCCATCCTGCTCATGGAAAGTGTGCTTTCTCCTCTGCTACCTCACACAAGTTTCAAAGGAGCTTGCTCCTGCCAAGGGAGGCTTGGGGTAAGCTGAACAGCATCAGCTCCCTGGGGGAAGGGAAATTTCAGGTTTGGAGCTAAGTTCACTTCCAGGGAGTGACAAAGCCTGTTTGAACTTTAATTCACAGAGTAAAAGAGTTCAATGTTGGCCATTAATGATTTTGGACTTTAACATGAAGTTGGTACTGATTACTTTGGGCCATAATTTAGAAGGACAGAGTAATTTAATCTCTGAACTTTTAATTTCTCTTTGGAAAATTAATACTGGGAGAGGGTCAAAATCAAATTGAGAACATCTTGTTGGTTCTTAGTTATTAAAGTATTTGATCACATTTTAGAAATTCTGATAACGTTGGGCAAGCTGACAGGACATAGTTTGAGATGGCAGTAGAACATATTGTGAATTACAGCCTTGGATACAGAATAGTATTGGAACTGATTTAATCGATAAATTGTTCTGACCCATTCAGGGCATTTTGGGGACAGACTCTACTAGTGGCCCCAGGACATCCTACAAAAGAGGTGAAATCAGTATTGGAGAAGTGGTCTCATGAAGATGGGAGCACGACTACTACAATTGACTGCTGACTTCTCACCCAAGGAAATAACTGTATCCCAGCCTGATCTCAGTGGATAATCCCACAGAGTTAAGGTAATGGTCTTCATACTTTTGCTGACACTCCCCTAAAATAGTTTTTAAATTGACATGTAAAATATTTTGACCTTAGTTGCAAAACATGTAATTTTTTGCGTAATATAAATGTGCATATTTTAAAATAAAAAGGGTTATGTTACCTAAAATGCAATCTAAATGAAATCTAAATCCATAGAAAAGGAATACTCACCATCATTTATTTTCACAGAAATTTTACATTATGCCTTTTCCTATCTGAATTTGTATTTTCATTCTACTTCCCTAACAGAATTTTATTTTAATGTATTTTGTGCCCAAATATATTTTATTGCTTACTCTATTATTCTTTTCCACAATAATAAGTTGTTTATAGGCCGGGCATGGTGGCTCACGCCTGTAATCCCAGCACTTTGGGAGGCTGAGGTGGGTGGATCATCTGAGCTCAGGAGTTCGAGATCAGCCTGGCCAACATAGTGAAACCCCTGTCTCTACTAATAATACAAAAATTAGCTGGGTGTGGTGGTGGACACCTGTAATCCCAGCTACTTGGGAGGCTGAGGGAGGAGAATCACTTGAACCTGGGAGGTGGAGGTTGCAGTGAGCTGAGATCATGCCTTTGCACTCCAGTGTGGATGACAAGAGTGAGACTCTATCTCAAAAAAAATAGTTTGTAATTAAAAAAAAATTCCTATGACTATAAGGTTCTAAATGTCAAAAATTTCTTTTGAATGGAGTTATCATTACAGTTATTGTTAGTACATAATAATCATACCTACATTATAAATTTTTACAAATAATTACTAAAGAGAACTAAAATTTTATTGGAAATATATCTCTCAACGAAGTGAATGCAGCTCCTTCTCCTCAATTACTTCATGTATTTATAGGTAAATGTAACTTTTTGCTAGGCAACAAAATGGGAAAATATGTTGGGTGATAATTAGGTACAGGGCTTACAAAAGCAAATAAATGATTGTTGTTAAATGTGTTGTTTAAAATAGAAAACAATATATCTAAATCTATTACATGAATGGTAGGAATGAATAATGAGGTGAGAAATGTTTAACAAATAACACTGAGCAGACATATTTGGGTAAAAAAATGAATATAGATTTACTGTATTCAATAATCTTTTGGCAAAAATTAATTAGAATATTTTCTTCTAAGATCTGAATATCTATTCAAGAAAGTAAGAAACATTAACTTTCTAGTTATATATGTTCCTTTTTCATGTAACATTAATATATTGAAAGGAAATTTGGAATTTTTTACATTCTTTTCCTTGAAATCATTTGGAATTTGCAGCTGAGACACAGGAGAATGAGATTTTATATCAAATGCTCTCATTCCGGAGTAAGTGTGCCTTGTAGCTAATTGGTATTTCCCAGAATGATTTTCACAAATCTTGCATATCCAGATTCCGAGATGTATATGTGGAGCATGGAACCTGACTGTGAGTTTGCTATCTGGATGAAGTAGGGTACCACCTCCTTTAGTATTTTTGTTTGCTCTCTCACCCGCGTTCTTTGACATTATCAGGAAATGGAAGAGGAAATGGCATTAGACAAAAATTAGCACAACCCCTGCCCTTGCCCCAGTGTATGTACACTCAGAACACCTCAACATAGACCAAAATACCCAATTTCTAGCACCATGCTTTTCTCTTAACTGAAATATATATATAAGGAAAACCAGGAAATCCTCATGTAGGTTTCTTATACCCTGATTAAATCAAATGTTGATTTCAAGACAGTATTTGGAATTGTTCCTTTGTATGATGCCTTAGAGGTTTTTTTGCACACCAGAGCAATTTGCTATAGAAGGATCTGGGATGGGTAAGAAGATGCCAGTCTTTTATAAGCGGGAAGAGAATGATTTTTTTTTTTTTTTTTTAAACTTGTCACTGACTTGAAGCTTAAAGAATGATTTTTAAAAGGAGTTGTAAAAATAGAATTGATGTGACATCTCAACCTCAGTCATGTTTCAGGCAGCTCAATTTTGGGAAAGAATAGGTGAAAGTTGAATAAATGGAATAGATTTCCTTAAAATTTCCTATGCCTCTATTCTCCTTAGAAAGTACTCATGGAATCCCAGGGTAGATTTACGCCAGAGTGAAGGCTACTAAGTTAAGAGAATAAAATTGAGTGGGGAATGTGATGTAGTTACAGGGGGTCCTGTTAACACTCCTGGCCTCTTGGGTCACCCCTTCCTCTTCTCCATGAAGTAAGATACCTGATGGTGAGAAACTGTGAGAAACCTTGTCCTCTTTGGCCAGTCTTACTCTTGGGGCCAGGCTTCTCTCAGGGATCATGCCTTCTGGCCTATTTCTTTGTGCTACAGATTTTACAGGGATAGGCCTGTGGAGTGAAGGGAGGGGAGGATTGCAGTTGCCCTGCACTGCCAGTTAGCACCTTAGTGTAAGCCTGCCTCATCCTACAGTTAGGTGTAGGGAGGCCCATTGTTGCCATGCAATCTCCAGCATCAGCTTTATCAGTAGGCGTGGTAGTTTTCGGCTGTCTACTCTTTTGTGTTAGACTGAATTATTTACAAATCTGTGAAACATATACAAAATATTGACAAGCTTTACTTTGTTATGATTACTGAGTGAAAGTTCTCCAGTAGAACAACTGACTTTTAGCAGCATGCAGGTGCAGAAATTTCTGATGAGAAGAACCAAAAGATCATAACTTTGATTCTTTATTTTCTCTTCTCTCCAGTATCCAGTGCAGTCTCTCAGGTGATTTATACCTTGGTGGGAAAGAGGAGTGTGGTTTACTCCCAAGCCCTAAATACTTTCAGTTCTTAACCGTACTGTGCATATTAATACAATAAGTACTGTGAATTTTCCTAAGTTCTTTTTGGCTATGAGAATATGTTCAATCCTGCTTTTTCCCTTTAATAATATTTTATATACATTTCATAGATTTGTACATAGTAATTATATTTTCAAAATGTTGTTTTCTAAGAGTCTGTTACTGGGACATATATATAAAGCATCAGAAGAGTTAGGTTCAGGAGAAAGAAAATTGCTCTACAGCCTTAAACAGTTAGTTCTTTGAGATTCACTATTGCTGGAGTTTCACAGAAGATGAATGAATACATTAAGGGTTGACTCTAAGGAAGTCAGCTTGCCATTCTGTTTCTTCCTGTGCTGCAAGCGGCCTGGCTTGCTAAGCCTTGGTTTTAACATTCATAAAACTATGATATGAAACACGGCCATCATATGAGAAAATAAGACTAAAAAGCAAAGTAAAGAAGTGATTACTGTAATAGAAGCTATGTGCCTATAGATCTCTAATATAGAAATGGTGCTTTTTAAAGGGGGTACAAATCGATGTTGTTTTATAAGTACTTGGGTCTTTAGAAAATGAGCTGCTTTTCAGATTGCAAAAAACAAACAAACCCCTCAGAAGCTAAGAGCCTTAGTTTAATGCAAAATAAACTGTTTTTGACTCCTCTATAATAAATTGGCACACATAATTCGAGTATTGTCATGCAGAAGCAGAAATTTTGACTAGCTTTACATTGTTATGGTTGCTGAATGAAAGATCTACAGTAGAACAACTGACTTTTAGCAGCATGCAGGTGTAGAAATTTCTGATGAGAGAACCAAGAGATCAAAACTTCAATGCTTCTTTTTCTCTTCTTTCCAGTATCCAATCTATCAAGTTCCACTGGCCCTCCAAAATATTATCCCAAATCTGACTGACCACCTTCCATGTTTTTAGCTACTATCCTAGTGCACGCCATCAGCAGCTGTCATCTGAACCATGACAACAGCTTCTTGACTGGCGTCTTGGTTTCCACTCTTGCCTTCCCAGAGTTCATTCTCTGTTATTAGCCATTTAACAATATAAATCAGACCTATCACTTCCCTTCCTATACTTCACTAATGTCTTTGCCTTGCAATTAGAATAAAATCCAAACTCCTTATCATGGCCTATATGACCTATTCTATACCTTCCCTTTGATTGCTCTCAAATCGCCTTCCTTGCTCATTATGATCCAGTCATATTGATTTTCTGTCTTTGCTTGAATACTCCAACCTCATTCCTACCTTAGAGATTTTGCATTTGCTCTTCCTCTAGGTCTGGAATTCTCTACCCCATTTCTCATGGCTGACTTGTTCTCATCACTCAAGTCTCAGCTCAAATATCCTCTCCTCTGAGAAGCCTTATCCTGACCACCTGTCTAAAGAGCTCTCACATCCTCTCCCCCAACTTTAATCATTCTCTATCCTGCTTAATTTTCTTCATAGCATTTAGCACTACCTGAAATTATCTTATTTTTTACATGTTTATTATCTGTCTGTTAGCCCCTAGTAGAATGTGGAATGTGGTTTCATGGTGGTAGAGCTTTACTGTCTTGTTTCCTGCTTTATCCTCAAAGCTTAGAACAAAGGTTGGCATTTGTTGGGGATTACTAAATATTTGCTGAATAAATGAATAAATCAAGGCCCTGATGTACCCAGAAAAGGCCTTTCAAGGGGCTTTCATCATACTAATTTTTCATAGTTCAGAGTTGTGGCCTTTCGTTTTGAATGCTAAGAAATCTGCTTTTGCCAGCACATGGAAATTTTTTTTCTCCAGGAAAGAACTTTCATGAACTGAGTTACAAGAGTGACATATAAAATCCCTATGCCAATTTATTAGTTTCCAGTGAGCAGTGTAACTGTCACATGGACTCAGAGTTACACCAACATGATGTGTTGAAAAATCTCTGCCTGTAGGCTGACATATAAAGGATAGTGAATTGAATCAGAAAGCTTTTTGAAAAACATTGAATACTAGAAAGGGAAATTAGTTAGATGGCTCATATATTTAAAAGCATTCGTTTATTTCACAAATATTTCAAGATCTCTGTCTTTTGTGTTGTGTGCTAGGTATTGAGGAGTCAACAGGGAATCATATCAAGTACCAGTCCTTAAAGATTTGCAGTCTAGTTGGGGAGGCTGACAATAAGCTGACAATTATAAATCAATGTCAAAATATTTTTTTAGGATAATCTTAGGGTAATATGGGAGGATCTAGATGGGAAACTGAGCCTTAGGGAATTGAGGTGAGCTCTGAGGAGTTAGTGCAGCATGAGGAGAAAGGGCACTGTGTGCAGAAGCTGTGACCTGAACCAAGGTGTGGACCCGGAGAGGGCAGAGTTTTCTGAGAAACACAGGTAGCTGAGTGCGCCGGTAGTGAAGAGCTGGAGGGTGAGGTGAGAAGGCTGCAGATAAGGCTCATGGACTTAGGCTTGGACTTCATCCCTATACAGAGTAAAGAGGAGCCACTGAAAGTTTTGTTTCAGTGGGGAGATAGAATCTATTTTTTAGGTTGCCAGGGCACAGCTGATATTTTGCATTCCTTTCTTCCTAAGAACTTTCCATGAATATCTGGCTGAAGTCTACACTCCCTCCCTTGAACACATGACCCTTCCTTTATATGTACTCTCTAGCCTTATATCCTACTGCTTTGCAGCACATGATCTGTGCTCCAGACGCACCAAACTTCCCCGTTGCCAGATTCACTCCGTCTTTAATTGTGCCTTTGTATCCCCTGCACTTGTGAAGCATGCTCATCTACCCCACTTCCAAAAAATGTTACTGAATCATTTTTCCAAATGACAAAAGTAAGACATGTTCTTTGTAACAAGCCAAAGAACAGAGAGATGTGGAAAGAAAAAGTTAAAACTTTCTCCTTTCCTCTCACCACCACCACCGTACCCATACACACAGAGTCCACTGTGTAAAACAATTTTTTTTAATTTAAATAGATTCATGCTATTCATTTTGTGCAGTCTCTCCGTCTCCCAACAGAATCTCATGGACATCAGTCTAGCACCTGCTGGGTGCCAGGCCCTGTGCTTCACCTCATTTACCCTACAACTACCATGGCACTATTGTTCCCAGTGGGTAGACCAGGAACTGACATGTGATTAATGCCCAAGGTTGCACAGCTAGTGATTGTGGGAGGAGCAACTGGAACTTGGGCAATCTGGCTTTTGAGTCCAAAGTGCTACCACTGCCTTTTACTGTCTCCCAAATTAATGCTATTTTTGTTCTTTTTAATAACTTTACAATATTCGTATGGATGTCTGGAATTTATTCAATTATTTCTCTTGTTGATGAATGTTGAGGTTATTTTTTGCCACTGCATGAAATACCTCAATATGCACTTCTCCAAGGAGGGATTTGAGATCAAAGAACATACTATTTTTATTAAGCATGGCCAAATTATATTCCAAGGATTATGTAGCCCAAGCAACATAGAGGCGTATCTGTTTCCTTATACTCCTGCCAATCCTGGGTGATGCTGATATTTTTAGTTTTTTAGTTTGTTTGTATTTTTCCCCCTGGCTGTGTGATCAGTAAAAACAATACATCTTTATTTTGATTTGCATGTTTCCTGACTGCAGGTGAGACTGTGAATTTTTCTGCATGTTTTTGGGATGTTTGCATTTTTTGTTTCATGATTTGTCTGTGAATTTCCTCTCCTGTCTATTTTTTCTGTTGGGTTGTTTGTCCTTGATCATTTTTGGTGGAGGGTGTGGTATATGTGTATGTGGAAGGATGTTTATAATATAATAAATAATTTTAACCCTTTTTCTGACATAGGTTCAAATACTTTCTCCTTGTCTATATTCATTCACCTTTTGAATTTGCTATGGGATCTTTTACCTTATAGAAGTGTTTGCTTTTTATGTGGTCAAATCTGTTAGTCTTTTCCTTTTGGCTTTCCTGGAATTCACAGGTTTTAGGCATTTCTGTTCATTAAGGATTGGGACACTTGGCCAAGGCTCTCCTTGGAGGTGCTTGATGGGCTTTGAAAACTTGTGTCTCAGACTCTTTTACCTTTGTTTCTACTTCCCAGTCTCCTTCTGAGAGATCTGTTCTTTCTTGGAATTTGTTATTACATTCAACTAGATTAAAGCAAAGTCTGTCTGGGCTGGGAATCATTTGTCATTGTAAAAGTGTGTTTGCATGTCTTTTGTCTGATTCACTACGTTTTAATTTTCTGTTTCTCTCTCCATGTTTTAAGGAGTAATCATCATGCTCCATTTTGTTTTTGAGCCATCTTCAGCCTTTGAGTCCTTAAGCTTTTTGGAGACAGTTTGTGGAGAAGGTATGCCCTTGATATAAGGCCTGTGGATAGTGATGACGATTGGTTTTGAGGCTGTGGATTTGAGAATGAGTTAGTCTCTGTCTTTGATTATAACTGTATAATCCTGGGAAGTTGTAATAGGTCTCCAGGCCCTTTTCCATAAAATAATAATACTGCTCTGAAGCTACTTTTTGACAGTGCAGGAGAGGACTCTAACAGTTAATTTAGATGTTTCGTCCTTGTTGGTCGCATTTCAAGAATACTTTAATTTCAAGACGTGCTCACACCTTCACAAATTACCTTGGTGTACCCCTCTTTTCATTCACTGTTAGCCCATGAAAGAAGGATAAAATTTGTTTGCCTTAATGACTGGTATCTTTTATAGAGTCTCTAGAATGAACTGCCTATTTCACTGTTGAGAAGAGAAACATTCAAATTCTTCGTGGAAGTTAAATTTGGGGTCATTTTACACAAACCATGGCTTTGGTCCAAGGAACTGAGATAGATCATGTGAGTTGGGAGTAGACAAGGGAAAGAGTCTGGCCTGCATTGTGGTAGATTTTTAAAAATTTAAATCCTTATGTTTAATCGAGAAATAATAATTGTATATATTTATGGGGTACAATGTGATGTTTCGATATATGTATGCATTATGGAATGATTATACCAAGTGAATTAACATATCTATAACCTCACATACTTACCATTTTTTTCTGTTGAGAATATTTAAAATATATTCTTTTGACAAATTTGATATATAAAATACATTGCTATAACTATGATTATTAATACATAATAATGCTATTGTATGATAAATTTCAAAAAATTATTCCTCTTCTCTAACTTTGTATATCCTTTGACCAACATCTCCTCAGCCACTCTCTAGACTCCCAGCCTCTGGTAATCACCATTCTCTACTTTTATAAGTTCAACTTTTTTATATTCCACATACAAGTAAGATTATTCAGTATTTGTCTTTCTATGCCTGGCTTATTTCGCCTAGCATATTTTCTTTTGGATATGTCCACTTTCTTTTGTCCATTGATGGACACTTAGGTTGATTTCATAACTTGGCTATTGTAAACACTGCAGCAATGAACATGGGAGTGCAGATATCTCTTTGACATACTGATTTCAATTCTTGTGGATATATGCCTAGAAGTGGGATTGCTGGATCATATGGTAATTCTATATTTAGTTTTTTGAGGAACCTCCATATTGTTTTCCATAGTGACTTTACTTAGTGGATTTCGGAATGCACACAGAATTTGTTCCAGGTTTATTAATGGGCTCATAGAAAATAAAGCAAGAAGAGACGTAAAGTTATTAGCCAGGTGTCCCCCATGCCCTCAGGCTGGTGAATAACAAAACCAATCAGTGAAGGCAGTTTGTTGAATTGCTCAGTTGATAATACTCTTGGATGTTAGCTAATTTTAGGGGATTTGGGGATAAGTACTAGGATTGAGAAGCTAATTGGACAAGTGGATCTCAGGAGAACTCATGGCTGACCCATTGATCTGGTTCATTCTTTGCCTCCCATCTCCATGAGATTTGAGGCAGCATGGCCCTGCTCTTAGCTCTGGATCTATTACATAAGAGGAGATGACTATACCAACTCCTTGCTTAAAAGTCTTTCTGTCCCTTATCCTCAGGCCTTGAAAGTTTTAGACTGTATGCAGAAATTAAAATCAATTAATATATTTAAATGCTATGTGCAAGACATTGTATGGGATGGTGTGTGTGTGTGTGTGTGTGTGTGTGTGTGAAAGAGAGAGGAGAGAGGGAGAAAGAGAAGAGAGTGCTGTATTAGGTAAGGCAGAGTTCTTGCCTCCAAGGAGCAGAGGTTGCTAACTCAATTGCCTAGGAGTCCAGGTAGATTCAGTCAGTCACATGGCTTTGCATGTGTAAGAAAAACAACAGAGTAAGCCAGATAAATGACATCAGATTCTTACTTGTGTCACTCACAATAGGAGGTGGTGGGTGCTATGGCAAATGGGAGTTGCACACCCTATGTAAAGGGAGCAGCCCATACAATGATCTAGCATAGTGGTTTTCAAAGTATGGGGTCCCTGGACCCACAGCATCAGAATCACCTGGAAACCTGTTAGAAATGGAAGATTTTCAGCCCCGTCTCAGCCCACTGATTCAGAAACTCTAAACATGGGAGCCTTGCAGTCTCTGCTTTAATATGCTTTGGCGATTTGAGAACCACTGTTGTAGCATGGTGTTGCCTTGTGGGAATTTAGATCCAGTGTTGCTAGATCTTTTGATTTTTTCAAGGGAAGCTGTAAAGCTAAATCCTTATGGAATCTACTGATTTTTAAATATTAGAAGTTGTACAGGATATATGTAATTTTGGGGAGCATGAGGAGTGGGAAGAGGTACCCTGTACAGGCCAGACTGCAGGCTAAAGAAACCACATCTGTGAGTCTCGTGGCCTCCAGGCCATATTCTAAGTATGAACTTAGAATAATTAAATGTCTGCTTCATTGTTGTACTAGAGCAATGATTTTCAGAGAGAGAGAGAGGAGAAGTGGGAGAGAGAGAGAGAGAGAGAAAGAGTGAGTAGACTGCAAGGCAAAAGGGGGCTTCTAAAGGCTGCACAGAAATCTGATCCTTCCAGAGCATCCCTCAGGTATGTGAATAAGGAAGAAAAGAAGCCCCTGCTGTGGCTCTTGAGCACTGTGGATTATAAACTGTGTTCACATCTGTTCTTTCATCAGGTCCTCACAACATTGTGCAACAGGTGTGAAAGATGTAGTCTCCATTTACGGCTACTGAAATAGGCTGAGAGAGGGTAAGTGATTTGACTAAGGTCACATAGCTTGTGAGGCTTAAATCTGAGACTAGATACCTAATTCTATACTTTCTAAACTAGAGTTTCTCTCTTATACATAGTTATGTATATTTATGTGTGTTTGTATATCCAAACACCACTAATTCCTGAAAGGATCTGGTGTGGCTCACAGGTGACTGGTTTTTGTCCTGTTCCTTATGACTGAGCCTCAGCTGGTCCCCTCCCTGGGGTGATGTGCTGCCTCAGGCCCCAGATCTTCTTCCTTTTTTCTTCTGTGAACTCCTTAGTACCAGTTGTCCCTCTTGGAACCTTTCTCCCACACCAGTTCTGCTCCTGGACTCTGACTACTCGGGGTCCCAGGTTTCCCTGTTCTGGCCTGTCTTGCCACTGACTGAACCTCACTGGGACACTGGTTCTAGAGCTGTCCCCTGTATGGGTGATATGTGACCCAGGCATCTGCCATCTGCAACTAGACTGAGTGTCCTGACTCATTTTCCATAGGCTGCTGAGCTGCCACCAGAGTAGTGGCTTTCTGACATGTGGCAAGTTTAGAATAAATGATGTATATTATTATATTAGGAGAGCTAGAATATAGGATTCTTTCAAGTATTTTACCTCATCTAGCTTAAAATGCAACAGGCATGTATCCAGATAGCACTACCAGAAAATTTTTAGTAGTTTGAAATTTCTGGGGCCTGTTAAATATGATTTTGATGAATTCTGCATTGTGCTGGGTATGGGGTGGGCATTGTGACAGTTTTAGATACAGTCTTTTGGAGGGGCTGTTTCTTCCATGTTTGGAAACCAAGTGCTAGGGAGGGATGATGGGGGAGAGCTGGTGGTTGCTGAGTGTCCGGGTATTTACAACAGGACCCTGCGTGTGCAGTGAATCAGAAACTGTTCAGTCTTCTCTTTCCTCGCCCTCACCCCAAACCATCCATGTAACTGTCTGTGTGTTGAGGCGGGTGGTGTTGGGGGTGGGAGAGAGATCTAGTGACTATGAAAGCACTAGGGTGCAGAAATGTCTTGGTACAGTGCTGCTGTGGATATTGGTAGGAGGAAATACAGAAGGTACCTTTTGCAAGGACCTCACGTAGCCCAGGGTTGGCTTCTATTAGTTTTTTTTTTTTTTTTTTTTTTTTTTTTTAATCAGAGAATAACAGATCACTAGTGGGAAGGGTGTGTTTCAGCCATATCTTGGATGCTTCCTTACTTCATTTGACTTAATTCAGAAACTATGCAATAGTTTTGTGTGTGACTTGTGCTGTTTCCTTTTCACGTAATGAGTTTTATTTAAAGTCCTCATAACCATTTTTTTGTTTTGTTTTGTTTTCTATGGTAGGAATAATCAAATGAGAACTGTAAACAGTTTTGGGGCCATTTTTACTCGACAAAACTGTTCTCCTGAGCCAGACCTCTTTCTTTCTCCCTCTGAAACACTTAGGGGCGGGAGAACCAGACTTTTATAGGAGAAATATGAATTCTTGTGCATTGTCACAAACTGGTTAATAAATAATTTAAAAGCAGAAAGAGTCCTGTTGAAATATTGGACTCCAACTTTGTCCAATAGACATACTGAGTACCAAGGATTTCTCAGCTTATTTGAACAAATGTAGGAAGATATTTAAAATTTCCCTCAGTGACCACATAGAATGTCATTTCTCTATCTTCTTCAACACAGAGCTGTTGGGTAGAAAGTGAAGGCTGAAGGTAGCCTGGAATAATAATAACAACAGCTTATTTATGTTGTTTTGTACCAAAGCTGTTCGTATATGTTTGTGTGTGCATATTATGTGTGTACAGGTATATCCATATATATATGTATACACACACACACACACACACTACACGTGTGTGTATATATATATATATATATATATATGGATATACCTGTACACACACAACACACACACGTATAAATACACCTTTAATCCTCACAATAATGTATGGGTCAGGTACAATTATTATCACCATTTTACACATGAGGAAACTGAGGCACAATGATGCTAAGCAGCTCTTCTAAGCTCACACAGCTAGAAACTGATCATTTGCATCCAGGCAGTCTATACCATATCAGTTCCCTTGACATATTCTTACAGGACTCAGTGAGGATCAAAGTTCTCCAATCCTGGCACCTGTGCTAAAGCTACCCCACAGGCTGGTTCTGTTGTGTGAGACATTGATGCTGTCACTCACCAATCTGCCTAGACCACAGTAGCTGACATTTACTGAGCACTTACTATGTGCCAGGTAATGTGGGAAGTATTTTATATACATCATCTTACCAAATCCTCCCAGCAGACTTATGAAGTAGGGGCTGTTTTACATATGAGGAAACTGAGACCTGAAGAAGTTAAGTAACCTGCTCAAGATAAATGCTAGTAGGTACAGGCTCAAGATTTACCACTTATGCTCTTCTGCTCTCTTGCTCAGGAGCTGGGCTCCTAACTTTGTGCTCCTAGTAAGGACTCTGCTAGTGCACATTTTCTCTATGTCATGACTTTTGCTAGCAGCCTCCTGAAGTCAAGGGTTAAGGGTGCTTTCAAGAGGAGAAAGCCTGGCTTAACAGGGAATCTGGAAGAGAGGTGACAGGAACTCTTCCCTTCAATGGAATCTGAGCAGTGAGTTATAGTGAGTTCCTGTGGGGGAAGGGCATTGATTGCTAAAATGGGAGCTCTTAAATATTCATTATGGTTGGTTACATTTTGGCCTTCACTCTTAACAATTACTATTTGATTCCATTTTATTTAATATATGACCTTTATATTTCTTTTATTTATTCATTTGGCCACTGTTGATACCTTGAATATTTTAGCTGCCTACTATAGTCAAAGAGCTCTAGCAGAATTACTTGAAAATAGAATCAATTCATCTAAATTAGCCATCAATATTATGTTGTAAAAGGGATAATTATAGTAATGCCATTATATAAAATGAAAGTATAAATATATGTAATAGATTCAACATGAGAATAAATGTTTAATTCTGGCATCTTCTCTAGATGTCTCTTATTTCAACACTCCTTAAGCTCCGACTCTCTGCTAGCCACCCTGGGAGGTGCTGGGATTATAAAGATAATAAGCCATGGACCTTGTCTTCAAGGGATATGCAATCCCTGCTGGGAGACAATTGATAAAGAGCTATGAGAACACTAAGGGCGGATGCAACCCAGAGCAGAGGAGGTGGGGTGGAGATGCTGGCCAGGAAGGCTACTTGGAGGAGGTGATCCCAGAGCATTTAATATATCACACTGGTGAGAGCAGGAAGGCTTGGTAGCTCAGCACCTGGGCTCTGGAGTCAGGGGTGTTCAAATCCTGGCTCTCCTGCTTGCAGTTAAGTTTGTTTACTGTGGTGTTGCAGTTTCTCAGCTCCATTATACTCTTTTTTTTTTTTTTTTTTGAGATGGAGTTTTGCTCTTATCGCCCAGGCTGGAGTGCAGTGGTGTGATTTTGCCTCACTGCAGCCTCCGCCTCCCGGGTTCAAGTACTTCTCTTGCCTCAGCCTCCCAAGTAGCTGTGATTGTAGGTGCTCGCCACCACACCTGGCTAATTTTTGTATTTTTAGTAGAGAAGGGGTTTTACCATGTTGGTTAGGCTGGTCTTGAACTCCTGACCTCAGGTGATCCACCTGCCTCAGCCTCTCAAAGTGCTGAGATTACAGGCGTGAGCCACCGCACCTGGCCCATTATACTTTTATGGAACCACTGTTGTATATGTGATCTGTTGTTTTACTGAAACATGATGTGGCAGCACATGACTGTAGACGGAAATACAATCACAGGAGAGGGTGTTTGGGCTAAGGTGTCATGATGTCATGGAACAGTCTTTCCCCTTGATGCCCACAGTCTCATGAAAAATTGAAGGATATATTCTAGATGAGTGTTTGGAAAAATCTGATGGACTCTTGGGAAAGTAAATTATAAAATTAAAACACATTTTTTTTTTCAGTAAAGTGTAAAACTGGTCATCCTCCACATGAAAGAGAATACTAAACTTTAAACCAAAATATAAAAAGAAAGATTGCTAGTTGTTTTTTATTTAATCCTTTTTGGTGAAAATATTAGTTTGCAAATTGTCATCTAAGGTCCCTGCCATCATTTGGAAAGTCAAGTGAAAAAAGAAAGAAAAAGTCATCTGAACATTAGTCTGAATTCCAAACCTCATCATAAACTCTGGGAGAAAGGTGAAAGTTCAGCTTTTCCCATTGGCCTGGACTGGAATATCTGCCTTTCTCTTGCAGTTATATCTCTATTAGCAAATTGTCTGGAAGCAAAGATACTTTAGTCAGCTGTGGTCAAACATGAAAATGCTCATGAGATATGCAAAGCAGGGTAGCCTGAGCTCAGCCATGATGGCTGAGAACAGCCTTAGTCTGTCTGTCTGTTTGGGTGCCTGACTGCCTGCACTCAGCTACAGAGCAGTGGGGCTGCAAGTCCTCATGGTTTCTCCTTGGGGCTTTTATCTTTTCCTTTTCCCTCGATTAGCCAGGATTCCCCCCGCCATCACAGGGCTGGTCTTAGCCCCTCCCTCTGATATCAGCTGTTCCCACTCCACTTTCAGCAACCTGGCATCCTGTTTGTGATCATTCTCCCAGTCCCACCATTAGGCAGTTGCTCTACCCCTTCCCTCTATCAAAGCATGAAAGGACCATGAGGCCCAGATGCAATGGTTCCAATGTACATTTCTATTTCCACCAGTGAGCCTTTCTGTCCTGGGGTGCCTGGGACTAACCACAATGCCTTTCCTCGAGGCTCCGGCCCCAGCCTTAGGCAGTGAAAAAGACCAAAGCCTACCTGTACCAAGGAAATTCCTGGGCTGCTGGCCTCTTCCACCCTGCTCTTACATTCTAACCCTCTCAACCCTAACTTCTCCCTTCTCTTTACCTCAGAGGCTTCTGTGGCATATTTTAAGTTTTTCCAGAATGTCCAGTGCTATTTTAATAAACATTGAACTCCATTTTCATACTGTATGAAATGCTTTTTCCAAAATTGAGACATGAGTCTCAGTGCCTCTTATATTGTTTTCATGTCTGAAAATGAAGTTTATGACAGAGGAATGTGTTGATGGAATATAATATCTTCATGAATAGAAGCATTAGTAAACTGGCTCAGTTGTCATTAAGAAATACTTTCATTTGCTTTTTGACAAAATAGTCATGAGTGAATAGCAAGTAATGCATTAAGAACAGCTGATTTCTTATTTATTGCACTCATTCATATTAAAATAACAATACAGAAAATAAATATAGAAAAACTTCACTTACAATCCTATTGCTCCGTGTAATTACTGTTTTATTTTCCTGTGTTCCCTTTCAGGCCTAGGCCATGTATTAGGAGGCTGCTGAATGGGGCTCCGAATACAGCTCCATGGTAAAGGAATTCTTGTGAAAAGTTGTGTTCCATTTGTGTATTGTATTTCAAACTAGCTCTGGGCACTACCCACATTTTAACTTGCTGTGTTAACCAGCTTTAGTTTATTATCTCAGAACTTTGGCTGCATCATTATAGTAGCAACATTCACCTTTTTTTGGCAGTGGTGGGGCCTTTACCACCAGCATATCAAGGAATATCGCAATAAGCTGCATGACACTAGATTTTTTTTTTTTTTTTTTGAGACGGAGTCTCACTCTATCATCTAGGCTGGAATGCAGTGGCATGGTCTCGGCTCACTGCAACCTCTGCCTCCCAGGTTCAAGCAGTTCTCCTGCCTCAGCCTCTTGAGTAGTTGGCGTTACAGGTGTGTGCCAACACATCTGGCTTTTTAAAAAAATTTTTTTTATTTTTAGTAGAGATAGTGTTTCGCCATGTTGGCCAGGTTGGTTTTGAACTCCCGATCTCAAGTGATCTGCCCGCCTTGGCCTCGCAAAGTGCTGGGATTGCAGGCGTGAGCTACCGTGTCCGCTCAACACTAGATCTTAATTGCATATTTCCAAAAGGTTAGTGAGTTTATGGATATTAATAGGCCTTCATACGTAAGAGCTGAATTCCCTCTTTATCTGGGATTCTTATGTTCTGTTGATATTATGGAAAGTTCTCAGCTCGTTGATATTATGGAAAGTTCTCAGCTCAAGACAGGCAATGAATTGGGCCTGAAGTCATACTCTATCCTCTAAATGGGGCAGCAATGCATATTTTCAAGCTCAAGAAAGAAATGACTCCCTCTGGCCTCTCCCCCTTTGTAATTTTCTTCCCGAAATTGTAGACATCTTGTCTTGGTATTTACAGCATTTGCCTGATTACAAAAGTAATCTGAAGTGTTGATGAAAAACACAATTTCCTGGGGCCTTTCCAGGCCTATTGAATCAGAATTCTGTGGAATGGCTTGGTTTAAACAGGCACCTTTGGTGATTTTTACAATCCAGGCAGATTTGGAAACAGTTGTTTATTTGAAAGCAATCCATAGCTACCAGCTCACACATGTGCTTAGCACACTTTTGAGGAAAAGTGGCCAGTCATTCCATCCTCGGGGGATCAACGGTTGTGTAGGCCTTTGTCCTTATTCCGTCCTAAATACGGCATGGCCACGGCTGTACAAAATGTAGGACGGGGTGGCAGGCCAATGTGGGAAGATAATCTTCTCTATCAAGGTCATCATACTTAATACTGCCACAGCCTTCACTTTGTAATTGGGAATTATATTCCTTATCTAAATTATAATTTGTACATGATGGGTGTGTGTGTGTGTGTGTGTAATTTTTTATTATCCTTTTTTTCATGTGATCACTGGGTTTTAAATTCAGTTTACTGAAAAAATGCTCTCTCATCAATCACTGTGGTATTAATTTGAAAGATAAGCAGATTTTATGCAACTCTAGGTCATGGCCAAGATCTGGAGTGATATTCCCTGAAGTAGGCTAGTCCCATAGTTGTGAAATAATGGGGCTTGTTTTGGATGTATGCTTCCTTGCTGGATTCCCCACTCACCCAGATTGATCCAGGCCCTCCTGCTGTCTGCCAGAAGCCCACCCTTTTTACTCACCTCCCCACCCTTCCCAGCAGGGCCCCATTCTCCCAAATCATCCTTCCTTCCCTCATAAGTTCATCTCTTGAGTCAAAAGATAAAATAAGAACAATAAAACATAACCCAACTCTCCTCCTCTAGATTTGATTATCTTAGCTGGTAGAAAGAAAGGGATGGATGAAACAAACTCATGCCGTAGCAGGAATGACTGATGGATCTTACTGCATTAGCAAATGGTCCCAAGGACATTTACATCCTAAGACGTGATTGTTAAACTAAAGGAATAGTCTCAAATACAGTGTATCAGACAGTTTAAAAGGAGAGTGAGGTGAAATGTGGGGCAGAGGGATCTTTAAATCACACAAGGGCCATAGTTCGCTGCTCCCCGAGGCCAGCTGTTGCTCTTGGAAATGTGTTGATAATGGCATTTAGCCAAGAAGGCCAGGGAAACACTTGGGTCTGGTTAAAGGGCAAGCCCCGGTCTTTCACTCTGTCCTTCGTCTCTCTCATCTCCAACAGGGCGCTGCATGGGTGTGCTCTCTGCACGGTGGGTTGTCGTGGGAGCAAAAGGATCATCTGCCAGAGCAGGAGCCACCCCAGCAGAGGGAGCATCTGTCCTGGAGCAGTGCAGGAATGGTGCAAACCCAGAGTCAGGGCCCTTGACTTTTCCTTATTGAAGGCTATTGACTTGTGGACTAAGTGGCTGTCAGGTATAGCCCTTTCACGTAGACAGAATCAAGAACCTTTGGCACAGGCTCTTATCACTGTGTGTAAAGGTAAAAAATTGATTAGGCTCAAGTGGAAGAAAACGTGATACTTTATTCTTTCTCAGTTGAAACTTTAGTCTCTGTGTCAAGAAAATAGTCAAATCTAAATCTAACCAGGCAGGCTTTTCCCCTTTTCCCCCTCCTTGATTAAAGGATTTTTTTTTTTTTTTTTTTTGAGACAGAGTCTCGCTCTGTCACCCAGGCTGGAGTGCAGTGGCGTGATCTCAGCTCACTGCAACCTCTGCCTCCTGGGTTCAAGCGATTCTCCTGCCTCGGCCTCCTTGATTAAAGGATTCTTAATTAAGAAAGGAAAATCTATTATAGGATAAATGCTAAATGAAAATAAAGCAAGCACATTGAACCCTCATGCATAAGTTAGAAACAAAGCTCAGATATTCATCACAGTGTGTTTAGCCATGTTATGCTGTCAGTGTCCTCAGGTCCCTAGGTATCATGACTGCTTAATGATTTTCTGTGATGGGACAAAACTATAGAGACAAGGCTGGACATAGCTCTCTTGAATTTTACTTTTCATCCCTCCCCCCACCTACTAAATATTTCCCATATTAAATAAAAATCTGAAATGTTAGTAACATAACTTGATGAGCCTGACTTCCCTCATCTGCAAGGTTTATCAGATAATATCAAAGAAGACTTTGGTCTCAAGATCAATGATTAAATATTCCAAGAGAAGAGATCTATTTTCCTGAGTGTGGGGAAAAGAGAGAGAGATCAGATTGTTACTGTGTCTGTATAGAAAGAAGTAGACATAGGAGACTCCATTTTGTTCTGTTAATCTATAACCTTACCTCCAACCCCGTGCTCTCTGAAACATGTGCTGTGTCAACTCAGGGTTAAATGGATTAAGGGCTGTGCAAGATGTGCTTTGTTAAACAGATGCTTGAAGGCAGCATGCCTGTTAAGAGTCATCACCACTCCCTAATCTCAAGTACCCAGGGACACAAACACTGCAGAAGGCCGCAGGGACCTCTGCCTAGGAAAGCCAGGTATTGTCCAAGGTTTCTCCCCATGTGATAGTCTGAAATATGGCCTCGTGGGAAGGGAAAGACCTGACCATCCCCCAGCCCGACACCCATAAAGGGTCTGTGCTGAGGAGGATTAGTATAAGAGGAAGGCATGCCTCTTTGCAGTTGAGACAAGAGGAAGGCATTTGTCTCCTGCCCGTCCCTGGGCAATGGAATGTCTCCATCTACTGAGATAGGGGAAAACCGCCTTAGGGCTGGAGGTGGGACATGCAGGCAACAATACTGCTCTGTAAGGCACTGAGATGTTTATGTATATGCATATCTAAAGCACAGCACTTAATTCTTTACCTTGTCTATGATGCAGAGACCTTTGTTTACGTGTTTATCTGCTGACCTTCTCTCCACTATTATCCTATGACCCTGCCACATCCCCCTCTCTGAGAAACACCCAAGAATGATCAATAAATACTAAGGGAACTCAGGCTGACAGGATCCTCCATATGCTGAATGCTGGTCCCCTGGGTCCCCTTATTTCTTTCTCTATACTTTGTCTCTGTGTCTTTTTCTTTTCCGAGTCTCTCATTCCACCTAACGAGAAACACCCACAGGTGTGGAGGGGCAACCCACCCCTTCACCTGAGTGCATTTGTATTTCATGTTGCTCTTTGAGTGACTTTCTTGAGTTAAGATATGTGTTTAAATTACTTATTCTTCAAATGAATTGGTGAAGAAGTAAGTATAGATATTTTATTACAAAATACCTAAAAGTTTATCAGTAATAACTGATACTTCCTGGGTGCCAGGCTCTGTTCTGTGTTTTATATGTACCATATCTAATTGACACAACAACCTCCTGAGTGGTTGCCATTTTTGTTGCTGTTTTTAGTTCGGAACTGAAGCATAGGGAGTTTGGATGACTTCAGCAGGGTTCTACACTGGCTAGTGGTTTTACTGGGTTCTGGATCTGGGCAGAATTATTCCTCAGTCTTATTTAAGACTAAAGAGTCACAGAGGCTAAAGCTAAGGCTAAGAGCCACAGAGCCATAATACCTCTCCTGCAATAACAACAAAGAAACCTAGAAGAATACACTGCAAGCTGGTAAGACAGGTTTCCTCTAGGATTATGGGAAGGGTGCCAGGAAAACTTTGGCCTTATCATATCATTTGAATTTCTTTTTATAATTATAATGTATCCATGTATTATTACTTAATATAATGGATAAAACTTTAACTTTTAAAGTTAAAATTGCCAAAGTCCTAAATCAGATTAATAATTTCCATAAAATCATTACTACTTAAAAAAATTTGTCAATGAGACTCTTAAAGCTGGTAGGGAACTAAGAAATCATTTATCATAATCTCCTTGTTTTTCAAATGAGGAAACTGAAGTTACATGATTTGCTTAAACTCACAGTACTAGTTAGTGATAGAACAGGTCTGCTGCTGCCCAACTTTGTGTGCCTCTGCTGCACTTTTCAACGTATACCTTGGAGCAAGACTTACAGATCTTAAGTGAAAAGTCTGAGAGTTTCAGCAAAAGCTTGTATGCACATAACCAACTCCAGAGCCAAGATATAGATTATTTCCATTACTCCTGAATGTTCTCTTGTGCTAGGCATCTCTTTGAAAACTTTGCCTTGACCATTCATGTGCTCTGGTAAGAATTCAAGTGCTTGCATTTCCTATATATTCACACATTTTACAGTTCCCAACAGAGACACACCTTAGTGTGTCTGTGTACTTCCTTAAAGACAGAAACAGGGTTTTCACAAAGTCCCATGCTCTTCTTCTTATCCTTTACAAACCAGTTCCTAATTACTGAAATTGCTAATTGCTGTTCCTTGTTTACAAACATTAACTCAAGTTGGTCTTTAGCCTGACCATAATTATCATTACATATAAAATTATTCTTTAGTCATTTAATGCTCAAAGCTCCCCAGACACGTTTATAATCAGAGTACATGTCTTTTTTTTTTTTTTTAACTGAGCAGTTTCTATATTAAAATCCTGGAAGCTCTAAGAATAAGACATATGGCCGGGCGCGGTGGCTCATGTCTGTAATCCCAGCACTTTGGGAGGCTGAGGCAGGTGGATCACCTGAGGTCAGGAGTTCGAGACCAGCCTGGCCAACATGGGGAAACCCCATCTCTACTAAAAATACAGAAATTGGCTGGGCATGGTGGTGCATGCCTGTAATCCCAGCTACTAGGAGGGCTGAGGCGGGAGGATCACTTGAACCTGGGAGGCGGAGGTTGCAGTGAGCTGAGATCATGCCACTGTATTCCAGCCTGGGCAACAGAGCAAGACTCTGTCTCAGGAAAAAAAAAAACCCAACAAAAAACAGAATAAGACACATTTACTAAAACCAGTGCATCTGAACATGGGCAAATTTGATCTGCTCTGCTTTGTTTTAACTGGATGAAGCTTTCCAGCTGAGTTGACAATAGTCTTCTGGCAATCATCAGTCAGCCCTGCCCCTGAGCATCTTCCTCTTTTCCTGTTTGGTTTGCTCCTTGGGCTTGGTGAATGTTGTGTGTGTGTGTGTGTGTGTGTGTGTGTGAGAGAGAGAGAGAGAGAGAGAGAGAGCGCACTGCAGTCTGGCAATGGTACCAGTGTGCTGAGGATTAATTTTTGAGACTAACTTCATATTCACAAACATGGAAAATGTCCTCTGGCATGAGTGGATCTCAATCCATACAATTTTAACATCTAAAACAGAGTACAGTCCTCGTTTTAGATCTTGTTCTGCAAAATTATTCCAAAATCCCTAGGAAATAGTCCCAAAAGTTATAAAGTAATTTTTATGAATATATTCATAGCAGTGAATTATAATTGTGAAAACTAGAAATAATGGAAATGTTCAATAGTGGAAGATGCTGAAATGATAGAGAACTATATAGTTACTAAATGGGATTGATATGTGACCAAGTGGATACATGGAAATATTTAAATTAAATAAGATAATATTAAGTGAAAAAGAATATTTTAAAATTTGAAGTACTATATAAATAGTAATTTACAGTCATGGAAAAATATTTATACCTTAATAGAACTTGGTTACTTTCCTACCTGAAAGTAATTTTGATTTTTTTTTTTTTTTTAAGATGGAGTCTCGCTCTGTCGCCCAAGCTGGAGTGCAGTGGTGCGATCTCGGCTCACTGCAAGCTCCACCTCCCGAGTTCACGCCATTCTTCTGCCTCAGCCTCCTGAGTAGCTGGGACTACAGGCGCCTGCCACTACGCCTGGCTAATTTTTTGTATTTTTAGTAGAGACGGGGTTTCACCATGTTGGCCAGGATGGTCTCGATCTCCTGACCTTGTGATCCACCCACCTCAGCCTCCCAAAGTGCTGGGATTACAGGCGTGAGCCACCGCGCCTGACCAGTAAGTTTTATTTTAATGCTTTCTAGGGTCTTTGTTTTTTAAAAAAAGGTTCTATTTCATAATAACTTCAAACTACAGAAAATGTACAAGAATGGTGTCAAGATAATGTCAAGAATTTCCCCTGACCCCACGTACCCTTTACTCATGTTCACCGATTTTTAACTCTTTGCCATAGTTATTTTATTATCATTTTCTCCTTCCATATACACATATTACTTTTTCTGAATAATTTGAGAGTAAGTGGCATACATCATATACATTTACAGTAATTCCTTTTTTTTTTTTTTTTTTGTTAAGACAGGGTCTTGCTCTGTCACCCAGGCTGGAGTGCAGTGGTGGGATCTCAGCTCACTGCAACCTCCGTTTCCCAGGCTCAAGCCATCCTTCCACTTCAGCCTCCCAGGTAGCTGGGACTATAGGTGCGTGCCACCACCACACCCACTAAGTTTTGTATTTTTTTTAGAGTGGGATTTTGCCATATTGCCCAGGCTGGTCTTGAACTTCTAGGCTCAAGCGATCCACCCGCCTTAGCCTCCAAAGTGCTGGGATTATAGGCCTAAGCCACCACACCCAGCCAAGAGTAATTCTTCAGTGTGTCTTTCCCAGAAACAAGGATATTCTCTATGTAACCACAGTACAATTATTAAATTCAGGACATTTATATGGGTACAATACTTAAGAAAAATCCCTACAGTCCAATATTGTCCTTTCTAGCATTTCCCTCCTCGAGCTCATAATGCAGTCCAAGATGATGCCATTATGTTTAGTCATACTATCTCTTTAGTTTGGATGAACTCACCTTTTTTTTTTTTTTTTTTTTTTAGTCTTTTATGACACTGACATATTTGAAGAACATGGGCCAGTTATTTTATTTTAATTACTATTTTTGAGACAGTCTTGCTTTGTCACCCAGGCTGGAGTGCAGCATTGCAAATAGGACTCACTGCAGCCTCAAATTCCTGAGCTCAAGTGATCCTCCTGCCTCAGCCTCCACAGTAGCTGGGACTACAGGCATGTGCCACCATGATTTTTACATTTTCTGTGGAGACAGGGTCTCTGTGTGTTGTTCAGATTGGTCTCAAACTTCTGGGCTTAAGTGATCCTTCTGCCTCAGCTTCCCAAAGTGTTCAGATTACAGACGTGAGCCACCACACCAGGTTAGTTATTTTATATTTCTCAGTTTGAGTTTGTGTGATGTTTTCTTTTGAGTTTCAGGTAATACACATCTGCTAGAAAACTACAAAAGGGATGTTATATCTTTTTCAGGGTACTGCATTTGGAGTCACATGCTGGCTGCCTGCATTTCATTGGGTGTGTTAATGTTGATCATTTGATTATGCCATTGTCTCGTTTCTTCACAGTACAATTACTATTTTTCCCCTTACAATTGATAAGAAATCTGGGGAGAGATGCATTAAAAGCACATAAACACCATGCTTCTCATCCCACTCTCTCCCCTAGACCTAGCATCTGTCTTGACTCCTTTTAAAAGCCACATTGCCCAAGACTTATTTACATGTACCCTAGGTAAAAGGAAAACTTGGGTGATTTTGCTGAGGTTGTCCCTGTGCCTGTAATACCCCCATTCAAGCCTGTCTAGCTTGTACCACAAGTTAAGGCTATCTCAAAGTGCTGTCTGTTTTCCTGTCCTTAACTAAATTTTATGTCTTCCTCTTCAACCTCTAGGAGCACTTTCTACTTTTCTTGGGGCACATATTAACTTCTACTTTGTGGTTGTAACTATTTGTGTACTTCGTTTATCCTAGTCACCAGACTAGGATAGCATGATGCCTTGAGGGCATGAACTGTGTCTTAATCATTTTTGCATCCTCTGCAGAGCCCAGAAGAGGCTTTCAGTGGGAGGCACGTGATCAGTGTTCATGAAATGCATATTTATACTCCTAGTACTTACCACTTCTGATGTGCTAGTTGAATACCCAATTGTGTATTTCAAGAACTCCTCAATTTCATCTGCTTAATATCTCTGCATCTCCTGTTTAACAACATGTTGCTATTTTGCCCTTCAAGTAGGAATGGAAATCCTTCAGTGTCTGTCATTTCTGTATTCTTAGCTCAGATGTTAAGAAAAGTGTTGTTGAGTAAAGAAGTTACTTCCTTACCATGAGGATTTGTATTTGTTTCTCTCTGAGTTTCTTACAAGGGCACTGGGCCAGCTTCTTATTGCTTGACAAGAAGGTATGATGAGGTCTGCTCCTCCTCTGGGGCGTTCTTCTAACACTAATTAAGGATAACTTTGTATGTGTATTGATAGGAGAGTGTATCCTTACCCAAAGATTCCTCTGTGTACAGGCTTTAGAATCTGAAGGTATAACCTGCCAAAATCACAGGAGTTAGGAGCCAAGGTTATTAATTTGCTTAGATAGTATTAATTGGTTCTGCCAAGACATGTAAGAACAAGCATTAATTTAGTTTATAAGTTTAATGAACGATTGGAAGAACCAAAATTCTAAGTAGGTCAATCAAATCTTATGGTACAACTAACTTGCAATGTTGGAAAAACGTGTCCAGACAGATGACACTGGGATGCTTGTTACTTTATATAGGAAATGTACAAAACACATAAAGCCTTTTTCTAAAATGTAATTTTTTATAAGCTTTTGAAATTGATGAAGCCATGTCATTCTTCACAGTGGGGCTTTCCTTTAGAATAGGAACTGATCTATTATTATTTTTTACTTACATTTTTAAATTTTAGAATAGTTTTAGATTTCTAGAAAAGCTTCAAAGGCAGTTCAGAGAACTTCCATATATCCTCACTGCTTGCCCCTATTGTTGTCATTCCACATCACTATGTACATTTGTGGCAAGTTAGAAACCAACATTGGTACATTATTATTAATAACTAAAATTAATGCTTCATTCCAATTTCACCAGTTTTTCTTTAGCATCCTTTTTTATTGTTGTTGTTCTAGGATCCCATGCAGGACACCACATTATATTTAGTCATCATGTGCAATGGCTAGAATGCTTTCCCCTCCAAAACTCATGTTGAAATTTAATTACCATTGTGATGGTATTGGGAGGTGAGACTTTGAAGAGGTGGTTAGGTCATGAGGGCTCTGCCCTTGTGAGTGGACCAATGATGTTATCGCAGGAATGGGCTTGCCCCCTCTTGCTCTCTCTTGCCCTCTCTTTGTCCTTCTGCCATGTGACCCCTTCCACCATGTTATGATATGGCAAGAAGGCCCTCACCAGATGCTAGCACCTTGACATTTTACTTCCCAGCCTTTGGAATTGTAAGCCAACAAATTTTTGTTCATTATAAATTACCTAGCCTAGGGTATTCTCTAGCCTAGGATGTTATGGTAGCACAAATGGACTAAGACATCATGTCTCTGTAGCCTCTTCTGGTCTATGACAGTTTCTCAAACTTTTCTTGTCTTTGATGACTTTGTCAGTTTTAAGAAGTACTGATCAGATTTTCTGTAGAATGTTCCTCACTTTGGGCTTCTTCAGTATGTTTCTCATGGTTAGACGGAAGTCACGGATTTTTGAGAGGAGGGTGCACTACACGTCTGTGGGCCAATTACACACACACCACATCATATTAAGGTTACATACTATCACGTCGTATTAAGGTTACATGCTATCCATATGATACATCATATTGATGTTAGCTTTGATCACCTGGGAAAGACAGGTTTCTATACTATAAAGTTACCTTTTCCTCCCTTTCCATACTCTGCTTTTTGGGAGCAAGTCGCTGTGCCCCCCAGAATACCCTAAAGACGGTAAGTGGGTGGGAAGTCAAGTTCTGCCTCTTGGAAAGGAGAGTATCTGCATAAATTATTGGAATTGTTCTGTAAGGGAGATTTGTCCTTTCTCCTATTTATTTATTCAACCATTTATTTACATCAGAATGGACTTTTGGATCTTTATTATGCTTTGGGCTATAACTCAGTATTATGTTTTTTATTTTGTTGCTCAAATTGTTCCAGCTTTGGCCATTGAGGCCTCTTTCAGTTGGCCCTTGTGTCTCTTTGGTGTGCCCCATTGTTTTATTTTTTGAGCACTTCCTTGCTTTCTAACACTATAATACAAGATGCTCCAGGCTTATCTTATGTATTTTCTGCTCCAGTGCTAGAATCAGCTATTTCTCCAAGGATCCTTTGTTCATTTTATAGAACAATGGTGTTAGAAACCAAGATCTGGTTCATATTTTGACAATATGATAATAAATTTTGGAAATGAAAATGAGAGATGTGGAGAGGTAGAAAGCATTGGCTTTGCTGACTGCTACTGACTTTGAACCACAACTCTGCCATGAATGGGATAGCCAACCGTCCCAGTTTGCCTGGGACTGAGAGGTTTCCAGGATGCGATATTTTCAGTCATAAAACAAGGATGAATTGGCCACCCTTGTCATGAAATTGATTATGTCTCTTGTTTGCAAGGGACAAAAAAACAAATAAAGCTCCCTCAGTTAAAATGGAAATTCAATGACTGATGTAACTGGAAAATCTAAAGATATAAGGGGTTCAGGCCAAGCTGGATTCACAGGTCAAATAATGTAATTAAGTCTCCCACTCACTCCATATTTCAGTTCCATTTTCCTCTATGTGATAATTTCTTGGACTGTGCATGTGGTGGGAAAAGGGTGGATTTTCTTTAATGGAGAACAGTTGTCCTCATCCCCTAGTGCAGTACAGGAATCAAAACCGAAATACCTAGAGGGGCAAGGCTTGCAGTGTCAATGAGTAAAGCAGACTGCTTGGAAGACAAGAGGAAGTAATGGGAACATTAAGGGGAAAGTCTAGTCACTGGTGCTATGCAGGAGTGCAGGTCCACTGTTGCCAGATACGCCAATTTTCCATTGAAGCCAGAATGTGAAACTCTGATTTTTAAATTTTGGCAACTGATTCAATTAAACAACAACAATAACACCATTCATACAGAGAAAATATACTCATGGGGCATACAGCTTTTGGGTTATCAGTTTGTAAACTCTGCCTTTAAAAGTCTAAGGCCATTTCCTGGCTGCCTCAGGTCATACTTGGGCACATATGTACAGAAAGTGGTTCACTAAGTGTGCTTGGGAAACATTTACTGTTTTTGAAAATTGACCTCATTTAAGTTAATAATCACTAAGTTTATCAAGTGCTTGCTATGTGCCAGGCATGGTGCAAAGCAGTTGATACATTTCTTTATTTTCTTACAATAACCCTGTAAAAGAGTTACTGTTATCATCATCATAACCTTTCTACAGATGAAGAAACTGAGAACAGAGAGGTCATGTATCTTCCTCCATTTCATACAGCTGGAGTGACCAAGAATAGGATTTGTACCCCAGCAGTCTGACAGTAGTACTCAGATTTTTCACCCCTTTGCTTCAGATGGCTACAGATGGAGATACATATCTTAGAGAAAGTCACGGATAAGGCCGGGCGCGGTGGCTCACGCCTGTAATCTCAGCACTTTGGGAGGCCAAGGCGGGCGGATCACAAGGTCAGGAGATCGAGACCATCCTGGCTAACACGGTGAAACCCCGTCTCTAAAGACAAAAATTAGCCGGGCGTGGCGGCGTGTGCCTGTAGTCCCAGCTGCTGGGGAGGCTGAGGCAGGAGAATGGCGTGAACCCAGGAGGCAGAGCTTGCACAGTGAGCCAAGATTGCGCCACTGCACTCCAGCCTGGGCGACAGAGCAAGACTCCGTCTCAAAAAACAAAACAAAAAACAAAAAAAACCAACACAAAACAAAAAAGGAAGTCATGGATAAAAGGAACCTTACAGATCACCTAGTATGTTAGCCTCCTTATTTTACAGATAGAGAAATTGAGGCCAAAAGCAAGGTGTAACTTTGACAAGTTCTCATAGCCTGTTAGTGGGTAAGCTGGAATAAGTCCAAAGCCCTTTTGCTGCACCATGAAGCTTCTGGGACTTGCTAACTACAAAGACTGAAAGTCCATGGTGGGTTTGACAAAGCATTCTAAAGTATTGGCAAATTATTCCTGCCATTGCTGTTTCTGGATTGATATATTCTTCATCTTTCGTAAATCAGACTCTTCAAGGGGGAAATATTTTCTCATCTTTTTAACCAGCAACGAAGATTAAACAGTTATTTTTCTCTAAACTGATAATTTCATCCATAAGCTCAGCCATCACTATGGTTTGAGAGAGAGGTTGAAGGGATGGGAAGATATTTCACAACCATATTTTTCCTTCCTTGCCTCTTCTCTTCTCTTTTCTTCTCTTCTCTTCTTTCTCCCTCCCTCCCTCTCTTCTTTCCTTTCTTTTTCTTTTATTTTGTCTTTCTGTCTCTCCCCGCTCCTTCTCTCTCTCCCTCCCTCCCTCTTTCCTTCTTTCCCTCCCTGTTTCCCTCCTCCCTCCTTCCTTTCTTTCTTCTTGTCTCACTCTGCCACCCAGGCTGACTGCAGTGGTGTGAACACAGCTCACTGCAGTCTCAACCTCCGGGACTCAAGCGATCCTCCCACCTCAGCCTCCTGAGTAGCTGGGACTACAGGCATGTGCCACTATGCTTAAATAATTTTTGATTTTTTTGTAGAGGTGGGGTCTCACCATGTTGCCCAGGCTGCTCTTGAACTCCTGGAGGCAAGTGATCCTCCTACCTCAGCTTCCCAAAGTGTTGGGATTACAGGCATGAGCTACCATGCCCAGCCAAATATCTATTTTCTAAAGCCTTTTTGCCAATTCCTAAGAGATATGTCACCGAGAAGCCTTGAAAGCTGCATTTTGTTTACATGGACAAATGGTCATAATGAGCAGTTTCAAAAACACCAAATTCCAATATGTGATTTCTGAAAGATATATACATGTAAATTTAACAGATATGTACAGGTAGTTTTTTTTTTTTTTCCACTCAGGCTGAAGTGCAGTGGTGCGACCTCGGCTCACTGCAACCTCCACCTCCCAGGTTCAAGCGATTCTCCTGCCTAAGCCTCTGGAGTAGCTGGGATTACAGGCGTGTGCCACCACTCCCAGCTAATTTTGTATTTTTAGTAGAAACAGGGTTTTACCAGGTTGGCCAAGCTGGTCTTGAACTCCTGACCTCAAGTGATCCACCCACCTTGGCCTCCCAAAGTGCTGGGATTACAGGTGTGAGCCACTGCACCTGGCCAGCAGAAACAGATTTGAGAGGAGTATGGAGGGGATGGAGAGTTCTGAAAAAGTCTAATTGGAACACTGGCTGGATTATAGGTCTGTGTGTTCTAAAGTGGTTCTAAACCTAACTACCATAGGCAAACATAGCTCAAGTGTGTCATAACCATATAAATATTTTGGAATACAGAATGGAGCTATTGTACAACAATGTTTGGAATGCTTAGTTTGGATCAGCTAATCAAGGAACAACGAACCTGAAAAGGCCAGGAGAGATTTTTTTGTAATGGAATAAATGTTATTATACATCAACATTGTTTTAAAAGTTATGGTAGCTATATAAAAAATTCTATGCCCTGGAGAAATAATTCTCACTTTTTGGGTTAATTTAACATCTTTGAAATGCTGTAGAATTTAAAAAATTTTCCATTTTGCTTGGATAACTGCCATACTAGCTTTAAAAGGTGCAGAATAGTTGTGTGTGTGTGTGTGTGTGTGTGTGTGTGTGTGTGTGGTGTTTAAGGGAAAGTAGAGGAAGCCTTATGGGCCACCCAGCGGGTAAACTCACAATGGGAATTCTAAGTGAGGGCTCCTTAGCTGGTTGTGTTTGAAGCTCTGATCCTGACTCCCTGAGGTGCCATAATCCACCGGTGGAACTTACCTCGAGAGACAATGCCAGTTTCTCCTCATTGTTATGAGAGTAACCCTGATGTAAGAACCTCATTTTCCAGGCAAGATCAGGATTTAGCTTCTGTTTAAACAGGTCTTTGGATTAGAGCTCTGATTTTTGCCTCCAAACAGATTCTTGTAGCTTTGGGTTTTTAAGATCAGTTCTGATTGAGAGGTTAGGAAGACAGTTCTCAATGTGCCTTCTAATGCTCCCTTTAGGCCTTTCCTAATTCAAATCTACATTTGTCTGGGAGCTGTAATAATTTTTTGGATGTGGAAGTTGGGGAATTAGGAAATTAGTTTTAGTTTTGCTGATTATGTTTCTAAATAAGATTATCCTTTTGATAAGATTGTGGAATTGAATTATTCCAAAGAATATCTAGACATTTTACCAGCCATCAAAGGGATGACCAAATCTGTCCTCTTCCCTCCTTACCACTCCCCTCCCCACTCTTCCTCTTCCCTCCTTACCACTCCCCTCCCCACTCTTCCTCTTCCCTTCTCTCATTTATTTATTATCTATTTGTCTATCTATCCATCTGTATGTCTAACCTCAATCAATCATCTGTGAGTCATGTCTTTGTCTACTTTGTTTTGTTTTGATGGAATGGCAGCAAAGGATGATAAGGGAGCAGTAGTTGTCTGAAGTCTCAAATATCATTGGAGTTTGTTCAAAGTGTTGTCATACCTAGCTTGTATCATTTGTTGAAATCTTGGTCAAGGAAGACAAGGACTTTTCTGGGGTTGAAAGAGGCAAAATTCAGGGTAGTGAAACTTGAAAAATGGAGCAAAGAAAACTTGGTTAAAGATAAGGCTGTAATGCCAGATGACAAAAACAAAAACAAAACAAAGCAAAACAAAACAAAAACAATCAAACTCCTTTTCTCTTTCCAGGGGGAGAGACTAATGGCCCCAGCTCCTCATGTGGTCTCATTTTCCAGTTGCCCCAAAACTTTCTGCTCTGAGACCCACTATGGCTCTTCTCTCGCACCTCTCACCTGGTGAAGCGACCTGTGGCCCCATTGATGCTCAGGCTGTGACAGTACTGCAATGAAAAGAGAGACCAGGGTCTGGAGGTCCCAACAGCAAGTAGTGCTTCTAGAGAGAGAACTCCTCCCCAGCCAGCACTGCTCATTGAACAGCTTACAACCCATGATGAGCTGTTTTTCTAGGAGGCCCTCTTCCATTCCCCAGGCCCAAACACCTCTGTGAAACATAGGACTAAACAATGACCCACACCTCTTGGCTAAACACTCTGGATAACACTGGTCACTCAACTTCCTCTAGCCTTCCAGGACAGCTCACAACATACCCCACATTCCAATAACCTCAGTGCTAGAAGTCCACACCTCCTAGATCATCATCACTTGTCTCTTGTCTCAACACTGCTTTTTACCTTCCCCACTCTATGTTGTTTATGCTTCTCTGCAATCTCAAACTCCTCCACTGCCCTCTATAATTCTTGGTTTTCCATTACCGAACTTTTCTACATCCCAAGACTGCTCTCTGAACATTTTCTTCCCCTTCTTCCTCTAACTGAAACATGGCTGTTCCCTGAGGAAATTTCTTTCCTAGAAGCAGTTTCCTCCCAAATGGAAGATGTCTTGTCTTTCTGTCAGAGGTGTTCAAGCTAGAGTGACTCCATCATGAGCAGGGGCTGGATAAAATGAGGCTGAGACCTACTGGACCACATTCCCAGGAGGTTAGGCATTCGTAGTCACAAGATGAGATAGGAGGTCAGCAGGACTGGTATCACAAGATTCAGGTAAAACAGGACACCATAAAGAAGCTAGCCAAACGCCACCAAAACCAAGATGGCAGTGAAAGTGATATCTGGCCATCCTCACTGCTCATTATACGCTAACTGAATGCGTTAGCATGCTAAAAGACACTCCTACCAGTGCCATGACAGTTTACAATACCATGGCAACGTCTGGAAGTTACCTTATACATTCTAAAAAGGGGAGGAACCCTTTTTGGAATTGTTCTGGGAATTGTCTGCCCCTTTCCCAGAAAACTCATGAATAATCTACCCCTTGTTTATCATACAATCAAGAAATAATCATAAAAATAGCCAACCAGTAGCCCTTGGGGCTGCTCTGTCTATGGAGCAGCCATTCTTTTGTTTCTTCACTTCACTCATGAACTTGCCTTCACTTTACTCTGTGGACTCACCCTGGATTCCTTCTTGCACAATGTCCAAGGACCCTCTCTTGGGGTCTGGATCGGGACTCCTTTCTGGTAACTCTTCAGCCCCTTATTTGGCTGTAGGTAGAGTATCTTTTTTCTTCCTATTGATCCTTCCAAACTATCTATCCTTCTTTTGACTTTGAAAACCCTAAGTCTGTTGAGTTCATGTCTTCAGACTTTACCACCTAATCTCTCTTCTAATAGTTGTCATCTTTCAGAATCTCTTGCTGTCTCTCATCATTCTTTGATGACTTTATCATCTAGTTGATTGTATTTGATTTCCTCCATTATTCCTACAATCCTGTTGGTTTTGCTGTCCTTGTAGATTATCCACCCAATACCCCGGTCTCTCAATTTCTTGAACTTCTCTACTCCAAATATCTTCTTCACTCCACTGCAACCAGCCACTGCCATTCTTACAGCCACACCATAGACATTATTAGCAGTCAATACCAATAGCCTTTAAAATCTCTGGACAGCAAGCACTATCCTACTGTCTGATTATCACATTTTGAGCCTCCATCTCACTCCTACCAGTTCCCTTGGAACTGTTCTTTGACCCTATAGGGACATTCAATCCATTGACTCTACTGATTTTATTTTTTAATTTCCCTAACTTTCATATTGTTATTTATCTTCTTGTTAAGCTAGCTTCCATGGTCTGGCACTTGATTCTTGCAGAAAACCTGAACTTTCTTGTTTTCCTTTCTCTCCATTGAACACATCTGAAAAAACTCACCCCTTGTGAAACCCAATTATCCTCCTATGCTGTAACTACACCTGAGAAACTAATGTTACTAGAGGAAATTCATACAACCATGAAGACTGGACTTGCCTAAAGTTTTCCACTGTAAATCCCAAATGGAATCCAATGCTGCTAGATGATGTTGTTTCACTTCCCTGGTACATTCACCCTCCTACACTCTAGGACAATCTTTCTTCTAAAACCTCCATTCTTTCATCCCATTCACTCTCAGCCAATAACCTTGGCCAAGGAAATGTAACTAACTTAGAATTGCCTCATCTTCCCATCACTAAACCTACCAATCTACTTGCATCTGTACCCTCCATGTATTTTATGTTTCCTTCTGAACACTGGAAGTAGTGTTTCTGCTTCTGATGTCCAGCCCCTCTGTTGGCGTCTTAGATCACATCACATCCACATTTGTTTACTCAAGGACCTCAATACTGTAGTTACCCTCTCTCTTCTTAATTATTGTTTTTTTATCATGGAATTATTCCTAATGATATACAAACATGTTTTATTATTAATCATCCATCGAATCCCGTGATGTGAGGGAACCTAAAAAAAAATAAAATAAAATAAAACTATATCTCCCTTGATGTCACATCATCCTCATATGTTTTATTTCTTTTCCTCTCTTCACGATCTTCAAACTATTTGTTTATACTTCCTGTCTTTACTTTCTCATTTTTTTCCTTTCATATGCCCATTCCAAGTACACTTTTTTGTACCCACCACTCTGTTGAAATAGATCCTATCCAGTTTATCAATAGCATCTAATGTAGTGGTCAATTTTCTGTCTGAATCTAATTCAGCCTCTCACTAGCATCTGACACAGTTGATCTCTCTTTCCTTCTTTTTTTCATGCTTAATGATGTTTATTGTTTGCTTCACAAATGAAACATCTTAGTCAATAATTATGAAGTTATGATTATTAATAGATAATGAAAGCCTATTCAAAATTCACTTTACTCTTCAATGATGTAACTTTTCATTTGGAAATTTCTCTGCAGTCTCTCAATAATTTACACATGGAGATAATTGAATATAAGACATGTTTTGAAGGGTAACTTCTAATTGAGTAGATACATATCTCCTTTTTTGAAACCCTTTCTTCTCTAAGCCATCACATTTTCCTCCAGATTTTATCTGATTTTCCTCTGGCTTCCCTTTTCAGACCTTTGCTTGTTCTGGAAAGGGAAACCAGTGAGGTAGGAATAAAATCTTTACTCCACTTCTGTGTTGGAATGTCCCTGCATTGGGAGCACAGACTCTGGAGTCAAATTGCTTGAGTTTAAATTCTGATTCTGTCACTTCCTAGCTATATGACCTTGAGAAATTTATTGTATCATTTCCCTTTTTGAAAAATGAGGAAAAATCATAGTACCTGTTTCTTAGAGATGTGGTAAAGATTAAATGAGTTTGGCCGGGCACGGTGGCTCACACCTGTAATCCCAACTCTTGGGAGGCTGAGGCAGGCGGATTGCTTGAGCCCGGGAGTTCAAGACCAGCCTGCAACATGGCAAGGCCCCATCTCTACAAAAAATTAAAAAGTCGGGTGTGGTGGCCTGCACCTTTGGTCCCAACTACTCAGGAGGCTGATGCTGGAGGATCACTTGAGCCCAGGAGTTCGAGGCTGCAGTGAGCCATGATCATGCCATTGCCATCCAGCCTGAGCAACAGAGTGTGACTATCTCAAAAAAAAAGTAAATGTAGACCATCTTAGTGTCTGTTTATAGTAAGTGCTATGTTAATGGCTATACTAATGGTAGCTATTGTTATTTCCCAAGCTTTTAAATTTGGTGCTGAAATGGAAGGGGACTCGCCTTTTGGGTTATGGAGCTGGACAATGCCAGTTAATGACTGCTGGTGATCCTTTCCCCACCATGTGGAAAAAGTCTGCATGAGACGAGATTGAGATTAACACATGAAAAGAGTCAAGAAAAAGGGAGTAGTATAATAGTCAACATTCTTGATTATGAACAACAGATCCATTCCAAATAGTCCAAAAAATAAGCAAAAGTGGATTTATTAAAAGATATTAGGTAGCTCAAGGAATTTCCAGAATTGCCGGAAAACAGGCTTGATAGTTCATTGCCATGGACATTGAAGCTAAGAACACTGGCTGATCTCACTGAAAAATTATGCTGGGAAAAACATCATTCCTACTACCTGTTGCCAATTGATATGGCCCCAACCCTGAACCTGAAGCCATAATCTGTGTTGCTGTTGTCCCAAAAGAACTAGATTCCTTGACCACTGTTCTTGTCAGGAAATCAGTCTCCCAGTGTGGGGCCATCACTGATTATAACTCCCCTCCACATTCAAGTCTCCTGTAGTTGTATCTGTTTGGCAATGCCTAGATCATACACCTTTACTCTAAATGCAAAGAAATCCAGTAAATGTAATTTTTTATATTCTACTTTTAGAAGAAAGAATTCACAATATGGAAAACTATAAAAGTGTGAAAATGTTTTTCAGCAGCTGTAAATAATATATTTTCAATATAGATTCCTGTGGTAGAGAGGGGGACCTGTTGACTTCATGTGAAATCCTTGGATCCAGCTGGACCTAAGACTACTCTTTGGAACTTCATGTTTTATGAAACAATAAGTTTCTTCCTTTAGTTGAGATAGTTTGAGTTAGCTTTTTGTCAGTTCTATTGAGTGTTCTTATTAATGCAGCTTCCAACCTTTCTGATCCAAGGTTCACCACTGCAATATCCCCATAATTGGTCTCTTGCCCCCCCACACCCACCCTTCTATCTTTTCTCTTCTCTAGAGTCAGGTAATTTTTCATAAATATAACTCAATTTATGTCATTCTTCTGCCCAAAACTCTAAATGGCTTTCTGTTGCTTTTTGATGAAATCCAAGGTTCCAACATAGTATACGCTCTCTATAACTGGGCTTTGCTCACTTTTTCAGGCTTACCTTTTTGCTGATTTTTCTGCTCAAGTCTTGGTGGCCTTAATTTTGTTCCTTAAACATAGCAACTTCTCATCTTATCAAGGCCTTCAGACAGGCTGTTTCTTGCCCCTAGAGAGCTCCTTCCACTCTGTCATTCTCCCGTATCCTCCTACTGCTCAATCCCCAGCAATCTCCTCTTTATCTTTTGTCTTTCAACTTAGATGTTACTTCATGAATGTCATTAGAATGGGAGCTCTTTGGAGCCAGGGAATTTGTCTATTTTGTTCACTGTTGTATGCCCACTGCCTAGAGCAGTGAATGTTGAATGAACAAATGAGGGAGGAAGAGTTTCATCCTCCCAGTCCGTGAGATTTCTTCTTACTTTCCCAGCATGCCCAAAGCCTGTAATTTTTTGATTAAATTGGCATTCACATCAAAGCACACTGCTATAGTTAGGATGTTTGTCCCCCAAACCTTGAAATTTGATCTCCAGTGTTGGAGGTGGGGGCCCAATGAGAGCTGTTTGGGTCATGGGGGCAGATTCATCATGAATGGCTTAGTTCCATCCTCACAGTAATGAGTGAATTCTCGCTCTGTTAGTTCCCACCAGAGCTGGTTGTTAAAAAGAGCCTGGTACCTCCCTCCCCTCTCTCTCTTGCATCTTCTCTCACCACGTGATCTCTGCATACACTGGCTCCCCTTTGACTTCCACCGTGAATGGAAGCAACCTGAGGCTTTTATCAGATGCCCAATCTTTCAGCCAGCAGAACCATGAGCCAAATAAACATTTTTTTCTTTATAAATTACTCAATCTCAGGTTTTCCTTTATAGCAATGCAAATGGACTAAGACAGAAACTATCAACAGAATGAAAAAGCAACCATGGCATGGTAGAAAATATTTGCAAATCTTATATCTGATAAGGGATAATATCCAGAGTATATAAAGAACTCCTAAAACTCAACAATAACAACAAAAAATCCAATTTAAAAATGGGGAAAGGACTTAAATAGACATTTCTCCAAAGAATGTATACAGGTATCTAATACATGTGAGAAGATGCCCAACACCACTAATTATTTGTAAATGAAAATCAAAATCACAATGAGATACCACTTCATACTGGCTATTATTAAAAACAAACAAACAAAAAACCAGAAAATAACAAGTGTTGATGGGGATATAGAGAAATTAGGGCACTAGGGCATTACTGGCAGGCATGTATAATTGTGCACTCTCTGTGAAAAATGGCATAGTGGTTTCTCAAAAAATTAAAAATAGGCTTACCATATGATCCAGCAATTCCACTTCTGGGTATATTCAAAATATTTGAAAGCAGGGACTCAAACAGATAATGGTCCAACAATGTTCACAGCAGCATTATTCACAATAGCCAAAAGATGGAAAGAATCCAAGTGCCCATCAGTGGATGAATGGATAAACAAAATGTGATATTTACATATAACAGAATTATTCAACCTTAAAAAGTAATGACATTCTGATGCTTGCTACAACCTGGATGAACCTTGAAGACATTATCCTAGGTGAAATAAGCCAGAAACGAAAGGACAAATATTGTATAATTCCACTTGTGTGAGATATCTAGCGAAGTCAAATTCATAAAGACAACAGACAAAATGGTCAAAAGAGGTGGACGGCAGAGGGAAAAGGAGAATTATTATTTATTGGGTACAGAATTTCAGCTTGACAAGATGAAAAGGGGTCTGGAGATGGATGTTGGTGATGGTTGCACAACAATGTGAATGTGTTTAATGCCACTGAACTGCACACCTAAAAATGTTCTAAAATGGTACATTTCTGTTATGTATATTTTACAATAAAAAATGTAAAATCCATATTTTCTGCTAAATGTAAGTTTAATGGGGGCAGGAACCTTGTCTTTTTCGCTGCTGTAGCCCCAGCATCTAGCATAGTGTGTGGGGCACAGTAGAATCGTTTGTTGGAACTGAACGAATGCCCGAAGTTGGGGAGAAACCAGGTTTCCATTCAGGGAATATTGGACAAAAGCCATCGTAGCATTTTGTGGCATATCTCCTGCTGTGCTTCTCAGAAGTCACTAAGCCAAATCATAACTTCTCAGAATCTTAGTTTCCATGTCTAAGATTTGGTGGATAGTCTTTGACCAACCTTTTGGTGGGATTCTTGAGAGAACTGAATGATGCACTCTGGAGGGGATCTTCTAGTACATGGAATTACTCAGCTGCCTTTTGCATGTGTCCCAGTCCTGGGCTCTTCCCTGAGGTGCCCAGTCACCCCGTCCTTGCTGCCAGTCACCATCCACCCCTTCTCTACCCCATACGTCTCAGCTGCTGCCATTCTTTCTCCTACGCTGGAGGCACTGGGGCTGCATTGTGCTTTAAAAGGATGGACCATAAAGCCTTTGTTAAGTTGCCCGTACATCCTTTATGTCTCTACATATATCAGATTGTAAGCCCCCAGAGGAGCAGAGCCAAGTTGTTAACTCACATTCACGGTTCTAAATTCAGTGCAGTGAGCAGATCGGGTTTATCCTCATGACGATGATGAAGAGGAATTGGAAGACTTTTCTTCCATTATATCGAATGCAGCTGAATTTTATAGTGTCCTCTTAGAATTTTCTGGATGGTTTCCTTTTTTTCACTTGAATACCTTATTCCCCTGGAGTGAAATGCATAGAGATAGAGAGGTAAATGGTCTGAAAACAAATGTACTGTAATACATTCACTTTGGCTACAAAAATAAAACAACCCAAACCTAGTTTTTCTTGCAGTCTTTAAATCCAGATGGTAGTAAAATTTGACATTTCAATTCTGTTTGTGAAATTCATTTTGTTTTTAAATTGGGAAGAACTATAGAGCTAAAAATTGTCTGAAGCACTGGGAAAGCCTGGTGAGACCTCTTTAGGAGTGTTATTAATAAGGACTTGGTATTTTAAAGTGGATTTGGAGGCACTGTAGATAGAGACTATCAACAACTACAATGGATTTGAACAAGGACCCTGATACCAAGAAGCCACATCCCTACTCCATACCTAAAATGAAAGAGACAGAGGATTGGCCTGGAGAATGCAAGGAAAAAAGAAATCTGGACAAAAATAGAGACTGTTTTGGTAGCCAAATTTAGTTAATATTTTTTTAAAGAACCAATTCCCTAGTGAGCTTGCAGCTGAAAATTTAGCATTAGAATTCCACTTTTAGTTGGCACATAACTATTTACATTAACTGTATAGTAAAATATTTATAGTTCTCATTCCATAAGGTAGGTTATCATTCTCAACAAGTCTGTCTTTATAAAGTTCTGAAATTAACAATCATGTAAGGCCTTTTTACAAATAAATTTCTGTACTATAAGGATTCAGCTTAATTAAACTTAAGATTTAGGGGCGCAGAGTGGTCAAAATCAGGTAAGATGCCCCCCTTACAGAATAGTTTATTGGCTAGGCTTATTTCTGATGGTGTCTGCTCTCTCTATATTCCTGGAGAAAAGCATAGAAACAAACCAGTGTCTATGTTGTAAGCAGTGTACCAGTTAAGTTTCTTTTGGTTGAAAGTGAAGGAAGCTCAACCAAATGGAATTAATCAAAAAGGGAATGTATAGGCATTTGTAACTGGTCCGCTTGAAGAGCCTGGTTTACCTGTTGCTTGACGCAGGTGCCCAGAGACATTTCCAGCACCAGGTCTCACCTCATTTTCTCTCTCTCCCACACGTTGGCCTCATTCTTAGATAAAGTCTCCCCTCGTGGTTGTAAGAAAGCTGCAGCCTCCCGAGACTTCACACTCCCAAGACTTCAAGTCTATTGAGGAAGAGAGGACAAATCACCCTCAACAGATAAATTCATAAAGACGGAAAATAAAATGGTGGTTGACAGAGGCCCTGTGTTTGGTTCTCAGTAGCCTGAATTAGGACATGTGCCCATCCTTGAATCAATTATTTTGTGTAAGTGGATTGAATCTGCTGATTAACGTAGTTCAGTCATGGCTCACACTGGATTTAAGAGTGAGATAAGCCATCCAAACCACATGGCCAAAGATTGGTGGAAAAGTGGTTCTATTAAGGAGAATTATGATAGTTATAGGGACCAAAACAACAGATATCAGCTATAAAGTTGTATTTAATAAAAGTACTCAAGATTTTTATAGAATATTTACAAATATTGACTTTATTATTTGCTAGGATATACAAAAAATGCATAAAAAGTCTTCTCTTTTTGGTTTCTTATGGCATGAGAAACCATCTAATTCTTAGAGTTGATACATTATAAGAGTTTTATGCTTCCTGATTCTCATGTGTTTGATTATGAAGGTCTGAGTACCTGACTGCTTTGATATATTGTAGAAAAATATGTTAATGAGCTATTTTCCCCACACCTTTTTCCTGGGAAATGTACATTCTTTGGATTTGGAGAGAATGAATTTCTTCAGAATCTTCTTCCTTTTGCTAACCACATTCTATATTTAGACCAAAAGGAGAAAGAGTTATTTCTGGCACTGGGCTGAAGAAAATCCTTCTGTGTGTGAGTATTGCTACCATATACATAAACTGTGTATTTGTATGTGCAATGACAGTTACATCTTCCTTCACTGGCTCTGGTACAGGTTCTTATTCTCTGATTCTTTCTCTATTTCCTTACATGTCTCTTCTTCCTCTCCATAATGCATAATACATATATGTGTGTGCATGTATATGTACATGTATGTATGCATGTGTATGTATACACAGGTGATATTAATATTTAACAAATAAAATTACATGAAAGTCTATCAGTCAAAGTGGATGTCAGCCATAAACAACCAATACCACGGTACAGGGACACAGGAGCTGAATATAAGCCTATATGGGCCTTGTATCATGGGAACAAAAAAATTATTAACAGGTCAATTTCCAAAGATTGCTGCCTCAACTCTCCCAGTGAAGATGGGGAGGGGAGTGGAGAACAGAGAGAGCACAAGAATTGGATGAATTGTCCTTGGGAAAAAAGGAGTAAAAGAGAAAAACATCCATTACTTGTTAGGACACTACACATCAGTGGATGTGATACGATGGGGGAAAATCTGTTTAAAGGTGAGAGGAATTAGAGGTGAGGAAGAAGAAGCAAGAGGAGGAAGAGATAGTGAGAAAATTGCATGGATGAGGGAGTTTCTTGGGGTTGGAAAAAGAGAGTCTCCAAAGAGTTTCAGATAGAATGAAGTGGCAAGATGAGAAATTTTGATGTGTTTCTCTGGATTATGTGTTTGATTTCTCTTTCAGTATCCTTTGAGAAGTGCAAGAATATTGCTCTAATATTTCCCTGGAACTAGATGAGTTGGGTCTACAGGTTTATAAAGGATTATACACCAAAAAGAGATGTGTTAGAGCTTTTGGTAATTCTGTTTTTTTGCCCATCGTTTCTGCTGAAGGGGTGGGACATGGTGGCCATGTTTTGTGCCTGCCTACTCCCACCTTGTTATGACTTACTGAACTAGGGAAGGGTTCCTGGCTCAAGCATTGGCCTTAAATTGGCCAGCGACTATGGTGTGATCTGGTAAAAAAAAAAACAAAAACAAAAACAACAAAACAACAACAACAACAAAACAAAAACAAAAAAAAACCATGCTGGTCCACTCAGCTTTCTCCTTTGGGGAATTTGTACCATGAATACCAGTGCATTCATTCAGTTGTTCAGCTGTGGTAAGTTACAAGTACCTAATGTCCATCGACGCTCTCCAGGGTACTGCTAATGACTAGGAAAGAAGGGCAATTTTAAATACACAAGGCAATTTCAGGTGATGAAAAGTGCTCTGAAATAGTTAAAGTGGAGATTTCACAGAATGTTGTTGGGACAGTGAGCTACTTTATCTAGGCTGGGCAGAGAGGGCTTCTCAGGTGGTGGTTGAGCTGAGACTTGAATAAGATAAAGAGCCAGAAGAATTCTGTGCCAGGCAGAAGGGACAGCAACGTTAGAGGCTCTGAAGTGGGAACAAGTTTGGCATGCTTGCCTGGAGAGTGAGTGAATGGCAGTGGGGGAGGTGGGCGGTGGCATGACTATGAAGAGGAAGCCAACGCCTGATGTTCCAGAGTCATGAGAGCCCTGGTCAGGAGTTTGGATTTTATTCTGAATGCACTGAGAAGCCTTGGAGGGTTTGGAGCGGGGCAACAGCATGGTCTGTGAATAATGAAGACATTTACTGAGAAAGGAACACATCTAGGGGAGATATCCAGAAGGAAAGAGTTTACAATGGGAGCTACCACTGAGAGCTCTGATGGGAAATATATGTGTACATCAAGGCAGTGAAGAAGCAGAAACCATGCTTTAGATGAAGAAGCAGAGATTCCAAGCTAGAGAGGATAGGCTGAGGGAGCCAGCCAAGAGGAAGAGAACAGCAGAACTAGGTTGTGAGTGAGAGTGAGGTGGAGAGAGTGCTCAATATTTTGGCTGTTTCTGTGGTGGCTTCCTAGTTGCCCTGAGAGCTGTACGTATCACAGTTTCTCTAAGATCCCCTTTTCCCTTATTGCTCCATTGATTCTTTCAGTAAACCACCCCTTCCCCTTTAAAAACTACCTTGAGGGACTTTGTTACTAGAAGCTAAAGCTGGCTAACTAAAACGAATGGGATCATACTATACATAGCCCTTTGTAACTTGTGTTATTCCCTTATCATGATGGAACAGATGTCTTTCATGTCAGTAGATGATAGAACTGCACCATCACTTTTGTGGCACATAGTTTTATGTTGGACACTTCTTACTCTCACACTTCACATCTTCTCAGTTTTACTCTGACCATTGCGTAGGTGTTACCTTACATGTACCTGCTTAGCTGCACCAGGTATTTGTCAGTTTCTGCCCTGGGGCTTCTCACACCCCACATGGGAAACTTGTGGGGACCCATTTAGCACTTGAGTCTGTGTAGACTTGGAAGTGTGAGGGTGTTAATCCTCATGGGAAAACCCTTGACCAATGGGAGATGGGAGCCCGTGGCTAAAATGCTCCCCAATTCTATCTCTTAGGTTGACAATTAAAAGGGGCACATTCTCCATGGTTTCTTAGAGCCCCTCATTTGAATCAAGCTCCAGTTTCTCATACTTTCTAGTTTGATAGTGTACCTTAATAGTGGATTTTCTTTCTTTCCTGTTCCATTTCTCCTAGTTTCCCACTACTTTTCCTTGGGTTGACCCCCCCAAAATAAACTACCTCCATGCAAGTTCCTGCCCTCTGCTTTCTGGCTGGAACCTAGGCTAACATAGTATTGCATTGCCTGAATGCATCCAAATATAGTGTGTTTTTATTGATGGACATTTAGATTATTTCCTTTTCTCATTGTTATAACCAATGTTTTGATACATTCTTATGCACACATTTTTGTATATTTCCTTGCATCTTTATTTCATTACAAAAAATTACTATAAATGAAATTGCAGTCTATTACTGATCAAGAGCAGGAATGCACTTCTTTTTTTTTTGTTTGTTTGTTTGTTTATAAAGACCAGATCTTGCTCTGTCACCCAGGCTTGAGTGCAGTGGCACCATTATAGCTCACTGCAGCCTTGACCTCCTGGGCTCAAGTGATCCTCCCGCCTCAGCCTCCTGAGTAGCCGGGACTACGGATACGCACCACCACGCCCAGCTAATTTTTAAATTTTTTTTCTAGAAGAGGGGTTTCCCCATGTTGCCCAGGCTGGTCTTGAACTCCTGGGCTCAAGCGATTGTCCCACCTCAGCTTCCCAAAGTGCTGGGATTATAGGCATGAGCCATTGCACACAGTCCCACACATATACATCTTAACGGCTTTTGGTACTTGCTAGAACCAAAGCATTTGTATTTAACAGTTTCACATGTTTGTGGGAAAAATTAGCCACTAATGGGAGGACATTGTCTATAAAAATTCTCCTAAATGACTGATTACATGTTGAGGGCTGGCTGCATTCCATAACTATAAGCTAATAACTCAGTTGTGACTAAGGTAGAGAGACTTACTTCACTTGGTTCAAATCAAACTTAACACTGAGTTCTTTGGGCTTGACTTTGAGTCTTTTTAACACTATGAAGTAAGAAGTGGTGAGAGATCAAAAATTAATCTGAGAGAGTCACTTTATATATTTTAAGATGATTGCACTGGTGATATCACTGCTCAAGAAAGTTTGCAAGCACACAAAGACCTTTAATCTCTAATGCTTAAGCTTACTATAATAACATTTTTCTTAAGAGAGAAAAAGGGGCACCAACAATTTAGAATTCCCTATATCATTAACACTAAAAAAAGTTGCCCTAGGACTTCTTTTCTCAAAGAAGCTGTCAAAATTGACCCAAGGTAATCCTCCTAAACTCTATGCCCTTGGGGTGAAGGTGTATCTCACCTTTACTTTTACTGTAGTGAAAATAAAATGGAAGTTATCAAGTAAGCAGAGAAAACTGTGTAATAACTTTTGATAACATATCATATTAAATCTGTTCTAATCTGTTCTTATAATTGTGTTGCCTTGATTACTTAAATTTTAGAAAGCTTTGTATTTCACAGTGCATAGATAGGTGGCTTATAGTTGATAATATTTGGTAACTGGTTTCCAAAAAGGGTTGCTCAGTTGACACTTGCTTAGAAGTATAGCTATTTCTACAGTAAATAAGATTCTACTTACATCATTTTGGCTTACAGTACTTTTCCCACTATCTTTTCTTTTTGTTTTTTTTTAAATTTGAGGTAGGATCTTGCTCTGTCCCCCAGACTGGAGTGTAGTGGCATGATCTTGGCTCACTGCAACCTCCACCTTCTGGGTTCAAGTGATTCTCCCCATCAGCCTCCTGAGTAGCTGAGATTACGGGCATGCGCCAACATGCCCAGCTAATTTTTGTATTTTTAGTAGAGACAAGGTTTCATCGTGTTGCCCAGGCTGGTGTTGAACTCCTAGGCTCAAGTGGTCCACCTGCCTCTGCCTCCCAAAGATTTTTCCCATTATCTTGACATGCAATAAAAATGTTGGGCATTAGCCTCTTGGTCAAGAGTGAAACTCTTTATAATAGCATTGTTTCTATGGAAAAATTAAAGTCTATTTATGTTTTATTGATTTGAAATAACTTTTACAGGAACTTAACTCACATGAATGAAAAATTGCTTGTCTTATAGGTCTTTTTTCTCTTTGTGTAAACTTATGGGATATGTGATCACAAACATTAATGCAGTTTAAAGTTGCTTTTAAGTAATATGCCTTTTAATTAAGTTTGTACAGAAGAGGTGGATCCAGAACTTGGAGGCTGGGACATGCTCGTCTGGGGAGTTTGAGGTGGGCTGTGTGGAGCCATTGAAGCTTTTGAGAATTTAAGTAACCAGAATGAATCAGAATTTTTGAAACTATAATTGGGTCATTGAAAGAAGACAGGGAGATCTGTTAGAAAACTGGTTTAGGCATGAGATAATGAAGGCCTGAGCTAATGTGCTGGCTTAGGAAGCCAGGAGAAAGGGATAAAGGGATAAAGGGGAAAGGGAAAGGGGAAAGGGATAAAGAAAGGCAATAAAGATAAAAAAAAATAAAGGATAAAGAAAGGCAATATCTGAAAGGACATGGGATACTGAATAAAAGTGGGGCATGAGGGGAAATGGTAAGAAGGACTGCAATTTTGTGTTTGAGGGAGTGAGGGTAGGGATTTGGCTTTTCTTTTCTTTTTCTTTTTTTTTTTTTTTGAGATGGAGTTTTCGCTCTTATCGCCCAGGCTGGAGTGCAGTGGTGCAATGTCGGCTCACTGCAACCTCTGCCTCCTGGGTTCAAGCAATTCTCTTGTTTCAGCCTCCTGAGTAGCTGGGATTACAGGTGCCTGCCACCACACCCAGCTAATTTTTGTATTTTTTAGTAGAGATGGGGTTTCTCCACGTTGGCCAGGATGGTCTCGAACTCCTGATCTCAGGTGATCCACCTGCCTCGGCCTCCCAAAATGCTGGGATTACAGGTGTGAGCCACCATGCCCGGCCTGGCTTTTCTACCACTATATCTACAGGTCTAAAGTAGTGCTTGGCATGTAGGAGGTACTCAATAAATAGTTGCTGAAACAATGAAGGGCATTTGTATAATCAAAAATGAGATAAACTTACCCATATGACATTCTCAAATTGATTCCTCCCTTAATATTTGTGTAACACCCACCTGGCACTCAGTGTGAATATTTACCAACCATATAGTGTGGCTTTTTCTCTCACCAGCAGGCCTAATTTGGCAGACTGGTTTTGTAGCATGGTAGCCCTTCATCTTCTTCTTGGAGTGAATTTTAGCTTTCCTAAAGGGTGATGTTTGCATAACTCTTCCTTCATCTTTGGAACAAGAACATCATTTGCTGGTAGACCTTGCTACTCATTTCTTTCCTCCGTAAAGTCATGAAGAGCAATGTGTTGCATTAGTATTTGCTTGCTTTGTGTGGTGTATGGGAACTGGAAGGAAAGGATTCACTTGCAGAGAGGAAGCCTAAGGAGCCAGGGCTTATGCCCAGAAATCCTTCATGAAATAAGGATTTATGGAATACAAGGACAGTCTAGAAGGGTAGAATCCGTGTCCTTGGGAAATTTAAGTAGAGGAGGCCAAAATGGTATAGTGGAAAGAGTCTAAACAGGAAATAAAACTCATGTGACATTGAGCAACTTAAAATTTTCTTGGGTTTTATTTCCTTCATATGTTAAAAAAGAGAGACTTGGGTTAGATAATCTCAAAGATTCTTTCAAGCCCTAAAGTCTATAATTCTTTTTCTGACCTTAAATGCATTGATGAACTATCATTTGTTCCTCACCGTCTCTTCTGTCTCGCTTCCTTCTGAATACTTCGCCTGTGTTGCATGTTTCTCCCAGCACTTTCTTTAAGCCCTAACCAACATTCTGATTGTTTGTAGCTTATAATCATGGCAGCAAGTCTTCCTCATTTATTCATACTTAATAACTTAGTCTATTTAAGTTAGGCAAAACATTTGTTGTGTTTGGAACAGCTAGTTTGGTAAGATTGTAAAAGGTGCCAGAAATTTATTAGGAGCTGCCTCAGACACATCAGCCTGTTTGCCCTTAGTGTCTGTGACCCACATATTTACACCCCACTCTGTTTCCTCTGAGTCACAACATTCCACTTAGGACTTGGTGGTTGTGGTTGGCCTTATCAACTCTAGGCCATCACTTGGAATCATTTTTCTTGCCTAATGCCACATGGACACATAGTCCTATCATAAGTATTAAAGAGTAAGGAGATGCCTTGTTAGGTGGTATCTCTTCTTGCTGTTAAGGAAGGCCTGAGCTCGCTCTTATATTCTTTGTTCAACAGATTTGTTACTGGACCATTGCCTATTCTGTTTTTAAAAAGCTATTATAGCATTTTTCCTCTCTGAGAAAATTCCTTGATAAATACATATAGGACTGTTGACATCAGATTCTTATCTGTTTATTAAATTTGAGAAGTGGAGTTTAACAAGGAGGGCATGGTTTTAAGCTGACAATATAGTACTGGCTATAAAATACAGGGGAAGTCTCAGAATGGTGGCTCATGCCTGTAATCTCAGCACTTTGGGAGGCCAAGGTGGGTGCATGGCTTGAGCCCAGGAACTTGAGACCAGCCTGGGCAACATAGGAAGATACTGTCTCTATAAAAAAGGAAAAATAAAATGCAGGTGAAGACCCAATTAGAATGCAGGCCCTGAGTAGAACTTCTAAACTTTGTTTATAAATGCAATAGTATTGAGTCCCTAAAAAAAGACACTATCTTTGAGAAGAACATGTAAATGTTTAGAGATACCATATACCCAAAGGGAAGTATTACTCTGTTTTTCATTGTTGTTGTCTCAGATGCTTGGCTTACTGTCTGGAATTAGTAGCTATCGCATCTGGGTATTTATAGAGTTCTAGTGGGAGCTGTTAATGAATGCTTCATTCAAATCTAAGACTAACCAAGACTTTCAATTTCAGAGCTTTTTCCCTAGGAGAACGGATTTAGAAACTTAGAAAATGCATTTCTTCACACACATGGCATAAACTTTCATAATATATGGTCAAAAAGAAGTCTCATTAAGTCCGAATGCCTTAAAGCGTGCTTACTTGGGTAACTATAGTCAGATAGAACCCACCCAGTCCAAGTGCCTGGGATTGGGGCAGATTTAATTACTGTCTAGTCTCATTCAAGTTCACATGTTGCTCAGGGCTTCTATTTCTTGACCTAGTGCTCCCCTGGGTGTCATGGACTTATGAGTTTCTTGGAAAGTCCTCAAGAGGCAGTTTATATGGGATTTAATAAGCTTTTGAGGATGAGTAGGTGTCCATCTGTTAGATGCTGCAAGGGTGATGTGTAGGCTTTTGTCAATGGTGGACTCTCACTCTGCAGCTCCTCAGCTTGGCTGATATGTGGTTTTCATTAGAATAGTTCTGGGTGGTTGATGAGTATTGGCTCAGATTCCATACAGTTCTCTGGTATTAGTTATCATGTACTTCTTCCATGTCTATTCCTCTTCTTTACCAGCACAGTCACCCACCACTACCATTTTTCTTTTAATCACAGCCCAAGTGATCCTCAGTTAACCTGGGAGATGGAGAGGGGATCATTTGCCTCTCTCTATTCTGTTTCCAATCTATTATTATGACATAAACTCCATGCCCTGCTTCCTTCATTCTTGCTGTAGCTGTTCAAATTCTCTGTAAGGCAATATGGGTGCCTCAGATTGAGTAGGATAGGGTCACTCCAAGGAAGTGCAGAACATTTTTTTAAAAACCACAAAGGTGGGTTGGGCGCGGTGGCTCACGCCTGTTATCCCAACACTTTGGGAGGCTGAGGCAGGCAGATCATGAGGTCAGGAGTTCGAGACCATCCTGGCCAATATGGTAAAACCCTGTCTCTACTAAAAATACAAAAATTAGCTGGGCGTGGTGGTGGGCACCTGTAGTCCCAGATACTCAGGAGGCTGAGGCAGGAGAATCACTTGAACCCAGGAGGTGGAGGTTGCAGTGAGCCGAGACCACACCACTGCACTCCAGCCTGGGCGACAGAGCGAGACTCCATGTCAAAAAACAAAAACAAAAACGAAACAACAAAAAACCCCACAAAGGTTAGTATTTCAAGATACTACTTCACTATGTATCTCAATACAATAATTCCTGGAAGGGATCCTTAACTTGGAGTTTTATGAAGATGTCAAAAGTAGTTGTTGAAACCCTTGAACCTAGATGGTCAAAAGAAGCCCTCCTGGTGATTAAAGTCTGTGACTTAAAAAAAAAAAGAGGTCCTCTTTTGTAGAGGCCTTTTAGGGGTTCTGACATCCCTAAGAAGTTGATGAGAAACTGTAATTTGTGTGGCATAGAGAAGAGATTACATAAGGATTCTGTTCCTCTTGTTACATGTGGTCCAGAGAATCCTCTTCTTGACACTGAGTCCTTTATTCCTAATTCCTGTCTGATATGGTTTGGATTTGTGTCCCCACCCAAATCTCATCCAGAATTGGAGGAAGGGCCTGGTGGGAGGTGATTGGGTCATGGGGGTGAATTTCCCCCTTGCTGTTCTTGTGATAGTGAGTGAGTTCTCATGAGATCTGATGGTTTAAAAATGTGTGGCACTTCCCCCCTTCGTCCTCTCTCTCTTTCCTACCACCGTGTGAAGAAGGTCCTTGCTTCTCCTTTGCCTTCTGCCACGATCATAAGTTTCCTGAGGCCTACCAGTCATGCTTCCTGTTAAGCCTGTGGAATTGTGAGTCAATTAAACCTCTTTATTTTTCATAATTTACCCAGTCTAAGGTAGTTCTTTGTAGCAGTGTGAAAATGGACTAATACACTGCCTTTACTTGTGCATTGGCTTAAGTCTGAGCCTTTATCAGCTGGTTTCTCTGGGATGTTTTACCTCTCTGTACAGCTCTACCAGAACTGGCAATGGATATGCAACAACACGATTGTCTTTCTAATGGGCTCAGTGTCAGTGTCTGTGCCCTCCTTAGCAGCTTAGTTCTTTTTGAGGGATCAGACCCTTTTGTTCCACTGTGGTCAAGAGAGAGAAGTTTTACAGCTTTTTCGGTGGCTGTCTCGCCTTTTTTTTCCCTATGCATATTCTGCTTATGTATGGATCACCTTTCTTGAAGTCCCCCTTGTGGTCAGTAACGTAAGACACTGGAGTCCAGTGGCATGGTCTCAGCTCACTGCAACCTCCACCTCCCAGGTTCAAGTGATCTTATGCCTCAGCCTCTTGAGTAGCTGGGATTACAGGCCCATGCCACCACGCCTGGCTAATTTTTGTATATTTAGTAGAGATGGAGTTTCACCATGTTGACCAGGCTGATCTCCAACTCCTGGCCTCAAGTGATCCACCTGCCTCAGCCTCCCAAAGTGCTGGGATTACAGGCATAAGCCACTGTGCCTGGCCAACATACCACATCTTGAGCAATAACTTTATATATCTCCTGGGTATCAGTGGCTTGGCACATTGGCTTTTCATCACTTCATTTTTATTCTCCCATGAATTACATTTATTCTGAAGAGCTTGGCCTCAGTTGAGACTGAGAAGTTAGTCACCTTGACTACTTCTTGGTATTGTCATTGTAAATGTTATTTCCCAATGTGAAAGATGAGAACCTAGCTTTCTCTTACTTATCTCTCCTGCACCTATCACATATTTGCTCACTTCCCATTCTTCC